>NC_136270.1:59392829-59833701 GCF_964187855.1 Myxine glutinosa | reverse complement strand
AAACAGTAACACAACTTCCAACTAGAATGGCACTCTGTAGAGAGCATACCTTTGCCAGGCTGAACAGTTTTCATTTTGTATCTTAAGGATCTGGATGTGGACCTGAACCAAAATCGAATTTGCCTGCTAATGTTTCCTCACCAACTCATCTACCAAGTTGTCATAGGTCGTCCACAACTTTTTGAAACATCATGCTATACTGCATATCATTTCTGGGCCTTATCACTCAATGGTGAAGAATCAGTTAAAACTTTTAAAATCCTCGTATCCGGATCCATATTTGTATCTTCACCAAAATCAAATTGATTTGTCCTTGTCACACACCCAACTGGTTCACAAAGTTTTGGCCGAATCTGTCCACAAACTTTTTGGGATATCGTGCTATATATCATTTCTTTGCCCTATCTCTCAATGGTAAAGAATCACTTAAAAGTTCTCAGATCTGGATCTGGATCTTCACCAAAATCTAATAATTTCGTCTTTGTCACATACTCGACTTCTCCACCAAATTTCGTCTGAATCCGTCCACAAATAATTTGAGATATCTTGTTCACAAACAGACAGGGGTGAAAACATAACCTCCATTCACCATCAGTAATGAAGACTACAGTAACAATACCATTCAGTTACCTTGAGGCCTGTCTGGTCTTGTGACACCTGAAAACAATAGTGTTGCGATAACGAGCAATAACTGTTTATCGTCATTTGCAAACCAATTTGCAAATTCAAAAATATTGGACCAATGGTCCTGTAGCTCACCTAGCTGGTTACCGAAAAGTGGAATGATGGATGGATCAGGGTAAAAATAAGAGCTGGATTTAGAATGACCATTTTAGGTCAGGTAGTATTGATATGTTCACAGCAGCGCGACTCCATGCTGTGTATGAGCCTTAGTTTTTGAGATATTGCTCACTTCCAATATGATGATGGTACTTTCTGTTATCAAAATTAGCCCTATTTGATAAGGTGCAACTCTAAGGTATCCATAATTCATATTTTGAAATATTGCCCACTCTCTGTATTATAACATCACTGGTGGCCATACTGTTTGGATCAACTTATTTTAATGAAACGTTCCCATTGGCAAGTCGATCATATATTTTCAGTTTTGCATTGAATGGTTAAGAGGTTTCAGAGAAGATTAATTTTAAAAGGTTTTTTTAAAATCCAATATGGCTGTGATACCACATAACTTATGACATCATTGTTATCAAATTAGATTTCCGACGTATAACCAAACAGTAAATTTTTGCATCGATCAGTGAAGCGGTTTCAGAGAAGGCTATTTTTAAAGGTTTTGTTATGATCAAATATGGCTGCCATACCACGTGACTGAGGATGTCATTGTTAGCAAACTATAGCTCCCTTTGGTAGTTGATTACAAATTTAAAGTTTTGCATCAATCGGTTAAGCTGTTTGAGAGAAACAGATTGTTAAAGGTTTTCCTGTAATTCAAAAAGGCGGCCAAACTACTCGTACATCAAAATTAAAGTACTTTTGGGACTAAAAGCCTTACGATGACCTACTTGTAGGTAGAGGGAGAGGATGCCGTGAACAAACTTCTAGCACATGAACAAACGTGTTTCTAGCACTTCCAGCACACAAACAAGAGTTCTAGCACATGTATTGCCATGTACTCCACCACATCAAATAATAGTTTAGCCAAGTTTGGTCACAATCACATTCGCAGTTTTGGAGAAGAATTTGCATGTGTTTAAGGGCGGACGGACAGACGGATGACGAGCCATCACTTAACCCCACCTGAACTATCAAGTGAGCATAAAATAGACAAAGTTAATCTCAAGGTCTCAAAATAAACTTCACATCACAGATTGCTCTCATAATTGCAGGCAGGTCGGTGGGGGTCTAGCTTCTCCATTTTAATCGCCTCTCCTGCGGTCTAGCGTCGTCTAGCTCCATCTACGCCCTCAGACTCTACAGAATTTATCTGTTCCTCCATTAACCACATCGTGGATAAACTCACAAAATCCAGGCTTACTGCACACCTGAACTCCTTTATTTTTCCTCTTTTCAGTTTATAAACTTTCAGTTTTCTGTGTTTCTGTGACTGTTCTATTCCAATCCTTCCTCCAGGGACTCAAGCAAGCAGTGTACAACCACCTTGTGGGATATTTTCTACCCCCATTAACCCTTCCCAATCCAACCCTCTTACTTACTGGGTTTCCTTCCCTCACCTCTTTTCCGGTTCATTCACTTCCTTGCTTGTTTTGTCCAACTGTGACCCCAACTGTCAGGCCATTGACTTTTTACCCTCAGTCTCCTCACTTTCCCATGAACCTCGATTTTATAGTGGGGGAGGTGAGGCGGCGGGTGGAAAAAGATCAGTGACAGAAAGTGGGATTCTGGACTTTCACAATTTACACAACCACTACCAACAACCCTCAAGAGCTTTGATGAAAATATAATCGGATCAAATAATAAAGGGGATTCTTCTAAGGTTCTAAATGCTATTTAGTAATAGAATGACAATTGTGGCTTCTTTAACGTCTACGATTCAAGCCGTAAAGGAACTCACAAGGCAAGATCTTGGCCACACTCGGCACAGAGACCCTTCATGACAACAGGGTGCCGACATGGTTCCAAAGTTAACAGGACGGCACTGAAAAGACAAAACAATAACGCATGGTAATATGAGAATACTGTATTTGTATAAGAGTACATGGTAATATGAGAATACTGTATTTGTATAAGAGTACATGGTAATATGAGAATGTTTGTGTAATCATACGTGGTAATATGAGAATGTTTGTGTAATCATACGTGGTAATATGAGAATGTTTGTGCAATAATTTGTGGTAATATGAGAATACTGTATTTGTATAAGAGTACATGGTAATATGAGAATACTGTATTTGTATAAGAGTACATGGTAATATGAGAATACTGTATTTGTATAAGAGTACATGGTAATATGAGAATGTTTGTGTAATCATACGTGGTAATATGAGAATACATACTGTATTTGGATAAGAGTACATGGTAATAAGAGAATGTTTGTGCAATCATACGTGGTAATATGAGAATGTTTGTGAAATCATACGTGGTAATATGAGAATACTGTATTTGGATAAGAGTACATGGTAATATGAGAATGTTTGTGAAATCATACGTGGTAATATGAGAATACTGTATTTGGATAAGAGTACATGGTAATATGAGAATACTGTATTTGTATAAGAGTACATGGTAATATGAGAATACTGTATTTGTATAAGAGTACATGGTAATATGAGAATGTTTGTGTAATCATACGTGGTAATATGAGAATACATACTGTATTTGGATAAGAGTACATGGTAATAAGAGAATGTTTGTGCAATCATACGTGGTAATATGAGAATGTTTGTGAAATCATACGTGGTAATATGAGAATACTGTATTTGGATAAGAGTACATGGTAATATGAGAATGTTTGTGAAATCATACGTGGTAATATGAGAATACTGTATTTGGATAAGAGTACATGGTAATATGAGAATGTTTGTGAAATCATACGTGGTAATATGAGAATACTGTATTTGGATAAGAGTACATGGTGATATGAGAATGTTTGTGAAATCATACGTGGTAATATGAGAATACTGTATTTGGATAAGAGTACATGGTGATATGAGATGTTTGTGAAATCATACGTGGTAATATGAGAATACTGTATTTGGATAAGAGTACATGGTGATATGAGAATGTTTGTGAAATCATACGTGGTAATATGAGAATACTGTACTTGGATAAGAGTACATGGTAATATGAGAATGTTTGTGAAATCATACGTGGTAATATGAGAATACTGTATTTGGATAAGAGTACATGGTGATATGAGAATGTTTGTGAAATCATACGTGGTAATATGAGAATACTGTATTTGGATAAGAGTACATGGTGATATGAGAATGTTTGTGAAATCATACGTGGTAATATGAGAATACTCTATTTGGATAAGAGTACATGGTGATATGAGAATGTTTGTGAAATCATACGTGGTAATATGAGAATACTGTATTTGGATAAGAGTACATGGTAATATGAGAATGTTTGTGCAATCATACGTGGTAATATGACAATACTGTATTTGTATAAGAGTACATGGTAATATGAGAATGTTTGTTTAATCATACGTGCTAATATGAGAATATTTCTATAATCGTACATGGTAATTTGAAAATTTTGAATAATCATACATGGTAATACGAGGAAGTTTCTATAATCGTACGTGGTAATATAAGAATGTTTGTTTAATCATACGTGCTAATATGAGAATGTTTCTATGATCATACATGGTAATTTGAGAATGCTTGTGTCATCATACGTGGTAATATGAGAATGTTTGAATAATCATACATGGTAATACGAGAAAGTTTCTATAATCGTACGTGGTAATATAAGAATGTTTGTATAATCATACGTGGTAATATGAGAATGTTTCTACAATCATACGTGGTCATATGAGAATGCCTGTGTAATAAACGTGGTAATATGAGAATGCCTGTGTAATCGTACATGGTAACACGAGAATGTTTGTTTAATCGTACATGGTAATATGAGAATGCCTGTGTAATCGTACATGGTAACACGAGAATGTTTGTTTAATCGTACATGGTAATATGAGAATGCCTGTGTAATCATACATGCTAATATGATAATGTTTGTATAATCATACGTGCTAATATGAGAATGTTTGTGTTATCATACATGCTAATATGATAATGTTTGTATAATCATACATGCTAATATGAGAATGTTTGTGTAATCATACATGCTAATATGAGAATGTTTGTATAATCATACGTGGTAATATGAGAATGTTTGTATAATCATACGTGGTAATACGAGAAAGTTTCTATTATCATACGTGGTAATATGAGAATGTTTGTATAATCATACGTGGTAATATGAGAACGTTTCTACAATCATACGTGGTCATATGAGAATGCCTGTGTAATAAACGTGGTAATATGAGAATGCCTGTGTAATCGTACATGGTAACACGAGAATGTTTGTTTAATCGTACATGGTAATATGAGAATGCCTGTGTAATCGTACATGGTAACACGAGAATGTTTGTTTAATCGTACATGGTAATATGAGAATGCCTGTGTAATCATACGTGGTAATATGAGAATGTTTGTATAATCATACGTGGTAATATGAGAATGTTTCTACAATCATACGTGGTCATATGAGAATGCCTGTGTAATAAACGTGGTAATATGAGAATGCCTGTGTAATCGTACATGGTAACACGAGAATGTTTGTTTAATCGTACATGGTAATATGAGAATGCCTGTGTAATCGTACATGGTAACACGAGAATGTTTGTTTAATCGTACATGCTAATATGATAATGTTTGTATAATCATACGTGCTAATATGAGAATGTTTGTGTAATCATACATGCTAATATGAGAATGTTTGTATAATCATACGTGGTAATATGAGAATGTTTGTATAATCATACGTGGTAATATGAGAATGCCTGTGTAATCATACATGCGAATATGATAATGTTTGTATAATCATACGTGCTAATATGAGAATGTTTGTGTGATCATACATGCTAATAAGAGAATGTTTGTGTGATCATACATGGTAATATGAGAATGCATGTGTAATCATACATGCGAATATGATAATGTTTGTATAATCATACGTGCTAATATGAGAATGTTTGTGTGATCATACATGCTAATAAGAGAATGTTTGTGTGATCATACATGGTAATATGAGAATGTTTGTTTGGTTCTAACAATCCCAGTACAGTGCATGTTGGGATGATTGGTTCCAACAATCCCAGTACAGTGTGTGTTGCGATGATTGGTTTCTAACAATCCCAGTACAGTGTGTGTTGCGATGATTGGTTTCTAACAATCCCAGTACAGTGTGTGTTGCGATGATTGGTTTCTAACAATCCCAGTACAGTGTGTGTTGCGATGATTGGTTTCTAACAATCCCAGTACAGTGCATGTTGGGATGATTGGTTTCTAACAATCCCAGTACATGGTGTGTTGTGATGATTGGTTCTAACAATCCCAGTACTGTGTGTGTTGTGATGATTGATTCTAACAATCCCAATACAGTGTGTGTTTGGATGATTGGTTCTAACAATCCCAGTACTGTGTGTGTTGTGATGATTGATTCTAACAATCCCAATACAGTGTGTGTTTGGATGATTGGTTTCTAACAATCCCAGTACAGTGCATGTTGCGATGATTGGTTTCTAACAATCCCAGTACAGTGCATGTTGGGATGATTGGTTTCTAACAATCCCAGTACATGGTGTGTTGTGATGAATGGTTCTAACAATCCCAGTACTGTGTGTGTTGTGATGATTGATTCTAACAATCCCAATACAGTGTGTGTTTGGATGATTGGTTCTAACAATCCCAGTACAGTGTGTGTTTGGATGATTGGTTCTAACAATCCCAGTACATGGTGTGTTTGGATGATTGGTTCTAACAATCCCAGTACATGGTGTGTTGTGATGATTGGTTCTAACAATCCCAGTACTGTGTGTTTGGATGATTGGTTCTAACAATCCCAGTACATGGTGTGTTGTGATGATTGGTTCTAACAATCCCAGTACTGTGTGTGTTGTGATGATTGATTCAAACAATCCCAGTACAGTGTGTGTTTGGATGATTGGTTCTAACAATCCCAGTACATGGTGTGTTGTGATGATTGGTTCTAACAATCCCAATACAGTGTGTGTTTGGATGATTGGTTCCAACAATCCCAGTACAGTGTGTGTTTGGATGATTGGTTCTAACAATCCCAGTACATGGTGTGTTGTGATGATTGGTTCTAACAATCCCAGTACAGTGTGTGTTTGGATGATTGGTTCTAACAATCAGAGTACATGGTGTGTTGTGATGATTGGTTCTCACAATCCCAGTACAGTGTGTGTTGTGATGATTGGTTCTTACAATCCCAGTACAGTGCATGTTGGGATGATTGGTTCTAGCAATCCCAGTACAGTGTGTGTTTGGATGATTGGTTCTAACAATCCCAGTACAGTGCATATTGGGAAGATTGGTTCTAACAATCCCAGTACAGTGCATGCTGGGAAGATTGGTACTAACAATCCAAGTGCAGTGCGTGTTGGGATGATTGGTTCTAGCAATCCCAGTACAGTGCATATTGGGAAGATTGGTTCTAACAATACCAGTACAGTGTGTTTTGCAATGATTGGTTCTAACAATCCCAGTACAGTGTGTGTTGTGATTGGTTCTCACAATCCCAGTACAGTGTGTGTTGTGATGATTGGTTCTTACAATCCCAGTACAGTGCATGTTGGGATGATTGGTTCTAATAATCCCAGTGCAGTGCCTGCTGAGATGATTGCTTCTAACAATCCCAGTACAGTGTGTGTTGTGATGATTGGTTCTAACATTCCCAGTACAGTGCATGTTGGGAAGATTGGTTCTAACAATCACAGTACAGAGCGTGTTGGGAATATTGGTTCTCACAATTCCAGTACAGTGTGTTTTGCGATGATTGGTTCTCACAATCCCAGTACAGTGTGTGTTTGGATGGTTGGTTCTAACAATCCCAGTACAGTGCGTATTGGGAAGATTGCTTCTGACAATCCCAGTACAGTGCATGCTGGGAAGATTGGTTCTAACAATCCAAGTGCAGTGCGTGTTGGGATGATTGGCTCTAACAATCCAAGTGCAGTGCGTGTTGGGATGATTGGCTCTAACAACCCCAATACAGTGCATGCTGGGAAGATTGGTTCTAACAATCCAAGTGCAGTGCGTATTGGGAAGATTGGTTCTAACAATCCCAGTACAGTGCATGCTGGGAAGATTGGTTCTAACAATCCAAGTGCAGTGCGTGTTGGGAAGATTGGTTCTAACAATCCAAGTGCAGTGCGTGTTGGGATGATTGGTTCTAACAATCCAAGTGCAGTGCGTGTTGGGATGATTGGCTCTAACAACCCCAATACAGTGCATGCTGGGAAGATTGGTTCTAACAATCCCAGTACAGTGCATGCTGGGAAGATTGGTTCTAACAATCCCAGTACAGTGCATGCTGGGAAGATTGGTTCTAACAATCCAAGTGCAGTGCATGCTGGGAAGATTGGTTCTAACAATCCAAGTGCAGTGCGTGTTGGGATGATTGGTTCTAACAATCCAAGTGCAGTGCGTGTTGGGATGATTGGTTCTAACAATCCCAGTACAGTGCATGCTGGGAAGATTGGTTCTAACAATCCCAGTTGTGCATGCTGGGAAGATTGGTTCTAACAATCCAAGTGCAGTGCGTATTGGGAAGATTGGTTCTAACAATCCCAGTACAGTGCATGCTGGGAAGATTGGTTCTAACAATCCAAGTGCAGTGCGTGTTGGGATGATTGGTTCTAACAATCCCAGTACAGTGCATGCTGGGAAGATTGGTT
Source organism: Myxine glutinosa (assembly GCF_964187855.1). Lineage (NCBI taxonomy): Eukaryota > Metazoa > Chordata > Myxini > Myxiniformes > Myxinidae > Myxine > Myxine glutinosa. The sequence goes on along the minus strand of NC_136270.1, from coordinate 59,825,288 downwards.
CTAACAATCCCAGTACAGTGCATGCTGGGAAGATTGGTTCTAACAATCCAAGTGCAGTGCGTGTTGGGATGATTGGCTCTAACAACCCCAATACAGTGTGTGTTGCGATGATTGTAACGGTCTAGTGTAGTGTACCACGAGCAGAGTAACATTTATGAAAGTATATTTCGGGATCCCTCTCCCTTCATAATATGCCCAATTTTTACATACCGTGGGGGTTATAACACAAGGTGAAATTATTGGGTTTTTTATTTTAATAGTTGGTCACTTGGCGTAGTTGGTAGCGAGATGTGGTAGTGCAGAGTGGTAGTTAGGTTAGGAGTGGTAGTTAGGTTAGGAGTGGTAGTTGGGTTAGGAGTGGTAGTTAGGTTAGGAGTGGTAGTTAGGTTAGGAGTGGTAGTTAGGTTAGGAGTGGTAGTTAGGTTAGGAGTGGTAGTTAGGTTAGGAGTGGTAGTTAGGTTAGGAGTGGTAGTTAGGTTAGGAGTGGTAGTTAGGTTAGGAGTGGTAGTTAGGTTAGGAGTGGTAGTTAGGTTAGGAGTGGTAGTTAGGTTAGGAGTGGTAGTTATGTTAGGAGTGGTAGTTATGTTAGGAGTGGTAGTTAGGTTAGGAGTGGTAGTTAGGTTAGGAGTGGTAGTTAGGTTAGGAGTGGTAGTTAGGTTAGGAGTGGTACTGGTAGTTAGGTTAGGAGTGGTATGCATTGGTTTTCCAAATAATGTGGTGTCCATAAACGATAAAGCACGGGCATGAGGTGGTCAAATCGCCCCCTCGTGTGTCCAAGTTTACCATGAATAAACATGAGATGGTGCCATGTCGATTGGTTGTTATTGTTTTGATAAACTTGACGGTCGATACCATAGCAAGATGCCATTTACACCGGTGACGGTCGCACACAGACCATTCCTCCATTCCATAGTTTGACTGTCCTGAGCTGACTGATCCGTCTGCAGTCACTCGTTTCAAAGTGGAGCTTTGACAATAGTGACTGCAGACGGGGCAGTTAGCTTAAATGCAAATGGCCTTGCTCTGCGATGCAGCACCCTAACGTATGGTACCACCTGGAGGAAACAAACACAAGTAATTAAAAATTCTTACCCAGGCTCAACGACCTGCTCGGCCTGGAAGCAAAGCTGGGCCACTAAACCACCACTCTCGGCCCTCAGGCGCTCCTGAGGCTGGACATCGGGCCCTGAAGGGCCTGGTGCGCCGAGAGGAGCGAGTACGGCTAAAGCAGAGCCCGAACGGATGGTCTGGCCTGGCCGGACGAGCCAACGGACAAGCCGAGCAGGCCGCGACCCCGGTAGGTGAACGGAGCCGGGAAGATAGGCCGCCATTGTGGGAGGGGACAGGGGAGGAGGAAAGAAAAGAAGGCCAAGGAGGGGCGTGGTGAGGAATAAAAGAGGAAGAAGAACAGGACGCGACTTCGAGAAAATTCATAAATGGGGTGAAACACTGAAATGTTTAAAAATATCTTTTTTTTTAGTAGTGTGGTGTAATTAAGCGGGGGAAATTAGAACAATTCGAGGAGAAAATACGATGATGAAATGAGAAAGAGGTCCGAGGGGGCGACATGAGGAATTGGAAGGAGAAGAAGAAGTGGAAACTGGAAAGGGAAAAGAGTTAGAGCGGAAGAAGAAGAGGCCGAGTCTTTCGCGGAAATGCATAAATGGGGTGAAGCACTGATATGTTAAAATAATTATATATATATATATATATTAGTATTTTTATTTATTTATTTATTTATCGTGTGGTGTAATCAAGCGGGAGAAAATGAAAATAAGGTAATGTCGGAGTTTACGGGCGTAAACTGGATAGGTGGTTGTAATGTCGGAGTTTACGGGCGTAAACTGGATAGGTGGTTGTAATGTCGGAGTTTACGGGCGTAAACTGGATAGGTGGTTGTAATGTCGGAGTTTACGGGCGTAAACTGGATAGGTGGTTGTAATGTCGGAGTTTACGGGCGTAAACTGGATAGGTGGCTGGTGGCTGCCTTCAAACCAACTGCCTTGACGAATGCTTTGTCGAGTCTTACAGGTAGAGCAGTACCATGTCTTCCCGTCTGATACATCACCACGAGTAATAAAACCACAATGGACATTACATCGAGGGCAAATACAATAATTATTGATGAGTCTGCGACGTGCACACCACTTAATAATTAATGTCAGGTATTAGACTCTAATAGTAATACCTGTTAGACTCTAATACTCTAATACCTATTAGACTCTAATACCTCTAATAAATTAGAGCCTAATAAGTGATATGATCCTGAAGCGCGGTGCTACGCGCGCTACTTGCTTACCAAGGAGGAAGCGGACAACGCGGTAAATCAAAAGAGTCTTTATTGAAAGAGCCCGACTGTAGCACTGAGGACTGAGGTACTCGGGGCTGCGCGCCCCGTGTATATCCCGAGCCTGTGCCACGGACCATGGTGCCGTCGGGTCGGGGAGGAACTTGCCCGGCACCCGCAGCGGTTGTCCGAAGACCAACTCCGCCGCGGATGCGCGCAGGTCGTCCTTGGGCGCCGTCCGGAGGCCCAGCAGGACCCAGGGGAGCCTGTCGACCCAGCCGCCGTCGCGGAGGGTGGCCCGGAGCGCGGCCTTCAACGAGCGGTGCAAACCGCTCGCACAGGCCGTTGGCCTGGGGGTGGTAGGCCGTGGTTCTGTGCAGCTGGACCCCGAGCCCCCGTGCGACCGCCCCCCAGAGCTCCGAGGTGAACTGGGGGCCGCGGTCGGATGAGATGTCCGAGGGGGCGCCGAACCGGGCGACCCAGGTGGCGATGAACGCCTGCGCGACGTCCGCCGCCGTCGTCGCCGCCAAAGGCACGGCCTCCGGCCACCGGGTGGTGCGGTCCACCATTGTGAGGACATGGGTGAAACCCCGCGAGGGGGTCAGAAGTCCCACCAGGTCCACGTGAACGTGGTCGAACCTACGTTCCGGCACCGTAAACGGGGCCAATGGGGCCTGGGTGTGTCGGTGCACCTTCGCGCGCTGGCACGCGAGGCACGTCCTGGTCCAGCCGCGGACGGCCTTCCGGAGGCCATGCCAGACAAACTTGTCGGCGACCAACCTCTGGGAGGCCCTCGTGCCCGGTGGGACAGGCCGTGGATGGCGTCAAAAACCTGGCGCTGCCAGCCCGCGGGCACGATGGGGCGAGGCCGCCCGAGGGAGACGTCGCACAAGAGGGCTGTGCTCACGCCGTCGAACGGCACCTCGGTGACGCGGAGGCCCGTGACGGCGGTCCGCAAGGCCTGGACGCCGGGGTCGGCGGCCTGGTCCGCCGCCATCCGGGCATAGTTGATGCCGAGGTGGACTGCATGGGCGACGGACCGGGAAAGGCAATCCGCCACCGGGTTGTCCTTCCCCGCGACGTGCCGGATGTCCGTCGTATATTCGGACACGGCCGAGAGGTGACGCTGCTGCCGGGCCGACCACGGCTCGGTGACCTTGCCCATCGCGAAGACCAATGGCTTGTGGTCGACGAAGGCCGTGAACGCACGGCCCTCGAGCAGATGGCGGAAGTGCCTGACCGCCAGGTGAAGCCCGAGCAACTCGCGGTCGAAGGTACTATAACGGCGTTCGGGCAGGCGAAGCTGCTGGCTGAAGAACGCCAGCGGTTGCCAGGCACCACGCACCCATTGCTCGTGCACCGCGCCCACCGCGTAGTCCGAGGCGTCGGTGGTGAGGGCGATCGGTGCATCGGGCGCCGGGTGCGCGAGCATGGTGGCGTTAGCCAAGGTGAGCTTTGCGCCCGCGAACGCCGCATCCATCTGCTCGGTCCAGGTAACGTCACGTTTGCCCGGCTTCCCCCGGAGGGCCTCGTGCAGGGGGCGCAGGAGCTGGGCGATGCGGGGCAGGAACCGATGGTAAAAGTTTACCATGCCCAGGAACTCCTGGAGCCCCTTGATCGTGCGGGGGCGCGGAAACCCCTTCACCGCCTCCACCTTGGCCGGTAGGGGGACGGCCCCGTGCCTGGTGACGCGGTGCCCCAAAAAGTCGATGTCGGCGACGCCGAACCGGCACTTGGCGGGGTTCACGATGAGGCCATGCTGGCCCAGGCGTTTGAAGAGCGTGCGGAGATGGTGTAGGTGCTCTTTGCGGGACGCGCTGGCGACGAGGATGTCGTCCAGGTAGACGTACACAAAATCCAAGTCGCGTAAGACGCTGTCCATTAGTCGCTGGAACGCCTGAGCCGCATTCTTCAACCCGAAGGGCATCCGAAGAAATTCGAAAAGTCCGAATGGCGTGATGACGGCCGTCTTCGGGATGTCCTCCGGCCTGATGGTAGCTGCGTATGAGGTCCACCTTTGAAAATAAGGACATGCCCGACAACCGGCGGAGAAGTCCTGAATGTGGGGGACGGGGTAGCGGGCGGGGGTAGTGGCGTCGTTGAGGTGCCGATAGTCCCCGCACGGTCGCCATCCGCCGCCGGGCTTTGGCACGATGTGGAGCGGCGACGCCCAAGCACTCTCGGAGCGCCGCACGATGCCGAGCCGCTCCAGTGTAGCGAACTCCGCTTTAGCTACCGCGAGCTTCGTCGGCTCGAGGCGGCGTGCCCGGGCTTAGACCGGTGGCCCGGCGGTGGGGATGTGGTGTTCCACCCCGTGCTTGACGGCCCCCGCCAAGAAGGTGGGCAGCGTGAGGGCCGGGAAACCGGCGAGGAGGCGGGTGAATTCGTCCGCTGCCGGAAGTGTACAGATCAACCTGGCCGGAACCGAACCGCTCAGCAAGCCGCTCGGCGAGCCGCTCGATGAGCCGCTCCGTGAGCTGCTCAACGAGCTGGGCAGCGCGCAAGCGAGCGAGCTGAACGTCTCGGCCTGGACGAGCCATCTGTTCTTTACGTCCACCAACAGTCCATTGGCGCACAGGAAGTCCGCGCCAAGCAATGCCATGGGCACGTCGGCAGTGACGAACGACCACCGGAAAACCTGCCCTCCGAACCGCAGAGAGAGGCAGCGTTTTCCGTATGTGCGTATGGACGTACCGTTGGCAGCAAGCAGCGCGGGGCCCCGGCCCGCGGTCTGCTTGTCGGACGTACCGGCGGGAACGACACTCACCTGCGCTCCCGTGTCGCACAGGTAACGGCGCCCGGACAAGGTGTCTGTTATGAACAGTAGGCTGTTTGAACGGCCGGCGCTCAGTGCCACTACCGAGGGCCGGCCCGGGCGTTTCCCAACCTGCCGAATGAGCACGGCGGGCGACACTGCCGAGCCTCGTGGCCGAACTTGGTGTGAAACCGGCACCAGCCTTGTGGTTTTTTCCGCGGCGGCGGAGGTGGGCGTGGCGTGGCGGCCGCCACGAGGCGCCCCTCGGAGTAGGGGTGGTCACCTGCAGGAGGTTCAGCGGCCATGTGGTGCGTCGTGTAGTAGGGGTGGTCACCCGCAGGAGGTTCAGCGGCCACGCGGTGCGTCGCGTAGTAGGGGTGGTAACCCGCAGGAGGTTCAGCGGCCACGCGGTGCGTCGCGTAGTAGGGGTGGTCACCCGCAGCAGTTTCGGGCTCGGAGTAGGGGTGCGCAGCCGCAGCCCCGGGAGCCGCGACGGCCGCACCGAAACTCACCCGCGTGTCTAAAGCCATGAAGAACTTGTCGGCCTCGGCAGCGAGAGCTCGGGGTTCCGTTATCATGGAACCGGCCAACGCGAGGCGTACTCGTGCCGGCAGCTGGCGTCGAAATAGCGCTCGGAATAGAAAATCCGGGGTTTCGTCGCCCAGTAGCGACAGCATATGGTCCATTCGGACCGACGGTCGCGTGTCACCGAGCTCGGGGAGGTCCAGGAGGCGGTCGGTCCGTGCGTCCACCGTGAGGCCGAACGTGGCGAGGAGGAGACGCTTGATCGCCTCGTACCTGTGGTCGTCCGGCGGGTTCCTCAGGACAGACACGACCCGGGCGGCTGTGCCGGGCCCGAGGGCGGCGACGACGTGGTAGTATCGCGTCGCGTCGCCCGTGATGCGCCGAAGCTGAAACTGGGCTTCGGCCTGCACTAACCAGAGCTCGGCTTGGGCCTCCCAGAACTCGGGGAGCTTGACCGCGTTGTTTGCCATTGCTATGGCGTATTCGGATGGTCAGCGACGGCTGATCCAACGTCGGGGTCACCAAATGAAGCGCGGTGCTACGCGCGCTACTTGCTTACCAAGGAGGAAGCGGACAATGCGGTAAATCAAAAGAGTCTTTATTGAAAGAGCCCTACTGTAGCACTGGGGTGCTCCGGGCTGCACGCCCCGTGTATATCCCGAGGCCACGCCTTCCCCTCAGGCGTGGCCGACACCCTCTTGGTGCGCGGCATGATGCCATCACGCCAGTGAGCTTTCGTGTCCGCCACAATCCTCCATATCATGATCCTCCATATCCTCCATACATGATCCTCCATTGATATTAATTTTTTTTTAAATATTGATCCGTTCAGTTTGAGCACTCCGTTATGGCAGGCGGTCGTCCCCCAGCTCCTCGTTTTATTGTGCCACAAGATGAAATTTTAGATGATAACGCTTTGGCTCTTATACCTGACATTATTAAGTGGTGTGCACGTCGCAGACTCATCAATAATTATTGTATTTGCCCTCGATGTAATGTCCATTGTGGTTTTATTACTCGTGGTGATGTATCAGATGGGAAGACATGGTACTGCTCTACCTGTAAGACTCGACAAAGCATTCGTCAAGGCAGTTGGTTTGAAGGCGGCCACCAGCCACCTATCCAGTTTACGCCCGTAAACTCCGACATTACCGAAAATAATTCGATGAGAAAATACGATTCACGAAAACTTTGCACACCGACAATATTCACCTTCGTCATGTAAATGAATAGGACGAAGGTGAATGGTCACGAGGGGTTGCACACGTTTAATCAAGGTGCACAGATTAATGAACCCGGTCGCCGGGTCTGCAGAAAGGTTTATAGGTCTCGCGTCTGGGTTTATACTTTATTTCCCCCGTTTAACTCGGTTGGCAATACTAGCGCACTCGGCTTTGATGGGCCTAATTGCCTCGTCCTGTCTTGAAGTTCCTTATTGTAAGCCTTACAATTATTGTAAGCTTATTGTAAGCCGTAAGGGAACTTATTATTATTATTATTAAAATTATTATAATTTATTACTCGGACGACATGGTTGGTTTCTGTGATCCCCTGATTAAAACAAAACATTGTTATTTATAGGAGTATTCTGTATACTTAATATTAACCCTTTAGTTATCATGGTAACCGATGCGTGTCACAAGCACACAAACACCATCCCTATGGTAACGCAAGAGGCTAAAGGGTTAATTACAAGGGGGTTGTTACTTCCATTTACGGGTTTCGGGAGGTGGAACGGGGGGCTCCCAAGGTCTCAAAATGTCCGTGTGTGTGTGTGTGTGTGTGTGTGTGTGTATGTGTGTTAGGCCACATTACTAGAGCCATTTGAAGTGAGTAATGGACTGCAACATGGTTGTGGCATGGCACCAGAACCTTTAAACCTGTATGTCTACCTGATTGAACACTGGACAGCAAGAGTAAAGGGAATGGGAGTCTTATCTCAGATACAAACATGATGTAGTTAGTGCCAGCTTAATGATGACGCTGCACTTTGTGTAACAACTACATGTGGAACAGTGAAAGCCATGACAGTGTATACACAGGTAGGGATTCACTTTGGACTTTCTGTTAGTATTCTGAAGACTGAACTCATACTTAGGGTCAGTTATATCTTTATCTGGGAGAATGGACTCGGACGTAGACAGATAAATTGTACAAGACTCTAAGGTTTTTGTTGCTTTGACGAAGTCTGGCTTCTTGGACAAGCACTTGAGAATTGACACAAAGTGGATTGTATACCAAACAGTGTGTGTGCTCTCCATACTCCTATATGGATCTGAGTACTGGAGACCATTGAAGAAACAATTAAGGAAGCTGAATTCATCGTATTCATTCCCACCTGAACTCCTGTCCACCTACAAGGCCTTCATCCGCAGCTTGATGGAGTACTGCTCTCCACTTTGGGTTGGCTCCCCTGCCTCACATCTTGCTCAGCATGACGCCATGGAAACCAAGGCCTTCAAGATATAATTGGAATCTCCCACGATGAAGCTTAGTCTATGGGCCTATCACTTCACCATCGCAGACAGGACGGTGGTCTCTGTGTCTTCTTCCACCTCTTTTCTTGTCTTGCACCATCTGCACTTTCCGTTCTCTTGAATCTCGTTCTTCTATCCAGGTCTTCAAGACAGCTGATCACCACCATCTCAGATCATTCCCAATCCAAAACCATGATATTGGTTTTGGATTTGGGAACCATGACATTGATATTGTTGGGCATTGCGAGGATGCCTGACCATCACACTCCACAGGAAAGTGTGTTCAGGTGGCTACCCCAACCACGAACATGGTATCGACCAAGAAGGAGATGGATGATTGGGGGACTCATGATTGGGGGACCCCTAAATGTATATGCACTTGTATTTCAAAATAATACGTCTCGTCGAAGTTTTTGATAGATTTTCATGTTGTGACAAGGTAGCGGTTTCTGTTGGTCTTCGGGTATAAATTCATAAGGAAAACATGATTAATATCCCCATGCTTTCTGAAAAAGAAAACTGGAAAACTGAGGGATATTGTAATCTAATCTGTGTGTCCATCCATCACGCTATCTCCTCTGTCTGTCTGTCCGTCCATCACGCTATCTCCTCTGTCTGTCTGTCTGTCCGTCCGTCACACTATCCCCTCCCAAACGGTTGTGCAGAAATTCACCAAACTTGGTAGTTATGAATGTCACATGGCAAGAAGGTTCGAGAGCAGTATCATTTTTGGCCCCACTCCCTGGGGCAGGGTCAAAAGGTCAAATACCAAAAAAAAAGCAATTATGGGCACATTTTAAGTGAAACGTTGTATATGCAATCAACATTGGAGGGTGCACGAAATATGAAACGATTTCTTTAGATTTGACCCCCGGTCCATGCCCCAGAGGCTGGGGACTTAGGGCCACACTGTCACGGGGGTGAAAATGGGGGAACAATACTCAAAATTTTATGTTGGTTCAATCCAAGTGGGAATTCTTTGCCATCTTTCAAATTTTAATTTGGGAGGATGAGGGACAGCCCTCTGCCACCCCACCCCCACTCAATGGCTTCGCTCCCTCGCACTGCTGTTCCTTTTGCCCGCCCTTCCACCTTTTCTTATCTCAATGTTGGCAACTAACACCATAATATGCAGTGAATGTAAACGAGTCTTTAGGAGGGAAGGTGACAAAAAGCGGCACAAGTGCATCTGAGAGAGACAGAAGATAGCTGGTGATTTATCATCCTACAACCCCCTTCAACCTCCCAAAAAAACAAATAAATAAACACTCAGTGAAATGGGGTAAATGGTAAACATTGAGTTAGTGTCATGTATGAAGGTGCAAATATTCCCCGTTTTATCCAGACACCGTGACCGCGGATTTATTCCCGTTTCCGGAAGTTACGGCCCATCTCGGATGGTGCTGGGGTGAATCGGGCCTGTATCTGCAGAGTCAATAGACGTGCTACAATCGATCATAGTCTGTCGAGATACCTTACTTGGCGACGAGGATAAACATCTAGAGCATGACTTCTTTCAGCCGTATCGATGAATTCGACCCTCATGAGGGAGATTTTGACACGTATTCTGAGCGGTTGTCTTACTACTTCGAGGCGAACGGCATCGCGACCGAAGCCCGGAGGAAGGCCGGCTTCCTGTCCGTTTGCGGGGGTGAGAAGTTCACACTCGTTAAAAACCTGATTCGGCCTCGGACAATCCAGGAGCTCACGTATGCAGAGCTCAAGGCCGCTTTGAAGGAACATTGTAATCCATCTCCTTCAGTCATCCTGTGTCGGTTTAATTTTTACATGTGCAGACATCAGCAAGGTCAGTCGATCGCAGACTTCATTGCACACCTCAAAAAACTGTCACATCTGTGTGAGTTTGGGGACATGATTGATAACATGCTCCGTGATTTGCTGGTGGTTGGCATGTCCGATGACCGCACGCGTAGACGCCTGATTGCTGAGAGAAGACTGACGTTCCAAAATGCCAGAGACACTGCCATTTCCATGGAATGTGCTGAACGCAACGCCACAAGCATCATTGCCACTCGCTCGTCTGGTACCAGCCCTGCTGTGAATCGGTTGGATCATGTTCAGCCAAAACGTTGGAACAAGGCTCCTCGTCAGAAGCTAGTGCAGTCTCAAACCCACAACAAATGTTTTCGGTGCAACAGAAAGCACGCTCCGGAGACGTGTCGGTTCAAAGATGCGACCTGCCATTTCTGTTTGAAAACTGGCCATATTGCTCCAGCTTGCATCACTCGCAAATTGGGCAAAGGGAAAGCTGTTGACAAGAAGATTCATCAGTTTATCGGTTCGGAGGAACCTGAGCTTGACCAGGTGAGCTCTGTTTCCAACAACTCAGAATCGTACGATCTGTTTCATATTGATTCTCACGATAAGCGGGACCCTCTTCTTGCCACTGTTGTCGTCAATAAATCGACCTTTGCAAATGGAGGTCGACACTGGTGCGGCCGTCTCGCTCATCAGCCATGCTGTTCTCACAAACCTGTGGAGTGATGCTGACCGACCCCACCTGAAACCTACTACCTATGGACTCTCCACCTATACAGGTGAGAAGATTGTTCCCTGCGGCACATGTGACGTCACAGTGGGCTACGATAACCACGAGTTTCACCTACCCCTGGTCGTCATTCCTGGAAAGGGCCCTTCCTTACTCGGCAGGAACTGGTTGAGCATAATTCAACTGAAGTAAAAAAGCATTCATCAACTCCGGGCAGCCAACGTTTCTGCTACCGCAGCATACACACTCAAAAATGTGCTGGATACCTACCCGGATGTCTTCAAGGATGAGCTTGGAACCTTGAAAGGACATACGGCTAAACTCAGTGTTGACCGGGATGCCAATCCTATATTTTGCAGAGCTCACCCAGTCCCTTTTGCCCTGCGGGAGCGGATTGACAAGGAACTGGATCATCTTGAAAATCTGGGGATCAATGAGCAAATTCAGTATGCCGAATGGGCGGCGCCCATCATTCCGGTCAAAAAATCGGACCAGTCCATCTGCATATGTGGAGATTATAAAATGACCGTGAACAAGTGTTCTTCATTGGATAAATATCCAATCCCGAGGATCGAAGACCTCTACGCTCGTCTCACGGGAGGCAAGACTTTTACAAAACTCGATCTCAAATCCGCCTATCTACAGCTCTGCTTGGATGAGAATTCGAAACAGTATCTTACCATCAACATGCATCGTGGGTTGTACAGGTACCACCGACTCAGTTTTGGAGTGAAATCTGCACCTGGCATTTATCAATGTGTCATGGTCAGTTTGTTTGCCGCCGAACGCAATGCCGTTTGTTACCAGGATGATATTCTGGTTACTGGTCGTACAGATGCTGAACATCTACAAAACCTGGATAGAGTTCTGAAGAAGATTTCGGACTCTGGCCTACGTTTGCATCGAGACAAGTGCAAGATTATGATGCCATCAGTCACGTATCTGGGTCATACGAATGATGCCGAGGGTCTACACCCGACAGATGAGAAAGTCAGAGCTATCAAGGATGCTCCTGCTCCACGAGACGTAACCGAATTGAAGTCATACCTCGGTTTGCTTCAGTTCTATGGTCGTTACATCCCGAATGTGACCGACGTTTTGGGCCCCCTTTATCGTCTTTTGAAGAAAGGAGTCTCCTGGAGCTGGGGGTCCACTGAACAATCAGCATTCCAGACCTCCAAGGATCTGCTCAAATCGTCCAATCTTCTCGTTCATTTTGATCCAGAGAAGGATCTTGTGCTGACATACGATTCCTGTTGGTATGGAGTGCGGAGTGTATTGTCACACATGATGCCTGATGGTACGGAAAGACCTATTGCATTTGCTTCCAGAACGTTGTCCCCGACAGAGATGAACGATTCCCAACTTGACAAGGAAGGATTGGGAATCGTTTTCGGCGTCAGCAAATTTCGCCAGTACCTTCTTGGACATCATTTCACGATTCTCACAGATCACAAGCCGCTGATCAATCTGTTTGGTCCAACTAAGGCGACATCTGACACACTACCGCCCAGGATCATCCGCTGGTCCTTGTTTCTCGCTGCTTATGACTACACCATATGTTATAAGCCTGGTTCGTCTATCACAAATGCAGATGCCATGAGTCGGTTACCCCTTCCAGAATCCGTTGATGATTCGCCTACACCAGGATCCATTATCGCACTGATGGATCATCTGAAAGATTGTGCTGTCGATTCCGGCCAGATCCGCACTCATACGAGACGAGACCCCGTTCTGTCCAGAACTGTCCAGGCTGTACAGCTTGGATGGCATTTGCTACCTGAGGGTGACCCAGCTTTTGCGGCTTTTAAAGCACGTAAAAACGAACTCAGCGTGGAAAATGGTTGCCTACTCTGGGGAATTCGTGTCGGGATCCCGGAAAATCTGCTTTCCAGGGTCATGGATGAAATCCATGACTGTCACCCCGGGATTGTGAAGATGAAGGCACTCGCTAGAAACTATGTGTAGTGGCCGAATCTTGATGCTGATATCGAACATCATGTTCGACATTGTTTCCCCTGCCAGAGCACCCGGAATACACCTGCGAAAGCGCCACTGCATCCCTGGGAATGGCCCAGCGAACCGTGGCATCGCCTACATCTCGATTATGCCGGGCCTAGTAACGGCAGCATGATTCTAATCATCACGGTCGCGCACACAAAATGGATTGATGCCTATGTGACGCGTGGTACTACGTCAGCCATTGTCATCGAAAGACTCAGACGCTGTTTCGCCACTCATGGTCTGCCCAGGATGATCGTGAGTGATAACGGTTCGTGTTTTTCCAGTTCCGAGTTTGCTGAGTTCACACGTCGGAACGGCATCAAACATAAGTTTGTCAGCCCACATCACCAGGCTTCAAAAGGCTTGGCTGAACGATCCGTGGGAATCATCAAATCCGGATTGCAGAAACGTCAGGAAGAAAACCTGGAAACAAAGCTTTCTCGTCTCCTGTTCAAATACCACATCATGCCACAATCAACAACCCGTGCAGCTCCGTCTGAGTTATTGATGAAACGACACCTGAGATCGACATTTGACAATCTCAAACCGGACATATCATCAAATGTTTATCAGAGCCAGCTTAATCAAAAGTTGGTGCACGATAAGTCGTCCAACAGTCGCTGTATCAACATTGGAGATCGAGTGTTTGCCCGAAATTTTGGTGCAGGTGCGACGTGGCTACCGGGGGACATCACCGAGAAGCCAGGTCCACTGTCCTGCGTGATTCGCCTGCAGGACGGCCGTGCAATTCATCGACATAAGGACCACATATCCTACTGTCACTGTGAGTCAATAGAGCCTGCAGCATCGTCACAGTCAGAACAACAGTTCGACCCGCCACTGCCGGAGATCGTCGTGGCCGCACCAGCCGGCTCGGATGCCCCGAAAACCTCTGCGAACACTACACCCTTCGTGGAGACCAAAGGAATCACCTCAGACTCTGTATCCACTGGTACACCGTGACCCAAAGGAATCACCTCGGACTCTGTATCCACTGGTCCACCGCCACCCAAAGGAATCACCTCGGACTCTGTATCCACTGGTCCACCACCACCCAAAGGAATCACCTCGGACTCTGTATCCACTGGTCCACCGCCACCCAAAGGAATCACCTCGGACTCTGTATCCACTGGTCTACCGCCATCCAAAGGAATCACCTCGGACTCTGTATCCACTGGTCCAGCGCCACCCAAAGGAATCACCTCGGACTCTGTATCCACTGGTCCACTGCCACCCAAAGGAATCACCTCGGACTCTGTATCCACTGGTCCACCGCCACCCAAAGGAATCACCTCGGACTCTGTATCCACTGGTCCACCGCCACCCAAAGGAATCACCTCGGACTCTGTATCCACTGGTCCACTGCCACCCAAAGGAATCACCTTGGACTCTGTATCCACTGGTCCACCGCGACGCTCAATGTACGAGAGAAAAGCACCCGGCCGTTTTAATCTTTGAAGATGTTTTTTCATGTTGACACATGTTCTATTTTCATGTTGACACATGTTCTATTTTCATGTTGACACATGTTCTATTTTCACGTTGACATATGTTCTATTTTCACGTTGACACATGTTCTATTTTCACGTTGACACATGTTCTATTTTCACGTTGACACATGTTCTATTTTCATGTTGACACATGTTCTATTTTCACGTTCACACATGTTCTATTTTCACGTTGACACATGTTCTATTTTCACGTTGACACATGTTCTATTTTCACGTTGACACATGTTCTATTTTCACGTTGACACATGTTCTATTTTCACGATGACACACGTTCTATTTTCACGGTGACACATGTTCTATTTTCACGTTGACACATGTTCTATTATCACGTTGACACATGTTCTATTTTCACGTTGACACATGTTCTATTTTCACGGTGACACATGTTCTATTTTCATGTTGACACATGTTCTATTTTCACGTTGACATATGTTCTATTTTCACGTTGACACATGTTCTATTTTCACGTTGACACATGTTCTATTTTCACGTTGACACATGTTCTATTTTCACGTTGACACATGTTCTATTTTCACGTTGACACATGTTCTATTTTCACGTTGATACATGTTCTATTTTCACGTTGACATATGTTCTATTTTCACGATGACACGTTCTATTTTCACGGTGACACATGGTCTATTTTCACGGTGACACATGTTCTATTTTCACTTATTTTCATTATTCTCATAATCGTTTGCACACATATTTTCACATGTTTTGGAAATGTTGCTTTTGAAATGTCAATTTTTGGAAATCGAGCACGTATTGCTCTTGGTAATTTTGGACTTAAAGGGGAGGATGTCATGTATGAAGCTGCAAATATTCACCGTTGTATCCCTACACCGTGACCGCGGGTTTATTTCCTTTTCCGGGAGTTACGGCCCAGCTCAGACGGCGCTGGGGTGAATCGGGCCTGTATCTGCAGGGTCAATAAACGTGTGCTGCAATCGATCGTAGTCTGTCGAGATACCTTACATTTAGTATCACAGACGAGTAATGAACCATATATTAAAAGGTGTAGACTGTAGATTGTAGATAAAGCACATCATGTGTAAGTGGCCCATCATGTGTCCAAGTACTTCCTTTATAAACCAGAACGGCACTAGGTGGAGACCATAACAGTGGTCTCCACTAACAGTGGGATACAAACATAAGGCTGAACAGCTAATGTTTGTATCCCACTGATAGGCCAGATCCGGATTCACACCAGAACCAAAATCTTATTGGATTGTTGTTGTCACCTTACAAACTCATTCATCAAGTTTCGTCCAAATCCGTCCACAACTTTTTGAAATATCCTGTTCGCAGACAGACAGGGGTGAAAACATAACCACGTTCAGTAGCTAAGGTAAACAATGACGTCAAAAGGCTGAATTTCAATATACAGATGCACAGAGGATGACGTTTCGTTAGTGGGTGTAGTTTTAGTTTCTTTCAGCAGGTGGAAGTGCACACAGATGGAATTGCAATACAAAACTGTACTTTTCATTTTACATTTGTACAGGTGGGAGCGTAGGAGCGATACTGGCAACGTGGAGACAATGGGCATACAGCCTGTATGATACAGGTAAGTGGTAACACACGGGATGATATTGGCAATGTCTCCTGGACATACAGGTAACACAAGGGATGATATTGGAAATGTCTCATGGATGTACAGGTAACACACAGGGATGATATACGGAAATATTTCATGAACGTACAGGTAACACATGGGAATGATATTGACAATGTCTCCTGGACATACAGATAACACGTGGGAATGATTTTGACTGTCTCCTGGACATACAGGTAACACATGGGAATGATATTGACAATGTCTTCTGGGACGTATGAATTATTTGTAAATTTGTATGACCATAACTCCGCCATGTTGAACTCATGTGGAGGTAACACACGAGTGAGACGGGCAATATGGAGACAATGGACGTTCAGGTAACACATTGAGACGATATTGGCAATGTGGAGACAATGGACGTACAGGTAACACATGGAGACGATATTGGCAATATGGAGACAATGGACGTACAGGTAACACATGGAGACGATATTGGCAATATGGAGACAATGGACGTACAGGTAACACATGGAGACGATATTGGCAATATGGAGACAATGGACGTACAGGTAACACATGGAGACGATATTGGCAATATGGAGACAATGGACGTACAGGTAACACATGGAGACGATATTGGCAATATGGAGACAATGGGCAAACCCTATGAATTCCCACAAATGTAACTGTTCACCAAATTATTTTCCTTAAATATGCTCAGCTTCCTTTATCTTGATTGATGTTTCTAATAAACGCATTCCTCTAATGTTGGTGCACTTACCTTCATCTTTCATCAGTAAGGAAAAGATCTCTCAAAAGACAACAATCCCAAAGAGAATGTGTGATAATTCAGCATTTCAAGAATTGTTCTTTATAGGACGCTCGTTTATTGTTTGAGAAATGCCATTTTATACAAAAAGGTAATAATTGGGATGAAAATATTGTGATCAACAATGTAATTGTCATAATGGAGACTCTTACTCCTGACACAGCTGTGGGATGTTCATCAGGAGTCGAGCGGTTCGTCGATCGAAGACCCAAACCAGTCCTAGTCAAGAGAAGATTAGAACCAGTCCTAGTGGAGAGAAGACTCGAACCAGTCCTCGTCGAGCGAAAACTCGAACCAGTCCTAGTCGAGAGAAGATTCGAACCAGTCCTAGTCAAGAGAAGATTAGAACCAGTCCGAGTGGAGAGAAGACTCAAACCAGTCCTAGTCGACCGAAAACTCGAACCAGTCCTAGTCGAGAGAAGATTCGAACCAGTCCTAGTCAAGAGAAGATTAGAACCAGTCCTAGTGGAGAGAAGACTCGAACCAGTCCTAGTCGACCGAAAACTCGAACCAGTCCTATTCAAGAGAAGATTAGAACCAGTCCTAGTCGAGGGAAGACTCAAATCAGTCCAAGTCGAGCGAAGACTCGAACAAGTCTTAGTTGAGTGAAGACTCGAATCAGTCGGAGTCGAGTGAAGACCCAAACTATTCCTCGTCGAGTGAAGACTCAAACTAGTCCTGGCCGAGTGAAGACTCGAATCAGTCGGAGTCGAGTGAAGACCCAAACTAGTCCTCGTCAAGTGAAGACCCAAACCAGTCCTGGTCGAGTGAATACTCGAATCAGTCGTAGTTGAACGGAAGACTCAAACCAGTCCTAGTCGAGAGAAGATTCGAACCAGTCCTAGTCCAGTGAAGACTCAAACCAGTCCTAGTCAAGTGAAGACTCAAACCAGTCCAGGTCGAGCGAAGACCCAAACTAGTCCTCATCGAGTGAAGACTCAAACTAGTCCCGGTCGAGTGAAGACTCGAACGTTCCTGGTTGAGCAAAGACTCAAACCAGTCCTAGTTGAGAGAAGACTCAAACCAGTCCTGATTATCACAAAACTACATATTATCTATGATTTCGTTTAAAATTAGGTAAATTAAGAATTTTAACTCCCTCGTAGATAATATGTAGTTCTGTGATTCTGTAATAATACTCGTCCACCCTAAATTCAATACTGGTATTTTAAGTTTATGGCACATTTTCGCAATTTTGGCGGCCATTTTGAAAGAATATGTCCGCCATGTTGAAATTCGAATTGGCTAATCGACTGGATGTAAAGAGTATCTATATTCGAACCTCACTGCCAAACTTCGTGCTTCTATCACAATGAGAACGATTCACCCTAAAAATAGGTGTTAGCACCACGCCTCGCTAATTTGTGGTTTAAACGTCCAGGTGCTCGTAATGTACCAAGAACCCAGGTAGGCAACAACGCAGTACAGATGGCAGGTACTCTCGTCAGAGTCCTGTCCGATGTCGTTGGTTACCTGGGAAATCAACCTCTGGTCATTGAACATCATCTTCACCACCTGTGCATCATTTTAATCGTCGGATGGCATTGTGGGGTTACCTATTACCTTTCTCCTGCTTTAAACTCATTGGTCTAACTTTTGACAATTAAATGGTCTTCCCTCCATCATTCCATGGCTCCATCCCATGATCCTCATTTTGCTTTATTTAATTTTACTCAACCCTCTGTTTCTCCTCCCTGTGTACGTTTCTATAGATGCCTCCAAAGCGAAATGTACAAAACGCTTTGGTTCCTTTGCGCCATTACGCTAATTCGCTCCACGAGCACGTGGCGTCAATGACACACGTGTTCAAGTAACCCAAGGCACCTACAAAAACCCTACTCCTCAAACCAAATCTCAATTACCTTTCCCCCATATGGTACCTTTTTCGATTTTAATAGTCCCTTCAGCCATTTTTCGATCACAAGGTAAGAGCATTTAATTTGCATATTCATGAACGGCTTCTCCCAAACGCAGACAGGTCGTGTCGTTGCCTGCACAAAATAATAGTAATAAATGTATTTATACATGCCTTCATTGTCTAATATCCGTTACATTAGCGTCTGCACTACTTTGGTGATGTCATTTGCATATTTTAGCCGCATCATATCAAGTGGAAGAGGGTGTACACTCAGGAAGATATTGTGTGTAAGCTTTCTTTTCTTCTGGTAATGAAGACATTATGTATTCTTGATGCTGAGCTTGTACTGTTTATTAACTTTAGCATGGTAATCGATGACTCAGTGTGACGAGTCAGTGAGGTTCCATTAGATAAGTCTGTGTGATGAGTCAGTGAGGCTCCATTAGATGAGTCTGTGAGACTATTAGACAAGACTGTGTGACGAGTCAATGAGACTTCATAGACGAGACTGTGACGAGTCAGTGAGACTCCATTAATTGAGACTGTATGATGAGTCAGTGAGACTTCATAGATGAGACTGTGAGACTCCATCAGATGAGACTGTGTGATGAGTCTGTGAGACTCCATTCGATGAGACTGAGACTCCACTAGATGAGACTGTTTGACGAGTCATTGAGGCTCCATTAGACAAGACTGACGAGTCAATGAGACTTCATAGACGAGACTATGACGAGTCAGTGAGACTCCATTAATCGAGACTGTATGACGAGGCAGTGAGACTCCGTTAATGGAGACTGCATGACGAGTCGGTGAGACTTCATAGACGAGACTGTGACGAGTCAGCGAGACTCCATTAATCAAGACTGTATGACGAGTCGGTGAGACTCCATTAATCAAGACTGTGTGACGAGTCAGTGAGACTCCATTAATCGAGACTGTATGACGAGTCGGTGAGACTTCATAGACGAGACTGTGGCGAGTCAGTGAGACTTCATTAATCGAGACTGTGTGGCGAGTCAGTGAGACTCCATTAATCGAGACTCTGTTGAGTTGGTGAGGCTCCATAAGAAAGGTTTGTGAGACTCCATTAGACGAGACTGAGACTCCTTTACATGAGACTGTGACAAGTCGATGTGACTCCATTAGACGAGACTGTGAGACTCTTTTACATGAGACTGTGACAAGTCGGTGAGACTCCATTAGACAAGTCTGTGATGATAGACAAGACGGTGTGATTAGTCAGTGAGCTTCCATTGGCCAACACAGGTGTTTGATTCACCACTCAAATCGCCCGTGTCCATATGCTGGTAGCTCAGTAGAAATGGTGTTCAAGTTTCGAGCGACGGCTGTTTCTTCCACATAATCGTGGGGATGGCGTCCTCGCTCAATCATGGCGGATAACCACAACATCTATAGCCATCTCTGTTGTTTCGTAACAGTGCTCTGTAAAATGTCCCAAGCACAAAAGCAAACATTTTGTCGGCCCAATCCACACTAGGGTATTTTGGAAAAACCTTGTACAATTTCTGGCAACGGTAGGATCTTTCGGCCATTGGTGTAGCATGACTATGACTCGTCTCGGTTTGTATTACTATAACCACCAAGGACGCATCAACCTGGCATATTTGAAGAAATTCAAAAATTTATCGTCGTTTGAGTTGAGTCATACCAGGATGTAACCCATAGACAGTACGAATATGGTGGTCAACTTCCTGGTACGACGTCACAGCTAATAGTGAAGAAGAAGGTTTTGACTTTTAATCGCAAAATTACCCACTTTATAAATCGGAAAAGTCACATCATATCTATTTTGTCGGGTATCGAAGCGTTGAGGTGGTCTGAGCATGTGGGTCCCGCTTTAAATGGTCCAGTGGTTGGCGGTGGTATTGTGGTGGTGTGATGTAGACATTGCAGTTGTCTGTTGAATTGTTCTCGTTGTGCAATTTTGATGGTTTGATAATGGGTTTTGTTGTACTATTGCTATTGTTTTTGTCATCATTTATTATTTTAATTACAATCTAAAATGAATTGGACAATATATTATTTTATCCTAAGAGTACGAGCTTTGGTTTGACATTGCAAATTTCCATTTTTAAGCGGAGCTTTCATCTTCAATATTTGGCTATTTTCCTCCATCAGTAACAAAAAATTAAGAAGAAGAACCTTCTAACCCACCGTGTTTAATTCTAAAGGATTCTAAAGCGTAATTCTAGAAAGTTCTAAAGGGCAATATATAATGGGTTCTAAAGGGTAGTAATAACAGGTTCTAAAGGATAATTCTAAAAGGTAATTTTAATGGGGTTCTATAAAGTAATTCTAATGTGGTTCTAAAGGGTAATTCTATTGGGTTCTAAAGGGTAATTTTAATGGTTGAAACAGGCAATTCTAATGGTTCTAAAAGGTAATTATAATGGGTAATTCTAATGGTTCTAAACGGTAATCGGTAATTCTAATGGATAATTCTAATGGTTCTAAAATCGAAAGGGTAACTCTAAAAGGTAATTATAATGGGTAATTCTAATGGTTCTAAACGGTAATCGGTAATTCTAATGGATAATTCTAATGGTTCTAAAATCGAAAGGGTAACTCTAAAAGGTAATTATAATGGGTAATTATAATGGTTCTAAACGGTAATCGGTAATTCTAATGGTTCTAAAATCGAAAGGGTAACTCTAAAAGGTAATTATAATGGGTAATTATAATGGCTCTAAACGGTAATCGGTAATTCTAATGGATAATTCTAATGGTTCTAAAATCGAAAGGGTAACTCTAAAAGGTAATTATAATGGGTAATTTTAAAGGGTAATTCTAAAGGTTTCTAAAGGTTCTAGAGGGTAATCCTAAAGGGTGATTCTAAAAGGTAATTTTAATGGTTCTAAACGGTAATCGGTAATTCTAATGGATAATTCTAATGGTTCTAAAATCGAAAGGGTAACTCTAAAAGGTAATTATAATGGGTAATTATAATGGCTCTAAACGGTAATCGGTAATTCTAATGGTTCTAAAATCGAAAGGGTAACTCTAAAAGGTAATTATAATGGGTAATTTTAAAGGGTAATTCTAAAGGTTTCTAAAGGTTCTAGAGGGTAATCCTAAAGGGTGATTCTAAAAGGTAATTTTAATGGGGTTCTATAAAGTAATTATAATGGGGTTCTAAAGGGTAATTTTAATGGTTTAAATGGGCAATTCTAATGGGTCTAAAAGGTAATTCTAACGGGTAATTTTAAAGGGTTATTCAACTAGATAATTCTAATGGTTCTAAAGGGTAATTTAAAGGTTTATAAAGGGTAATTCTAAAGGTTTTAAAGGGTAATTCTAAATGTTCTGAAGGGTAATTCTAAAGGTTTCTAAAGGGTAATTCTAACGGGTTATTCTAAGAAGTTTAAAGGGTAATTATAAAGGTTTATTCTAATGGGTAACTCTAAAGGGCTCTAAAGGGTAATTGTAATGGGGGTTCTGAAGGGTAATTCTAATGGGTAATTTAAGGGGTTTGAAAGAGTAATTCCAAATGGTATTTCTAAAGGTTAATTCTAAAGGGTTATTTTAATGGATAATCCTAAAGGGTTCTAAAGGGTAATTCTAAAGGTTTCTAAAGGGTAATTCTAATTTGTTCTAAAGGGTAATTCTAAAGGTTTGTAAATGGTAATTCTAATGGTTTCTAGAGGGTTCTAAAGGTTAATTTTAAAGTGTTCTAATGGGGTTCTAAAGGGTAATTTTAATGGGTTTTAAAGGGTAATTCTAAATGGGTTTTAAAGAGTAATTCCAAATGGTAGTTCTAAAGGGTTATTTTAATGGATAATCCAAAAGGGTTCTAAAGGGTAATTTTAAAGATTTCTAAAGGGTAGTTCTAAAGAGTTCTAATTGGTTCTAAAGGGTAATTCTAAAGGTTTCTAAAGGGTAATTCTAATGGTTTCTGGAGGGTTATAAAGGGTAATTTTAAAGTGTTCCAATGGGTAATTATAATGGGGTTCTAAAGGGTAATTTTAATGGGTTTTAAAGGGTAATTCTAAATGGGAATTCTCAAGGGTAATTCTAAAGGGTTATTCTAATGGATAATTCTAAAGGGTTCTAATGGATAATTCTAAAGGTTTCTAAAGGGTTATTCTAATGGATAATCCTAAAGGGTTCTAATGGATAATCCTAAAGGGTTCTCAAGTGTAATTTTAAAGGTTTCTAAAGTGTAATTCTAAAGAGTTCTAAAGGGTAATTCTAATTGGTTCTAAAGGGTAATTCTAAAGGTTTCTAAAGGGTAAGTCTAAATGTTTCTGAAGGGTAATTCTGATGGTTTCTAGAGGGTTCTAAAGTGTTCTAATGGGGTTCTAAAGGATAATTCTAATGGGGTTCTAAAGGGTAATTTTAATGGGTTTTAAAGGCTAATTCTAAATGGGAATTATCAAGGGTAATTCTAAAGGGTTATTCTAATGGATAATTCTAAAGGGTTCTAATGGATAATTATAAAGCTTTCTAAAGGGTAATTGTAATGGTTTCTAGAGGGTTCTAAGGGTAATTTTAATGGGGTTTAAAGGGTAATTCTAAATGGGAATTCTCAAGGGTTATTCTAATAATCTAATGCATAATTCTAAAGGTTTCTAAAGGGTAATTATAATGCCTTCCAAATGGTTCTAAAGCAGTATTTCCCAACCTGGGGGAAATTTTAGGATTCCAGGGGGGAAACTTGTTCCAAGGGAAATACAATATTAGCATTCGTGTAATATTGTGCTTTAGTGAATAAATCTCAAATCTTTAATTCTTTTGTTCTTCGACTTTTTACTCAACATAAACATTTATAACGTCGTCGGTAAATAAAAATTTATATACAATTTTTTTTTAAATAAAATTTATTTGTGTGAGTGTGTATGTGTCTCCGTGTGTGTAGGTTTGTATGTATGTGTAGGAGTGTGTGGGTGTGTGTGTGTTGCTATATTTTTATGTTATTTATGTTATTAAGCGAATAAATTTTGTGTTTTGGCTACTTTTTTCCTTGTATATATATATATATATATATATATATATATATATATATATATATATATATATATATATATATATATATATATATATATATATAGATAGATATATATAGATATATATATATATATAAGGGGTGGGGAGGAGTGGGGGGAAATCCGGACGGTTGAACTGGTTGAAGGGGGAAACGACAGAAAAAAGGTTTGGAACCACTGTTCTAAAGGGTAATTTTAAAGTGTTCTAATGGGGTTCTACAGGATAATTATAATGGGTTTTAAAGGGTAATTCTAAAGGGTGTTTGTTTCTAGACTTTGCGTATTTCTTATTAAAATGCCAAACGGAACCACTTTCTTTAGACACGGGCGAGATTCTTTGTGGACAAAAATTTTTTTTTCATTTAATTTCATTTCATCTTTTGGCAAGTAATGTTGAGGTTAATACCAATGTAGTTGCATTACTTAATGCGGCAAAGTCAATGCTCTTGTCAATGAAAGGCTTATGGGGCAGACGGTGTCCATTGGAGAGGCAACAAGCATTCTGAGTATTGCGCTGCAATACACGTCCCCTACCGGCAGTCTGTCGTCCGGAAAACTGTTGGGGAAATTACCAAAGTTCAAAGTGCCGTAACTTTGTCAAAAATGATCGAAACGTCATGAAGTTCGAACTTGATCTGTAACTTATCATGAGGAAACCATGTACCTAGTTTGAAATCATTAGTATTAAGCGTTTAGAAAGAAAAAAAGTCCGGAAAACTGTTCTTTGCGTGACTGACTGACAGGCGGACAGACTGACAGACGGAGGGACGGAGTGCAAACCTATCGTCCCCTCCGGTGTACACCGGTAGGGGACTAATAAGCTGCCATGTTGAAGGACTGAACGCAAGAGTGGGATTTGACAGACATGTAATGAATAATTAGTCTCTCATGAAGGCGGACAGATAGAAGAAGAGATGAAATGAACAAAACGTTAATTGGCTCCGATGAAGGATTAACGCCAAAAATTGTCACCTTCTTCTTGCTTCCTATGGCGGTTAGCACTATCTAAATCCACGCTGTGTTCATTTCATCGCCTGACAGACACATGCAGTTGATTTAACGGATTGGTTAAAAAAAAAACAAAGGAGTGGAGATGAGTGGACATCCTTCTGCTGCTTCTTCTTCTTTCATATGCATCACATGATTAGGATAGTAAAATTTGCTGGGGGTGTGGCTGTGCCACTGATGCAGATGCCCTGTGGGATAGAGCACACATTTATTTGTTATTTGTTCAGGGTGTTTGGAATAACTCGTGCTCTCTTCGCGAAGGACTCCATGAGCTCTGTAACCTCCACCAACTAATGCCAGCAGACAGGAGTGGACATCCTGTGGAAGTAGGAGCTGGTTGGGTGAGCAGCACAAGCAATTCACCGGGTCCAGAGGTAGAAGGAAACGTAAGGTACATTATTTTGTACAATATCTAGCTTCATGGAAGAGCAAGGTCACAGTTAGGTGTTCAGGAAATAACTGCAGGGTGAGTCATAAGTCCCAGAACATGGTTTTAGCTGCTTATACAAAACTTGTTTACACCATGTATTTCTACTTAAAAATTTTTTTTTTTCAGATAATACGAATGATACATTAAAGAAAGATGGCAGACACCAGTCCATTTACAGTGGAAGAGATGGTGGTAGCAGTGGTGTGGTACCACGAGAGGAGAAACACAAAGAAGACGATGTAACATGTGCAAGAAGACTTTTGAGGAGCATTTTGGAAAGCCAGCACCGTCAAAATCAAATCTTCCTCTTTGGGGAAAAAGGAATTTCAGCCTGGAATTGTACTCGACAGCAAGTGTAACGGACGACCAAAAATTTGTCATTTGGGAATTCAAAACATTAAAACAGCCGTTGTGATTTCCAAAAAAATCATTACGGAAACGTTCTGCAGAGCTGGGTGTTTCGTATTCATCGTAACATCGCACAGTGAAAAAGACCTTCACTTGAAACCATTTAAACCTACTGTCATTTGTGATTTGTCAGATGCAGATCATGAAAACAGGTTGACAGCTTGTGACAAACTGCTGCAGCACTTCAATACAATTCCTAAAAGGTCAAAGGTTATGTTTAGTGATGAGTGGTGCTGTTCAACTCAGTTCATCTCCACACAATGTTTACTTTTGGAGTGATGCTAATCCACATTATGTTGAAGAAGTGCAAGACCATCCATCACATATTATGGTTTGGGTGGGGTTATCTGTCCACCACCTCATTGGTCCTTACTTGTTTGATGCATCGGTCAACCAAGTCACATCTGCATATTTTGGAGAATTACCTCACACCTTGAACGACGTGGACTAGCCCATGAGATTTATTTCCAGCAGGATGGGGCACCTGCGCATCATGCATCTTTTGTACAAAATTACCTCAATCAAAGTTTCCCAACTGTCACATTGGCAGATCTTCACCAACACGTCTGTAGTCACTGTGCAGTCCTGACCTGACCAATTGTGACACTTCTCTGTGGGGGTACGTCAAAGCTAAGGTTGCAGAATATCATATGGCATCTGTTGATGAACTGAAACAATGCATTCTGGAAACGTAACATCTTTGCCGGGCACTGAAGGGAGCCCGGTGATGACGTGCGCTGAAAGGGAGTACTCAGTTTTCACTCCTGTTGTTTGCTTTCTTGCTTGTATGTTTATTTATCTGGGCGATATCTCAGCCATCCTTTAAGCTAGGAAGCTGAAATTTGGCCACAACAGTGAGCAAGTACTTTGGCTAGTTTTTGATTAGTTTTTTGACTAATCAATTAATTACTTAATTATTATCGATTCATTAAGTACTTATTTATTTTCTTTCTCATCTGGGCATTATCTCAGGCACCTTTTGAGCTAGGAATCTGATATTCAGACATGACAATGACAACGTGATTTGGCTCTAAAGGGTATTTTTGATTAATCAATTAATCGATTAATTGTTTATTGATTAAATTTTTTTCCGATTAATGACCTATGTAATTTTTTTACAGCTATGTACGAAACACTTGTGGTTGAGGTATGCTATTAGCCAATTTATTAAGAAATTATTTTATGACTTACTTATTGATTTTAATTATGCAATTAATCAATCCATTATTCCACACCTCTCCCTCCCAATACCATCTCTATGTGCTGCACGGCGGCATCGCCGGGTGCCGAAGGCTCCCCTGCAGTGCCATGCGCTGGAGGATGTTATTTATTTATTTGGCATTGGGCAGTGTACTTTGAATGTATCTGTACTTGTCTTTAATTGCTCTTTGGGAGTCCATGGCTCTGTCCTGTGAAGACTGAAGGGATTGATGTGTAAAGCCCATTGTCCTGTGTGCGGCCTCCGCATAAAGTGCTCAACTGTAGCCACAAATGCTGCTAGTGCGGACACCGAACATGGTGAGATCCCTCCATGGATGACTGAATTTAATGGGGAAAACAACCAAGCGGTATTTAGTGTGTCCTCAAACCAAACCACATAGGTTATCAATCTCAGAACTAATACTAATTTAATCCTCCAGGTGTCCTCAATATTCAGAATCGGTTTAAGTGGGAAAGATGGCAGGAACAGACATACGTGCAAGATTCGAGATTATCAATTATTTATTAAAACACGAGATCAAACGAATACAGAAAACCCTGGCAAAGACAGACTATAAATTTCATAATAATGTCGCGCAACTCCAGTTAACACCAGAGTCGCGGATGGCCTAAATGGTCTTATTCGGAGGCACAACCCAAACATGGATTTTACTATGGCCGCGTGGGAGGAAGGAGGAGAATGGAAGCTGCGCAAGCGCTTACCTGTGACACTCCGACCCTGTAGGGCAATCAACTCAAGCGGGCACAGGTTTGAATGGGAAAGGAAAACAATACAAGGGTTTATTCAAAATAAAAGCAAGGACAGGAAAATGCACGCGCCGCTAATAAAATATCCTAAATCCTATATTCGGGATCCCGCACACCAGACTCAACAAATACAGACGGGGGGGGGGGGGGGGGGGGTGGACTAAAGGAAAATAATGGTCTCGTCGTGTAAAATGTAATCGCGGATGCGGCCTTATCTCTTCTGTCGTCTTCAGTGTAACACGGCCCCGCGGCCCTCTCCGTCCGCCTCCGAGCACCACCAGGCCTCATTCCAAGTACCACAGCAACGCGAAGGCCCGAGCCAACGCCCACTCCGTTCGCACACGAGGCCCCAAAGCAGGAAAAGGACCGTGCATCCAACGCAGGCTAGCGGCTCCAAGCGAGGTCAAAAGGCAAGCGAACTCCACTCTGGCTACACCTCAGCCCAACTCGGGCTGCGCAAGACGAAGAAGAGCTGCAATAGCGAGTCACTTTTCTGCGTCTCTTGAACCACTGCCAGAAGCAACTGCTCTGAACCAACTCACTCACTCGAACCAAAGTCCTGCCGCGCCTCGTCTCACTCCGTGGCGGTGACGTCAGCCTTGGCGTGCTGCCAACCAATCAGTCACCTCCACCGAATTACAGGTCTGTGGTGTGGTCATAGCACGTGGTAATCGAGGTGGATAGGCCTGTCGGAGGTGTAAATGGCAGCGGCCATTATCGGCGGTGTCCCAGCCTGGTTTCTTCCTAAGTCATGTCAGGGAAGGGCATTATTTAGTGTTGTGCTAAGGACCTGTCGGAATGTCTATGTTGCTCTGCAGTGCCAAAAGGGACAAAGGTTTGGCTAACCAGGTGAGGACACACAGGGGTGCTTCTCTTTAATCCCTAACTCTACTTAACACACCAACCTCCAGTAGGTTCACAAGTATACTCCTTACCCGACAAAATGCCTACACATGAAATTATTACAAGTAGTTTTCCTTACCGCGACAGACGAAGCACGTTACCTATTCAGATCTATCTGCTCTACATATCACTACCCCGCCAGACATAATAATTTGTACAAACAGATAAGCTATGCCCTATGGGCCCACACAATATAACCAGGTGAGATAAATGAAGCAGGTAGGAAGTTCCAGACTGGACAGCAGGCAATAGCAGCTCATGTCCTGGTAGCAGAGAGATAGGCCGAGCTCTCAAGTGATTAAGGGGTAAGGCGAGACCCCCCTTAACCTCCCACAACCCTCCGTGAAAGCTGATCACAATTCTCCACCAATGGGCATCGTATTTGCCAGGCAGTGCTGGCCAGTAGTGGACCCACATCCCAATAAGTCATCAGAGGATCGGCACTTTCTCCTCTCCTCTTCCCCCAGGGTGTAAGAGGAAAGGAATGGGGTGTGTGGGGGTGGGGGGTAGCAGCAGGGAAGTGGAGGTGTCTTTGAGTGAACAAATTGCATTCCCAGAACAGCAAGGTTAATGTCTATTTCCTCTTTATTGAAGCTAAGAACACACAATAATAAAGAACATCATTCAAGTGGTATGCAGGGATACCTCACAGAAGCATCAGCTTGGCCTCTGGCAGACCTCAAGGTTTACACAAGGAACAAGATGGTGCCAATTGTTGCACCAAATAATCTCAAATCACAGAATCATGAACAGCTGTCATATTGGATAAGAAAGAGCAATGCTTTGAACTTAAACACTTACAAATATAGTTAGGTATTGAGTTTAATACTGTCAATAGTCATAATCTCTTTCTTTTTAATGAGGCACGTATAATCTGTGGAAAAAGGCAAATTCATGATTTGCATAACTATGTGCCCCACCTCTGATATTATAACTGGAACATCACATGTACAGCTAGAGTTTGATGCTCTCAGCATCATCACACTAAGGTTTGGGGGCCATTGTGTTTACAATAGCATATAAGGCTGGCAGGGCCTGCTGAAGGTCTCTGGAGCTTGTTCAGTGACCAAAAAGCCACAAGACCTTCAACACCTCCCTAAAACACCACCTTGCAAAACTTCCAAAGTCCGAATCAAGCGTTAAGGATCCAGGCACACTCACAGATCTGCACGTTTAAAACTGAACAAATTGCTTTGACAGATCACTTCGTACATACGTTGTCTATCGATACGGGTCAGACATTGTAATTGCTTAGAATTAAACGGACAGCAAATCGCAACAACAGATCATTACTCCATTCTGAGATAATTGCGAATGTTTTGCATTTTGACTCCATACTTTAAAATTATGCAAATTGAATCATTAAATCTTACTATAATTCACCAAATGTCCGTCTGTTCCCAGGTACCGCAAAAACGGCTGAACCGATCGCAACGAAATTTTGGGTGGGTATTCCTGGGACCCCCTGGAGTAAAATTGTCTATATTGTTTTTCCCTTTTTTCCAGTTCTTCCAAACACGATGGAATAATATTTACCGATATGAACAGTGATGGGGCTTTTATTGAAATTCTACAAATACTGTTTAGATTTTGATGATTTGCGTGTGAAATGATTTAACGGATGTTTATATAAATCGTTTAAAATAAAAAAAGCCTTCAATTTCTGATATTTTGCCTTTTCATTTGGGCCCCCCAATTGAAGCCCCGCCCGTAGGGTGGGTACCGGTGCTAGTACAAATAATGTGAATTTCTCACTAATTTATCTGAGTGCAGCTGAAAAATTTGTCTGAAATAGTCCACGGCTAACCAAAGCTTTAACCTAACCCGATCAACTTAATTTAACCCTCTTGCAGTTACTGTTTCTTCCCCTCCTCTCTATCCCTCTCCTCTTTTACTCTTCCTTCATTCCTTTACTTGCTGTGTCCAACCGTGACCACATTGCCCGTCCATTGCCTTTTTACACTCTGTCATGTCACACTTCCACAAGTGATAACAACTGTACTTCAGTCGATAATAGACCCACAAGCACCAACATGACGTCACAAACTGTGCTTCACAATCAATACAGGACTTTGAATACTAATGAGGTATGAATGATGTATGAATACTAACGAGGCCTTCCGTGCATGCATTTTCAGCCACTCGTTTCTGCAAGCGTGTACACTCTAAAACTGCTGTTGCTAGGGAGAAATCTGTAATTGGAAGTGTTTTAAAAATTTATTTCAGCATTGCAACGAAAGACAGGCAACTTCAAAATGGTTAACCATAATTATTCTCTTCCTGGATGCAAATCAAACTCATGAAAATATAGGAAATTAGAGAAATATCTGTGGATGGAGGTGTCTCGTTCCTACCACCTCCTGGTAATACAAATGAGCAGCGACAGTGGATATAACACACACACACACACACACACACACACACTTCTCCTTTTAGCAGTAGATGCAAAAATCTAGTACAATTTATCGAGCCTTGCACTGGCTCACATCGAGAGTTTGCAGTGCGGGAAGCTGCCCATTCAGCAAGCTGAGAAAGTTTGCTAACTCTTTCGTTGTGCAGAGGAACAGCCCTTTCTCTCTAGTACTTTTCCAAGTATTTTCAGCTTCTTTTAGAAGTTTTGTGAGCCATTATAGGTAACAATCTTTATCTCGCTCACACCATATACGTTAACGTGTCCTGATTCCTGAACACCGCTGTTTCTAGGGGTTCCTGCACATGCACACTGAGCATTCTGGGGGCAAATTATGTCATTTTAAACCTATCACATTACAAACAAACCATTTACAAACCATTACAAACAAACCAAACAAACAAACACCCCATTGTACAACACTGAACATAACCAAAGGCGAACTTTGCATCATCGTTTCATATCCAGAAATATATGCAGTCACAAGTCATAAATGCTTGTTAAAAAAAACAAATTTTAAAAAAGGATGAAATAAGAGTTTTTAATTGACGATACTCATTGATTGTTGCTGGCATGTAATATATTATACTTATATTTTATCCTTCTAGTTGCCAATGACATATGTTGTCCATCGGCAAAACCATGGCCTCCCATATGTCCACTGAGAGAGGTCATTTGATATATAGGTGGACATCAAACACCTTGTGATTGTACAATCACTGACCATTTATGAGTGTTTGAGAAGATTAGCTCTTTTCAACAACTGAATTAATGGGATCCCATTAGGAATGGGATCGGGGATCATTTAATATTACCCTTTACATAGCTACAAAGGCTTAGGCAATATAGAGCGATTTATTTATTTTTAAATCCCTAATAATCCAACTTTTTTTTTCAAAATTGTCAAAACAACTTTTTGCCTAAAACACTCTACAGCACTCACTGATGAACCTCTGAAAGTTTGACACAGATCCGTTAGGCCACCTCTGAGAAAAATGGCGACAGACGCAGACAGACAAACATCTGTCTTGTAATGTCGATAGCTTGTCTCAAAGCGTTACACCATTTTAAATGCCTATAAATTTTTTTTTTAATGTTTAGGCCGATGGTTATGAGTGGCATTCTCAGAAAGGTAAACCCAAAAAGATTGCGTTCTTCCATTTTTCCAGGTTGATTGATTGATGAAATGTCTCAACTAAGTGAAGAACAAAGTTTATCGTGGAAGAACCGTCATCAATGTACCATGCTGTCGGGGCTGCCAAAGCAATCTATTGGCAAGGGGATATTCTGGGTGGTTGAGTCACGCTCGGTGGTTTTGGTTTGTTGGGTGGTTTGGTTATGCTGGGTTGTTTGCCACTGCCTTCCTAGCAGTCATTCCGGGCAAGTATTTGTAATTTATACATCCACCAATAACCAATTTACCATCCACCAATAGGCATTGCTAGCAGACGTAGCCTACAGTTTCACATCTTAGATGAAGAATGAAGACTTCTATTTTGTTATCGGGTTGCAGACATGGCTGATGCAGGAGGTATCGATTTGAACACGTAATGTGATTTTGTCAGATGGTGGCAGCCTGTGTCTGCTGGTTGCATCATTTTCTGGGGCCGGTGCTGCCACTGATGCAGTACCTCTCTCTATAACCATCATCTGGTACTCATTTTGCCGACTTCGGAGGGACGACAGCCAGAGTCAACCCACCTGGTGTTAATTCAATGGCATGACAGGGGCTCAAAGTCAGGACCCTAGCATCTCAAGCAGGCCATCTTAACCGTTTGGCCAACACCAGGCTTATTGTCAGATGACACATTTATCTTCATGGGAATTTAAACAAACAAAAGTGTATATTTGGGGGTACTCAATGACTTATTTCACATATTACGACCCATCTTGCCTCTCTCAAAGTTAGTGTGGCATGGACTCAGCCCAAGACACATTTATAGGCCAAGTTTTTTTGAGCAAGACCATGATACTGTTACAGTTGCTGCAAAACGGTATTTACACATGTTACAAACTTTATTTTGGCCTCAACCAAGTATAGAGGACTATCAGATCAGATTGGTTTCAGCAAGATTGTACTTCTTCCCACACGAGCCGTGTCGTCGTGGAATAAAAATAATAATAAAAAAAACACCTTTAGAGGCCATTTTTCCCCGCAAAGCGGGGGTTGGCCTTTTTCGGGAACCGTGGTTGTTGTTGTTTTTCGGTCCCCTTTTTGAAGCAATGTTTTACGGCCGGATGCCCTTCCTGACGCCAACCCTTTTTGCCGCCTTTAACGACAAGCAGGGAATTACCGGTGAACTGGTGCTCAATTAGCCGACCTCGGAAGGATGGTAATCAGGCTGAGTCAACCCCCCTGGCGTTAATTCAGCGATCGACCGGGATTCGAACACCAGGATCCTAGGATCCTAAGCTGGCACCCTAGCCGCTAGCCCAACACCAGGGTTTCCTCGTGGAATGATGGAACATAAAGTTTCCTGGATGTCCGAATATCCCTACCAAGAGGATTCATCGAATGACCCCTAAGATCACCTGATTTTTCTTCATTGGTATTTTTCTCGGGAGGTCACATAAAGGCAAGACACTTCCACAGCGGACCGAAAACTTTGGGAGATTTGATGACAGCATGATAAATTGCCCAATGTTTGACAACACATACAAAATTGCATCGCAAGGTCTGGACTGCAAATTCGTTTATGCATCCATAAACCCTTTCAGGCTATCCAACGTTTTATTCTTATATAATTTTTGTGATTCAAAAAACCTACCATTCATTACGTGCTCACACTGACTTGTTGACATAGATCCAAAGATACATTTTCAAAAGAGTAGGCCATTGCACGATAGTACCCTGCCCAAATGAATGGTGCAACCAACTAACTGAATCATCAATTAAATTCCAGTCAAACATGTATTTGCTACATACATAGAATAGTCCTGTTATTCACACTGTATATAATACATTTGCTATACCGGTAGATATTCTCCACCAGTCTGTCTGTCCTTCTGGCCTGATGTCTGTCCATTCAGGGCGGGGCTTCCCCATTCAGGAAGGGGTTTCAAAATCAAATCGCCGCCATTTTGTTTGCGCTGGGTCGGTTCTCAGACCTTATAATTCTGGTGTACAGGAACCGCAGCAAGCTGCCTTCATCGGTGCTGCGGTTAAGTGAGTGGGTCTATATGTGGATATTTGGAGAGACGAGTGTTTCCTTATAAGAATAAGGTAAGTGGAGTGTTTGTGGGGTCTCGGGTTTTGATTTTATGAGTGTTTTAAAATTTCCCGTGGTTTTAGGCCTCACAAAGCCAAACACTTTTGGGCTATCCCACAATTTATTCTCATAATATCCCTTTTTGTGATATAATTTTGAGTGTCACTGACGTAGTTTAAAATGCGCCCAAAAAAAAATTCCTGAGAAAATCAGACAAAATTTGACATTTTTAGACAAACGATTCGTTTTGAACAGCTGAATTGGCATTTTGAACACGTGTGGCTTTCGGATCTGTCACCTTGGGGATTGATTATTCGTTAGGTCTATCCGTGTGTTTGCATTTTTAGTCGTCCATCGAGGTGTTCTGAATGAAAGTAGGAGAGAAAAATGAACGTCAAAAAAAAAGAAATTACACTGTTTTGTGTGATGTATGCATGCTATATAGGACCCCATTGAAAACTCTTCCCGGCTGCAGGAAAGGAGGAAAGAAGGAGAAGAGGAAGAAGAGAGAGGGGAAGAAGAGAAAGGAGGGAGGAAAGAGGGGGAATTTAATCGGAACTACTTTGAAAGCTCTTCCGACCGAGGGGGGAGACGAAGGGGGGAATGGATTGGGGGGAGGAGAGAGGGGAAGGGGAAACAGTGGGAGTGGGGAGAGAATAGAGGTGAGGGAGAGAGGAGGAGGGCGAGTTGAGGTCTTGAAGTTACATTTTACATTACGTGGAAATTCCATGGGTTACCTCTAGTATAATATATTATCCGTCTTCCTTTTCTAAATGGATAAAGAAAAAAAGGATGAGAGAGTGAAACACAAAATTCAAGAAGCTTTGAATCCCAATGGAAAACACTTAGTCATGGATTAAGTTGCTCATCACTATAGCTAAACAAATTCCCATCAAAGTAGACAACACTAATCATACGCAGCTTTCCTTAACCCTCACCCAACGCCTGATTATATTGTACTAAGCGTTTATTCACACCTCATTCCACCCTCAAATATGCTATTATCACCTACCAGGAATAGATCCAGCCAGACGGCCACGTTGTTGCTCCAATAGCACTCCATCCTGTGCTGCTATATCAAAGCTATTTCTATAATCTCCAATTCCCAAGTGCAATGAAACAACAAATAACACTCGTCTATTATTTGTAGGATTTTCAAATGTAAAAGCTGTTTCCGACCAATCATAGATAACATTTTGCGATAAGTACCTGCACCTTAATAAGCAACACAAGACCATCTTGATCACACATACAGGGTATAATCTGTCATATTCTCAAACACCTGCATTTCCTATCCTTCATATGGTCACCGGTCTGTGGCGCAAAAATTAGAAAGGTAGTGTATAAGTGCGAATACTGCAGGATGGGTAACTGGGTGACCCTTTAATGTTTAAAACCATTACTGTACTTGCAAAAACAAGTTATCTCTAATAAGGCAACGTAAGAGCTCAGATTGGACATCAATGAGATGACTCACCATGTTACTGCGCCAAGAGCCTTTCCTCCCACACTCAGTCAGTATGCCAGTACATGGCTTTGTTCATGACTTTGTGGACAAGCTTAATGAACGGTTCAAATTGCTCATAACGAAATGACAACGGAATTAGCAAAAATGCAATGGATGCCAGAATTCCAAACTCCCACTCGTATTTGTGTGAACACAAACACCAACTAGAAAGGTACCTGGTAGAGCGCATACCTCCGCCAGGCTGAACAGTTTATGTTTTGTATACCACTGATAGGCCAGATCTGGATTCGGACCTGAACCAAAATCTAATCGGCTTGTTCTTGTCACCTAACCAACTGGTACACCAAGTTTTGTCATAATCTGTCCACAACTTTTTGAAATATCATGCTATATATTGTTTTTGACTATCAAAGGTGAAATCACTTAAAAAAATTATCTTATCCGGGTCCGGATAGTCCCAAAAATTTAATCAATTCTTCCTCGTCACACACTCAACCTGTCCACAAAATGTTTACAAAAAAGTTGCGTACAAAAAAGAATTTAAAAAAATCGATTTCGGTCCTATCTCAATGATGAAGAATTACTAAAAATAAATAAATAAATATCTAGCATACAGATATGGATCTTCACCAAAATCGAATCAATACGTCCTTCTAACATACCCAACCTGTCCACCAAGATTCGTTCGAATCTGTCCACAACGTTTTGAGATATCCTGCTCACAGACAAACAAACAGGGGTGAAAACACAATTTCGGTCCATCTTCGGTGACGGGGGTAACAAAGCTAAAGAGTCCATTGGACTATTTATGAACTCTTATGCAAACTCTATATTAATCTTGAATCCAAGGAGAAAATTTGGTTCTCATCGAACATTAACTCTCAAAACGAAATGTACAATGATCACGTGACATTGCTCCTAATTTACATGAAAATATTGGAATGTAATTAAAAATGGACAAAGATAAAGAAAAACAAAAATACCAAACCGACATGAAAGTAAATATAGGTTGGACCAGTCGATATATTATCGGTGCTTGTGGATGGATTAACCACCCATGTTATAGTGGAAGCCTCTACTCTAAACACCCTAGGGATACTCACAACAGGTGGTGAACAGATTGCCACTCCTTCACAAGATGTGCAACCCACAAAAAGGTTTTAGCCACTCCACCAGAAACCTGTTCACTCATGTGGAAGGATTGACTAAATGAAAGGAGTCTTGACCTTGAAAATAACTTGGAAAAAAAACAATCCACAAAGTGGATTCCTTTTGACAAAACCAATGTTCCAAAACCAAAACTTCGCGGATCGCCAAAACCAAAACCAATGACAAAAGTGACAAAACCAATGACAAAACCAATGACAAAACCAATGTTGAACATGTCAAATGTTCAACATATGAAGTTTATGCACACTTGTGGAAGAAGCCTTTATTAATTTATTATTATTATTATTATTATTATTATTAAAATAAAAATCTTGCAGGTTTTGAATGAAATGATGTTAATGTCAATTGGCTCACACTGTCAAATCTCATCAATCTTCTTACTATAATTCACCAAATGTCCATCCGTTTGTCTGTCCGTCCATTCGAAGGTACCGCAAAAACGGCTGAACCGATCGCAACGATATTTTGGGTGGGTAATCCTGGGATCTCCTGGAGTAAAATAGACTATATTGTTTTTCCAATTTCAGCTTTGGCCTCCAGCATTTTCAGGTTTGGACTCCCACATAACGTTATTTTCCCGGGTGCCGCACAAACGGCTGCACCGATCGCTGCACAGCTGCACCGATCGGACTCGGTGACCTCAAACAAAGACCTTTTATAAGGACATAGGTTGAATCCCTGCTTGAGAGAATGCCAACCCCCTCCCCACCATCACGGCCATCTCTCCAACTCACAATCCCACGAGATATGCGGAAAGGACGACCCAAAACCAATTATCTTCTTTTTGATTCGTATATAAACATTATTAAAAGTAAATAATGACCTCGGCCAAAGTTCAAACGATGTGGGTTGAATCTCTACATGAGAGAATTCCACATAGCTATTTGGGCGGTGTATAAGCCAACAGATCGCTGTCTCCATCGATCTTGCCAAGGCCGTAATAACCGACCGGCTCAAAATTCTTTTAACTGTTGACTTGGTAGTTTTTACAATGAAGGAAACATTAACAATGTTGTTAAAAGTTTATTTTGTGATTGGAGATATGTTGTTTGGAATGAAAAAAGAGATATCGAGTTCAAGTGAATGACGACATGCCGTGATGGTTTCTACTTTCTGAACGTGAACTTCGCGGATCGCCATATGCAGATTTGCCACGGACCCACGATCGATGTTTGTATACGTGGACGACTGAACGTACCCGTTTGTTTGCGAACGGGTACCTTTTTCATGGAAGTCCTTCACGAACTTGCTGTCCATGTCTGATGTGCGACTGAAGGTGCTACAGGAATGTGGAATTTATTGGTTTCATGCTTTAGCATTCGCCGTATCTGCATTGCCTGCTTGCTTCTCGCCTCCCACCCATGCACGGGTATCTCACTAGTAACTATCATGAAAACTTCACATCTTTGTCACATGTTATTGAGGTGTACGAGAAACATTTACCAAGCTTGCTGTAGGGTTAGTTTTTCTCTGAAGACATTTGTAAGCAAATCGGCATTAGGCAGCAATTGTTGAGCAATTGATAAGATAAGTTACAAAAGCAATTCGAGGTATTTCAACAAATTTTGGAGAAATTATTTTGAAAGAATTTTTGGAGTAGTTCGCCCGTTTTTGTTTTTAACATCAGTTTTACAACATCAGTAACAAGTTTTTGTTTGAAAACGACTTCGTCACGAGCTCTACCATGTTGAACGCTGAATAGTTTTGCTAACACGAAAGAGAAAATCACCAGTAAACGTGAATAATCATGTGAGTATTCGAAGTGATAACTTGGTATTGACCGACACCGCAGTTATCCAATTTCTTATTGGGGAAATACTCACTTTCCTACCTTCTGAATTGGCAATGATGTATTTTTTTGGACTTCTTTCTTTGGACTTTTTGAATAAATGAGTTTCCGAAGGTGAAAGAGGACAGGGGACTTTGAGATAAAAGGTTGTGTTTGTACGCTGAATACTGTGATGGTCCTGATATGCAGCACAAACAGCCAATCTGTAAGAAAATAATTCCTATGGTGCTTTCAAAACCCCAACTCATCCACGATAATTACCTGGATTATCCTGACTTCCATCCTTCCACACCATTGGTATCTCAAGAGAAGAGGATCATTCTCAGGGATTGTCACTCTTCCACTTTCAGCAAGTTGGAGTTCTAATTTATGCGAGCTTAAATCTGACCTTGCTCCTCCTGTCCTATCCTACCTCTGCCGTTCCTAAACTACCCCAGGTCGCACGTATTCCTCAAGAAACCCTCACCTGCTCACGCTCCCAAAGTCTATGAGGCTGATTGCCCACCCGCAATCATTCACTCCCGTATTATCTTGATTCTAAAATGGTCTACCTGTGTCCATGGCCTCACCCTCCTGGCCTCCTTACTTCAGTCTTTAATATGCACTGCCGATCAATGCCTAATGCACTCACCTATGCGCATGCACGATCTCTTCTAGATGAGCTTATTCTTCCATTTCTGTTCCTCTCCGGGCCATCATTAAACCTCCCCTTATCTATAGGATCGAGGGAGGCTTATAGCTGTTGTTGGGTTTGTTTTTACAATTCCTTTTTTCTTTTTTTCACCACAATTTTTATGGTATGCTACCCTAGAGTTTGTTTGACCCCTATAAGTACTAAACCACCATTTGAGGTGGGTGGGAGATTCCTTATTTTCTCCTTGCATTCTCAATTTCTGAGCTGTATCTCAGAACAGGCTGGCATTTTTTTTTTCATTTAGTGACCTAATTAACAAGAAACATTTTGATCATAACTTGAATAATTTTCCTCCAAATTTCATGATATTGAGTGTTATGGATAGATTGTAGATGGGGACATATTTTCTTAATTTACAATCCATCCCAAATGTTGAAGGTAAAGGTCATATGATGGTCCAAGAAAAAAAAAAAGGCCATAATTTGATCGCAGGGAAAGGGTAAGTCATGGGCGATCGCGAAGGGTAAGCCAGAGGAGACTTACCCTTCGTGATCACTTTATGATCGTAGATAGCCAGTTGTTTCTAACCTTTCCAACATGTCAACACTCCAGTTCACATGCTCTTGAGGGGGAAAAAAATCATTTTGGTCAAGCTAGCCAAGAGCACGTATGAGGTTGAATAATAACATTTTCTTGTAAAAATTAGTTCACCATTTTAAATAAATATACATCCACCTTTTTCAGATTTTTTTGTGTTTAAGTGCATAGTAAGCATACATGTCTGTTGAGTTGATGCCTCCAAAATACAGTATATTTGTATGGGGAAAGCAAAGCAAAAGAAAGAATATATATATATAGTCTATGATAAAAATGGCACTTAAAATAAAATAACGATGATGAAGACTAAAGATGCATCAATGGCTGTCAGATGTTAGACATAAGATAAAATAAGAAAATAATATTATATGCATCACAATGGTTCATTAGCCCAGACAAGATGAAAATTGTTCACATTTTGCCAATTTCTGGTATTGCACAAAGGCTGTTGTTGGTGAAGGCTGCTTGGACTGAATGGAGCCAATTGGCATAGCAACAAAAAAACATGTTCGAAAATGTAAAAAATATTTCAAATGTATTAATTGCCCCCTGTGAGAGACTTGTGGTTGAATTGTTCTCGAGTAATTAGAATTGATTTTATTGTTCTCGAGTGATTATAAATGATTTAATTGTTCTTGCATAAATAATGCAGGATTATTGAATTGTTCTCAAGTAACTATGAATTGAATTGTTCTAGAGTAATGCAGAATTATTGAATTGTTCTTGAGTAATGCAGAATTATTGAAGTGTACTCGAGTAATTATAGATGATCGAATTGTTCTGGAGTAATGCAGAATGATTGACTTTTTCTCGAGTAATTGTAGATGATTGACTTGTTCTCGAGTAATTGTAGATGATTGAATTGTTCTTGTGTAATGCAGAATTATTGAATTGTTCTCGAGTAATTATATGTGATTGAATTGTTCTAGGGTAATGCAGAATTATTTAATTGCTCTTGAGTAATTGTAGATGATTGAATAGTTCTTGCATAAATAATGCAGAATTATTGAATTGTTCTCAAGTAATTATAGATGATTGAATTGTTCTTGCATATTGCAGAATTATTGAATTGTTCTCGAGTAATTATAGATTGAATTGCTCTCGAGTAATGCAGAATTATTGAATTGTTTTCGAGTAATTATAGATTTAATTGCTCTCGAGTAATGCAGAATTATTGAATTGTTTTCGAGTAATTATAGATTTAATTGCTCTCGAGTAATGCAGAATTATTGAATTGTTTTCGAGTAATTATAGATTGAATTGCTCTCGAGTAATGCAGAATTATTGAATTGTTTTCGAGTAATTATAGATTTAATTGCTCTCGAGTAATGCAGAATTATTGAATTGTTTTCGAGTAATTATAGATTTAATTGCTCTCGAGTAATGCAGAATTATTGAATTGTTTTCGAGTAATTATAGATTGAATTGCTCTCGAGTAATGCAGAATTATTGAATTGTTTTCGAGTAATTATAGATTTAATTGTTCTCGAGTAATGCAGAATTATTGAATTGTTTTCGAGTAATTATAGATTTAATTGCTCTCGAGTAATGCAGAATTATTGAATTGTTCTCGAGTAGTTATAGATTTAATTGCTCTCGAGTAATTAGTCAGGTTCACTATGTTTTTTCGTTCAAAATTTTGGTAGATTAGCAAAACTATACATTTTTGGAATATTCAGAGCATGAGGAATCCAAAAATTCATGTTTACATTTGCGTAGACACCTTTGCGAAAATGACACTCAGGACAGTGATGAAGATTTGTAAAAGCATATTCCTGAACGGTATAGACCTCGTAGATCCTGTGTATAGGACTTATAGTTCAATCTGATACTACCTATAACTTCCTATAACAACCTATAACTTCAAAGGACTTGCAATATCATGTATTATGTAATACAGTTATATCACAAATATAAAGACAATGGTTTTCAATTACCTTTGTTTGTTGCTTTTCTATAATCCTGAGCACTATTTTGAGGCCTTTATTGGATTCCTTGACCCAGAAAACATAGGATTAGCATATTTAATTAAGTCTCTAGGTTGACTAGAAGCCGAGATCGCGCAAAATATGTATTTTATGGCGGCCATTTTCAAAATCCAAAATGGCGGCCATGCAGGTGTCTGTGCAAATGCCAACAATGATTTTCAGATTCTCCATGCTCTGAAGATTCCAAAAATGTACAGGTTTGCTAATCCCAAATTTTTTAAAGAAATTATATTTGTTAACATAGTGAACCTGACTATCTTCATCATTGTCCAGAGTGTCATTTTCGCAAAGGTGTCTACGCAAATGTAAACATTAATTTTTGGATTCCTCATGCTCTGAATATTCAAAAAATGTATAGTTTTGCTAATCTACCAAAATTTTGAGCGAAATTATATTTGTTAACATAGTGAACCTGACTAAATGCAGAATTATTGAATTGTTTTCAAGTAATTGTAGATGCTTGAATTGTTCTTGCGTAATGCAGAATTATTGAATAGTTCTTGAGTAATGCAGAACTATTGAATTGTTTTCAAGTAATTATAGATGATTGAATTCTTCTCGAGTTATGCAGAATTTTTTTTTTTTTTTTTTTTTTTTTTTTTGTATACAATATCGAGGCTCGTGAAAGAGCGAACATTAATCACATGAACACACAGAAAGACAAACCGACACATAAAACATATAACATAGGGAGCGGTAGACAAGATGGGGAGAGAGGGGGAAGGACACAAACACAACATTTGAGAGCAGGGACCGAGAGACATGGAGACATCGAGAGATCTGAGAGAGGGCGAGGGCTTTGGGGGGGGGGGGGGGGCGTGGGAAGGGGGCAGTGGGAGAGGTATAAAACATATGGACACTGCCAGGACTTCCAGGAAAGAAGTTGGAATTTCAAACAAGGTGGATCTGGGGTGAATTAGCGGGGGTAGAAAAGATCAAGGTTTTGGATGGGGGAAGATAAGAGATGGTGGTGAACAGCTGTTTTAAAGACCTGGAGGGAGGAGTGGGATTGAAGGGAGTGAGGGAGTTTGTTCCAGAGGCGGGAGAAAAGAGGAATGAAAGAGTGAAGGTGAGCGGAGAGCCGAGATTTCGGCAGTTTAACCATCAGAGGGTTGCTGGCAGATCTTGTGCGACCTGTAGGAATATTTGGGGGACAGAGCACAGAGAGAGCTGGGGGTGCAAGGCCGGAGAGGAGTCGGTAGAAGACAGAAAGACCACCTACCTGCCTGCGGTGAGTGAGTGAAAGGCCCTCAGAGATAGCTTCATCGCGGGAGATTCCAATAATTCTGAAAGCTTTGGTTTCAACAGCGTGAAGCCGAGCTAGGTGTGAGGCAGGAGCACCGGCCCATAGGGGAGAACAGTATTCCATTGAGCTGCGGATGAAAGCCTTGTATGTGGTGAGGAGCTCAGGTGTGCCGAGGAAGGACTTCGCACGACGGAGGATGCCCAGTCGGCGACTGGCTTTGGAGGCCAGCTTGGAAATGTGGTTTTCCCAAGAAAGATCATGGCAGATAGTGAGACCCAAAATCTTGAGCGACAGAACTTCTTGGAGAGGATTGTTGAGAAAGTAGATGGGAGGGTTGTCCAGTCGATCTTTTCGGAGAGACATGGTAAGAGTGTGAGATTTGTCAGGATTGAAAGACATGTTCCACTTGTTTGACCAGTCTGTGATTTTGTCCAGGTCTTCAGAGAGTGAGGAGGCAGCAGACTGCCGATCTGAGGGAAGAGGAATGGAGCGGCAGAGAGTGGAGTCATCAGCAAAGAGATAGAGAGGATTTTCGAGAGAGTCAGAGAGATCATTGATGAAGACCAGAAAAAGCACGGGGCCCAGAACACTGCCTTGGGGAACTCCAGCCTGAACAGGAAGAGGAGATGAGAGAAACCCATTCAGGGCCACACGTTGACGACGACTAGAGAGGAAGTCCGCCAGCCATGCGTGGAGATTTCCATGGATACCAAAGGAGGAGAGTTTGGTGAGCAGAGCGGGGTGCCAGACCGTGTCGAAGGCACGTGATATGTCGAGGGAGACAGCTCTAATTTCCTGTTTGGCATTGAGGACCTCCATCCATTGTTGAGACAGCAGAAGCAGCATGTCCAGAGTAGAGTGACCTGGTCTGAAACCAAATTGATGATCAGAGATCAAGCCATTGGAGAAGAGGAAAGATTTCATATCAGAAGCAATGATGGATTCCATGACTTTGCTGATAATTGGGAGAAGGCTGATTGGTCTGTAGTTGCTAGGATCTGTTTTTGCACCTTTTTTTGCAAAGCGGTGATGTTGGCTGATTTCCAAGCAGATGGCAGTTGAGCTTGAGCAAAAGAGAGGGTGAAGAGAACAGAGAGAGGGTGAGATAGAGCAGCAGAGCAGGATTTTAGGACCCGTGGGCTGATGCCGTCGGGTCCAGTTGCAGAATCAGAGTCGAGGGTTGACAGAAACTTTTCCACCTTGTCAGGAGGAAAGGACACGGAGTCCAGGAGCAGCAGGGTACGACTGGGTATGGTGGGTACAGAGAGGGATGGGTTTGGGACACAAGATTTAGAGGCAAACACAGAGTTGAGGCATTCAGCTTTTTCACGTGCGGAGTCAGCTGTGTAGCCGTTTGAGGTAAGGGAGGGGATGGAGGGGGAACAAACACCAGAAACGGATTTGACCAGACGCCACCAG
This sequence comes from Myxine glutinosa, assembly GCF_964187855.1. NCBI lineage: Eukaryota > Metazoa > Chordata > Myxini > Myxiniformes > Myxinidae > Myxine > Myxine glutinosa. The sequence goes on along the minus strand of NC_136270.1, from coordinate 59,781,322 downwards.
GATTTGGAAGAGGGAGACAGATAAGAGAGTTCGGTCTTGAGAACGGAGAGATATTGTTTCCTGGCTCTCCTGAGGGTGGACACACACTTGTTTCGGGCTTTGTGAAAGGAAATGAGATTTCCTTCCGTTGGATTTGCTTTCCAGGAGACGAAGGCAAGTTGTTTCTGGGCAACAGCCTCACCACAAGATTCCGTGTACCATGGACGGGAGGAAGGGTATGACAACTGAAGACGAGATGGGATAAATCTGTGCATGAGAGAGAGCAATTTACTTTGGAAGAATTCCCAGGATGAGTTGATGTCAGAGGTGGTAGAGATGGGAGACCAGTCCAGATGATTGATGGCTGCTTGAAGACCGTGCCAGTTGGCCTGAGTGAAATGCCAGACTCGTCGACGCTGAGCAGGCTCCCTGAGGATGGTCAGAGAGATGTCCACTTTAACAAGGACATGATCAGATGATCCGATCGGAGCAGAAGAAGAGCAGCAGACATTTTCAGGGAAGTTAGTCATAACCAAGTCCAGAAGAGAAGATGTTCCGTTGACTGAGATCCGGGTCGGGAAATTGACAGATTGTGTCAGTCCCAGTGAGTCGCAGAAGTCCTTTGCTGAGGAGCCATGGCTGGTGAGAGAGGTACCCACACCCAGCCAACTGGCATGATGACAGTTGAAATCACCACATATGAGGAAGAGAGAGTTGGGATGAGTAGATAGAAGTTGGTCCATATCATCAGACAGCGAGATGTAGATGGAGTCATCACTGTTTGGTGGACGGTACAACACACATATGAACAAGAGGTGGGAGCGAAGGGGAAGCCGTAGCCAGAGGTATTCCTGGGGGTGAGGTGGAGAGAGTGCAGTGCAGGGCGAGTGAGGAAGAGAGTTTTTGATAAAGATAGCAACCCCGCCTCCAGGACGAGGCTCAGGTCTATCATACCGGAGGAGGGAGTAGCCCGGGAGAGATACTATGGAATCAGAGACATCATAAAGGAGGAAAGTTTCTGTTAAGCAGATCACGTCTGGTTTGACAGAAGCAACCTGTATGGAGAGATCAGTTAAGTTTGAACGAAGGCCCCGGATGTTTGAGGTCCATACCGTTAATGAAGAGGAAGGGGGAGCATCAGATACAGAACAGGGGGGAGGAGGGGTAGGGTAAGATGTGGAAGAGGTGGAAGAGGTAGGGAGAGCTGTTGAAGGTGTGTCAGAGATTTCAGAATAGCTCGGAGAAAGGGAAGGATGGGGCGGACAAAAGGTTTGATGGTGATTGGGTGAGCCACAATGAGGTGTTATTTGAGGAGGGGGAAGAGCGAGGCAGAAGGTTGGGGGAGATGGAGGTGAGAGTTTGAAGGGGGAAGAAGCGGGGAGGACGCTTTGAGGAGGGGGAGTGAGCGGGGGGAAATTGAGAAGCAATGAGGGTGGGGAGATTTGAAGGGGAGGGGTGAGGGGGGAGTTTGGGAGGGAAGGGACAAGGGGAGGGATTTGAAAGGGATGGGATATGGGGGAGATTTGGAGGGGAGGGGTGAGGCAGGAGTCTAGGAGGGGAGGGGCGAGGGGGCGTCTTGGCGGGGAGGGGTGAGGGAGTAGTTTAGGAGGGAGGGGGCAAGGGGGGAGATTTGAAAGGGATGGGTGATGGGGAAGATTTGGAGGGGAGGGGTGATGGGGAAGATTTGGAGGGGAGGGGTTATGGGGAAGATTTGGAGGGGAGGGGTGAGATTGGATTTTTGAAAGTGTACGATTTATGGGAAACGAACATTTATTGCAAAATGAGTTTCTTGTGACCTTCGAGTTAAAAATACGTTTAAGGACGCTGGATGGAGGATGGAGTGCAGGAGAGTTTAGGGAATGTAGAACAAAGGCACTATAGGAGATGGATATTTTTTTTGGGATGAATTGATTTGGTGAGCAAGTCGAAAGCAGCCTTTTAAAGAAGAAGAAGAAAAAGGTGTTATAAAATATGACGGAATACATAACTTGAGGGGAAAGTGTAAACATTGAAGGTTAATGAGTGAAAACTATCTGGGGAAATGGGGGAGAAACACGTGGTCGAAGAACGAACGAACGAATAAGAATGAATAAACGAATGAGAACAGAGAAGGAAATGTTTTTTTTTTTTTTTTTTTTTTTTTTTTTTGAGTTGAGATTTACACAAGGAAGTAGGCTATGGGTGAAAAGACTGGGAATACAGAGAACGAAAGTTATTGGATCACAAACGACGGACCACTGAGAGAAAAACAAAGCCTCAAGGTTGTACAGTGCACACTGTACAAGGCCTTGCTCGCGACACGGCAAACAGACGATCAATTTATGAAAGATAAACACCGAGAAACAACCAAAGTTGCACACAATAACTTCACACACCGAAAGATAAATACAGTTTCGACAAAATACAATTGTGAACAGACTTAACTTCGAAAAACGTGGAGACCGTGTGGAGCTTCGAAAATCCCTGCCGCCGTCTCCAAGATCTCGCGAGATCTCCCAATTGAATTGTTCTCAAGTAATTATAGATGATTGAATTGTTCTCGAGTATTATAGATGAATGAATTGATCTAGAGTAATGCAGAATTATGAATAGCTCTTGAGTAATGCAGAATTATTTAATTGTATTCAAGTAATTATCGATGATTGAATTGTTCTAGAATCTAGAGCAATGCAGAATTATTGAATTGTTCTCAAGTGATTATGGATGATTGAATTGTTCTTGCGTAATGCAGAATTATTGAATTGTTCTCAAGTAATTATCGATGATTGACTTGTTCTCGAGTAATTGTAGATGGTTGAATTGTTCTTGTGTAATGCAGAATTATTGAATTGTTCTCGAGTAATTATATGAGATTGAATTGTTCTCGAGTAATGCAGAATTATTTAATTGTTCTTGAGTAATTGTAGATGATTGAATAGTTCTTGCATAAATAATGCAGAATTATTGAATTGTTCTCAAGTAATTATAGATGATTGAATTGTTCTTGCATAATGCAGAATTATTGAATTGTTCTCGAGTAATTATAGATTGAATTGCTCTCAAGTAATGCAGAATTATTGAATTGTTTTCGAGTAATTATAGATTGAATTGCTCTCGAGTAATGCAGAATTATTGAATTGTTTTCGAGTAATTATAGATTTAATTGCTCTCGAGTAATGCAGAATTATTGAATTGTTTTCGATGAATTATAGATTTAATTGCTCTCGAGTAATGCAGAATTATTGAATTGTTTTCGAGTAATTATAGATTTAATTGCTCTCGAGTAATGCAGAATTATTGAATTGTTTTCCAGTAATTATAGATTTAATTGCTCTCGAGTAATGCAGAATTATTGAATTGTTTTCGAGTAATTATAGATTTAATCGCTCTCGAGTAATGCAGAATTATTGAATTGCTCTCGAGTAATGCAGAATTATTGAATTGTTTTCGAGTAATTATAGATTTAATTGCTCTTGAGTAATGCAGAATTATTGAATTGTTTTCGAGTAATTATAGATTTAATTGCTCTTGAGTAATGCAGAATTATTGAATTGTTTTCGAGTAATTATAGATTTAATTGCTCTTGAGTAATGCAGAATTATTGAATTGTTTTCGAGTAATTATAGATTTAATTGCTCTTGAGTAATGCAGAATTATTGAATTGTTTTCGAGTAATTATAGATTTAATTGCTCTCGAGTAATGCAGAATTATTGAATTGTTCTCGAGTAGTTAAAGATTTAATTGCTCTCGAGTAATGCAGAATTATTGAATTGTTTTCAAGTAATTGTAGATGCTTGAATTGTTCTTGCATAATGCAGAATTATTGAATAGTTCTTGAGTGATGCAGAATTATTGAATTGTTTTCAAGTAATTATAGATGATTGAATTGTTCTCGAGTTATGCAGAATTATTGAATTGTTCTCAAGTAATTTACAGATAATTGAATTAGTCGTGTGATGCAGAATTATTGAATAGTTCTTGAGTAATGCAGAATTATTGAATTGTTCGCAAGTAATTATAGATGATTGAATTGTTCTAGAGTAGTATAGATGAATGAATTGATCTAGAGTAATGCAGAATTATGAATAGCTCTTGAGTAATGCAGAATTATTTAATTGTATTCAAGTAATTATAGATGATTGAATTGTTCTAGAGCAATGCAGAATTATTGAATTGTTCTCAAGTAATTGTGGATGATTGAATTGTTCTTGCGTAATGCAGAATTATTGAATTGTTCTCAAGTAATTATAGATGATTGAATTGTTCTCGAGTAATTATAGATAATTGAATAGTTCTTGAGTAATGCAGAATTCTTGAATTGTTTTCAAGTTATTACAGATAATTGAATTGTTCTTGCGTAATGCAGAATTATTGTATAGTTCTTGAATAATTCCGGATTATTGAATTGTTCTCGAGTAAACTCAAATTATTGAATTTTTCTTGAGTAATCCAAAATTATTGAATTGTTCTCCAGTAATGCAGAATTATTGAATCATTTGAGAGTAATTCTAAGTTGCAAAATTATTTGAGAGTAATTCTAAATTACTGAATTAATTGACAGAGCAATAAATTATTGAATTGTTCTTGAGAGATCCTTGAATTGTACAACTTTCACGAATTGTTTCAAGTTTGGTATATTTTTGTAGGGAAAGGGTAAGGGGTGGGGGAGGGACATTGGCATCATTACCTCCGCCACCGATCCGATACGAGTATTTAAAAAAAAATAATTAAAGTGATTCATCCTCACCAACGAGAGATGGGCCAAAAACGATATACAGCACGATATCTCAAAAAGTTATGGACAGATTTTGACGAATCAAAGTGCATGAGCTGGTTAGGTGACAAGAACAAGCTGATTCGATTTTGGTTCAGTTCCGAATCCAGATCCGGCCCATCAGTTTGATACAAACATAAACTGTTCAGCCTGGCGGAGGTATGCACTCTACCGAGTGCCATTATAGTTTTGGTCCTATGTTATAAAATCAATTTGACAATCAATGTGGATATTTTTGGTGGATTGACTTTGCTGGGTGGTTTGGTTATGCTGGGTGGTTTGGTTATGCTGGGTGGTTTGGATATTTTTGGTGGTTTGGTTATGCTGGGTGGTTTGGACGTTTTTGGTGGTTTGGATATGCTGGGTGGTTTCGTTATGCTGGGTGGTTTGGATATGCTGGGTGGTTTGGTTATGTTGGGTGGTTTGGATATGTTGGGTGGTTTGGATATGCTGGGTGGTTTGGATATGCTGGGTGGTTTGGATATGCAGGGTGGTTTGGATATGCAGGGTGGTTTGGATATGCAGGGTGGTTTCGTTATGCTGGGTGGTTTGGATATGTTGGGTGGTTTGGATATACTGGGTGGTTTGGATATGCAGGGTGGTTTGGATATGCTGGGTGGTTTGGATATGCAGGGTGGTTTGGATATGCTGGGTGGTTTGGATATGCAGGGTAGTTTCGTTATGCTGGGTGGTTTGGATATGCTGGGTGGTTTGGATATGCTGGGTGGTTTGGATATGCAGGGTGGTTTCGTTATGCTGGGTGGTTTGGATATGCTGGGTGGTTTGGTTATGTTGGGTGGTTTGGATATGCTGGGTGGTTTGGATATGCAGGGTGGTTTGGATATGCTGGGTGGTTTGGATATGCTGGGTGGTTTGGTTATGTTGGGTGGTTTGGATATGCTGGGTGGTTTGGATATGCAGGGTGGTTTGCTTATGCTGGGTGGTTTGCCATTGTCTTTCCAGCAGTTAGTTCAAGGCAGCAATTTGTAATTTGTTCACTGCGCCAGAGATAGCTCGCCTACTCTTAGGAAAATATACCGTGGGATCCTTAGCATCCACTGACAGCTACTCGGACACCCAACTTAACGTCGTCAATCCGATGGACAGCAGTCACATTGATAAATCACCGTGCCTGTGAAATACCGGGATGACAGTGAATAGTTGAGTCTGGATTCAAACACATGGTAAATAGCTTATATAGAGAGGTGTTCCCTCTTGGCCCTATCCTGTTAGTCTAAGCATGTCACGACAAAGTGTTGTGGAATCAGCCTACCTGGACTATGAAACAGGTAAAATAAAGCTTCCTATGGAGCCGAGGCATGTCATCGTCACTAGAAATGTAACATCTGCAACTCTCTCAATTTTAATTCTGCAAATGTCACAGCAGCTGCTCTTCCCCCATCCGCACCGAATCCTTCCCAAGCACGAGCCGTAAAATAAACATAATGGCCCGTTTGACTTCTCGCACTCAGAAGTTCCTTTGTACAAAATAATTTTCACCTCGAAAAATTCATTTCATTAAAATTAGTTTTGAGACAATTCAGGGCATTGCGAATTACCCCGAGCAAGAATGGCTGGAAACTACAGGGGTTAAAATAGCAGATTTTCACATGGGCCAAGGGGTGGGATGCATAAAATATAGATTGATGTTCGCGTGTTCTTTTATCAAGAAAAACATGTACTTCAAGTTTCTCAATTCATTGATCCATCTACTGTTGGGTGAATTCCTTCAGGGTGACGTCACAAGATGTCACTTGTAACATGTTGTCCCTGTGCTTACTGCCAACATCAGTCACTGTTTTAGAAACCGAAGAGACTGACACAAAAAAGAAGACTACTCGAATTGTCTTGGGAACAACACCTCAACTCATCAACAGCATCTTACGAGCAACCAACAACCAACAACCACACCATACCTCAATACCTCATCATGATGTCATCAATTGTAACTTAGAGAAATTGAAATGTTAAAATACTGATCTCCTTGATATAAGTGGTGGTAACATGTAATCTGTACTCCACTTGGAGTGTAAAGTGTAATCTCTACACGAATTAGAGTGTAACATGTAATCTCTACACGAATTAGAGTATAACATGTAATCGCTACACGAATTAGAGTGTAACATGTAATCTCTACTCGAATTAGAGTGTAACATGTAATCTCTACACGAATTAGAGTGTAACATGTAATCTCTACACGAATTAGAGTGTCACATGTAATCTCTACACGAATTAGAGTGTAACATGTAATCTCTACACGAATTAGAGTATAACATGTAATCGCTACACGAATTAGAGTGTAACATGTAATCTCGACTCGAATTAGAGTGTAACATGTAATCGCTACACGAATTAGAGTGTAACATGTAATCTCTACTCGAATTAGAGTGTAACATGTAATCTCTACACGAATTAGAGTGTAACATGTAATCTCCACACGAATTAGAGTGTAACATGTAATCTTTACTCGAATTAGAGTGTAACATGTAATCTCTACACGAATTAGAGTATAACATGTAATCTCTACTCGAATTAGAGTGTAACATGTCATCTCTACTCGAATTAGAGTGTAACATGTAATCTCTACACGAATTAGAGTGTAACATGTCATCTCTACTCGAATTAGAGTGTAACATGTAATCTCTACTCGAATTAGGGTGTAACATGTAATCCCTACACGAATTAGAGTATAACATTTAATCTCCACTCGAATTAGAGTGTAACATGTAATCTATACTCGAATTAGAGTGTAACATGTAATCTCTACTCGAATTAGAGTGCAAGGTGTAATCTCTGCTCGAATTAGAGTGTAACATGTAATCTCTACACGAATTAGAGTGTAACATGTAATCTCTACTCGAATTAGGGTGTAACATGTAATCTCTACTCGAATTGGAGTGTAACATGTAATCTCCACTCGAATTAGGGTGTAACATGTAATCTCTACACGAATTAGAGTATAACATGTAATCTCTACTAGAATTAGAGTGTAACATGTAATCTATACTCGAATTAGAGTGTAACATGTAATCTCTACTCGAATTAGAGTGCAAGGTGTAATCTCTGCTCGAATTAGAGTGTAACATGTAATCTCTACACGAATTAGAGTGTAACATGTAATCTCCACATGAATTAGAGTGTAACATGTAATCTCTACTCGAATTAGGGTGTAACATGTAATCTCTACACGAATTAGAGTATAACATGTAATCTCTACTCGAATTAGAGTGTAACATGTCATCTCTACTCGAATTAGAGTGTAACATATAATCTCTACACGAATTAGAGTGTAACATGTAATCTCTACTCGAATTAGAGTGTAACATGTAATCTCTACTCGAATTAGGGTGTAACATGTAATCTCTACTCGAATTGGAGTGTAACATGTAATCTCCACTCGAATTAGAGTGTAACATGTAATCTCTACTCGAATTAGAGTGTAACATGTAATCTCTACTCGAATTAGAGTGCAAGGTGTAATCTCTGCTCGAATTAGAGTGTAACATGTAATCTCCACTCGAATTAGAGTGTAACATGTAATCTCTGCTCGAATTAGAGTGTAACATGTAATCTCCACTCGAATTGGAGTGTAACATGTAATCTCTGCTCGAATTAGAGTGTAACATGTAATCTCCACTCGAATTAGAGTGTAACATGTAATCTCCACTCGAATTGGAGTGTAACATGTAATCTTCACTCGAATTAGAGTGTAACATGTAATCTCTACTCGAATTAGAGTGCAAGGTGTAATCGCTGCTCGAATTAGAGTGCAAGGTGTAATCTCTGCTCGAATTAGAGTGTAACATGTAATCTCCACTCGAATTAGAGTGCAAGGTGTAATCGCTGCTCGAATTAGAGTGCAAGGTGTAATCTCTGCTCGAATTAGAGTGTAACATGTAATCTCCACTCGAATTAGAGTGCAAGGTGTAATCTCTGCTCGAATTAGAGTGCAAGGTGTAATCTCTGCTCGAATTAGAGTGCAAGGTATAATCTCTGCTCGAATTAGAGTGCAAGGTGTAATCTCTGCTCGAATTAGAGTGCAAAGTGTAATGTGGACTCAAATTCAAATTGGAAGCATCATTTTGAGAGTTTGAGTGTGCAGACTGTTAAGTTGTGGTGTTTCTAAAAGTGCCATATTTGAGTTGTGTAAATGTAGCAAATAATTATATTATTTATCAATGTTCTTGATAAATGAAAACAAAGCATGGATTATGGATCGAGTGTTTCCTCCCCCAGGATGATCACACACCCTGCTGAACGAACATGATGGCTGCCAGTGTCCCTCCATCAGGTGCATCAATGGATGAAGGGTTCACGCTCTTTACACTCGCTTTCATCCTCTTCCCCTTCCTCATCGCATGCTTCGCTTGTGTCGGTGCTGTCACTGGCCATCTGTGGGCGGGCCGTGGGAGGAAACGCGTGGATGACCACAGTGGTCTCGCGTTTAATGGATATGCTTAGGCCTTCAAATGTTAATATGGTTCACAATACTGTTGAGCAAGTCAATCAAAGTCCTAATCTGTGGGCAAGATACTAAAGAATAATTATTCAAGGTCACAGGTGGCCTCAGATCATTTTTCTTCGGGACATGATGGAAAAAGGCCTCCCTAGAAGTTGCACTCTTTTCAGCCATCTTTACCACAACAATACAGTGCACGTGGTGAATGGTGTCCATCTGTCGTCCCTTAAGGACGCCTTTAATGGTGACTGTCGAAGGTTGGCATTCCATTTTATCTTGTTCTGGTCCTTGCACCGCATGGAGTTTACTTGGTGCCAGCTGTTTTAGCAATGTTTGCCAATGCCCATTAACTCTAGTTGATATCGTTGTCGGGAGGGATGCCACTGCCAGCAATTTGAGATCAGTTGTTGTTCGTTAGTGAGGGTGGATGTCCATTAGTGAGGGTGGATGTCCAGTAGAGTTCAATAATTGCTATTGCTTCTTTCTGTGAGGGTCATTAACCTGTTCTTACTATCACGACTGCCGTCCATTACTTGTTTGATGCACATACTGTTCAAGTAATTGTGACATATCCTGGCTGTGTTTCATGCTCTGTCAGACGATTGGTCCGCAGTGTGAGAAACAGCCAGGTCCCTAACTCAGGGGTTGAACTTCCTGGAGGTGGTGAGGAAGGGAAGTTAGAGTTTGTTCAGTGTGTCGGAGTGAATCGCTAACACTGCGCGAAACACACCGTGAAATCTTTAATCCAGCCAACAGTAATCAATGCTGGCAGATGAGTCTCCAAAATAACTTCCCATCCAGTAGAAGTTATCCAGGAGTTTGCTTTTTGTAGAAACTACAAGAAAAGGGCTGGAAATGAGTAATGGCCATGAATGGCTGGGTTGTAGCAGTAAATGCATGTATGGAAGGCCACAGGGCATCCATAAAAGTTTATAGAATGAGTTTGAGGATCCACACCAGATGAGAAAACACAAAGGTAAGTGCCCTTCCTGTGTGCCATTCTGTCAGACAAATACACATATTGTACTAGCACGAGTGAAGAAACATCACGATAAATGGCATGATACCTTGCTTTCAGAAGGTATTCACACCCCTCGACTTTTTCGCATTGTTTGTTGCAGTCTGAATTTAAAATGGATTAAATTGAGATTTTTTTTTTTTGCCACTGATCTTAGCGAATTTTTCTTTTCAGAATTTGTTTAAACAAATTCATTAAAAATTAAAAGCTGAAATGTCTTGAGTCAATAGGTATACAACTCCCTTGCTGTGACACTCCAAATTGAACTCTGGTGCATCAAATTTCCTTTGATCATCCTTGAGATTCCTCTACAACTTAATTGGAGTCCACCTGTGGCCAATTCAATTGATTAGACATGATTTAGAAAGAAACACACCTTTTTATATAAGGTCCCACAGTTGATGGTACATGTCAGAGCAGAAACTCTACCGTGAAATCCAAGGAACTGTCCGTAGAACTCCGAGATAGAATTGTGAGGAGGCGCAGATCTGGGGAAGGAAATAAATCCATTTCTAGTGTTAAAAGGTCCCAAGAGCACAATGAGCTCCATCATTAGGCAATGGAATGAATATGGAACGACCAAGACTCTTCGTAGAGCTGGCCGTCCGACCAAACTGAACATGACCAAGAACCCAATGACCACTCTGACAGAACTACAGAGTTCCTTGGCTGAGATGGGAGAATCTTCTGGAAGGACAACATTCTCTGCAGCACGTCACAAATCTAGGCTTTATGGGAAAGTGGCCAGGCGGAAGCTACTCCTGAGGAAAAGGCACATGACAGCACATATGGAGTTTGCAAAAAGGCACGTGAAAGACTGAGCATGAGGCAACATATTCTGTGGACTGATAAGACGGAAATTTAACTCTTTGGCCTGAATGTGAAGGGCTACATCTGGCGGAAACCGAGCAGAGGTAATCATCCATCTAACTCCACCCCTACCATGAAGCAGGATGGTGACAGCATCATGCTATGGGGATGTTTTTCAGCAGCAGTGGCTCGGAGACTTGTAAAAAGAGGGAACAATAAAAATAAATAAAAAACCACCTTTAGAGGCCATGTTTCCCCGCAAAGCGGGGGTTGGCCTTTTTCGGGAACCGTGGTTGTTGTTGTTTTTCGGTCCCCTTTTTGAAGCAATGTTTTACGGCCGGATGCCCTTCCTGACGCCAACCCTTTTTGCCGCCTTTAACGACAAGCAGGGAATTACCAGTGAACTGGTACTCAATTTGCCGACCTCGGAAGGATGACAGGCTGAGTCAACCCCCCTGGCGTTAATTCAGCAATCGACCGGGATTCGAACCCAGGATCCTAGGATCCTAAGCTGGCACCCTAGCCGCTAGCCCAACACCAGGGTTCGAATGAGTCGAACAATCTCAAAAAAGTCTCAAAAAAGAGGGAACAATAAATGGAGCCAAATACAGACAAACCCTTGAGGAGAACCTTCTTCAGAGTGCAAAAGACCTTAGACTGCAGTGAAGATTTAAGTTCAAACAGGACAATGACCCCAAGCATACAGCCAAAGCAACACTGGGATGGATTAAGAACAAGAACGTGAAAGTCCCTGAGTGGCCCAGCCAAAGCCCAGACTTGAATCCCATTGAGAATCTGTGGAAAGACTTGAAGATTGCTGTTCACTGATGCTCCCCATACAACTTGACAGAGCTTCAGCAAATCTCCAAAGAAGAATGGGAGAAACTCCATCCAGATCACAAACTCCATCCAAAAATTCAAGGGGTGTGAATACTTTCTGAAGGCACTGTAGGTGGTAGGTTGTATAAAACGTGTAAATTATGTTGGTGGTGTTTACCCTGACACCGTGTAGGATCACATATTCACAAACCATGAAAGATCACATATTCACGATGTATCTCTCAATAATTAATTACAATGAATCATCGTCTTGCAGCTCAATATCCTTATTTTCGTCTTGTGCTGTGTTCTGCCAATTAATCTCATGATTTAAGGTTACTCTTTGTTACCTCTGCCAATTAAGGTGGATGGAGGTTGTGTGACGACCCATGACCATGTCTGCCTGTTAGGAGGATATCTCAAAATGGATTCGGCCGAAACTTGGTGGACAGGTTGCGTATGTGACAAGGAAGAATCGATTCGATTTTGGTGAATATCCGGATTGGGATAAAATATTTTAATATTTTTTTTGAGTAATTCTTCACCATTGAGAGATGGGGCCAAAAACGATATGTCGCATGATATCTCAAAAAGGAAACTCCCAAAATCCACAGCAATCCCACTCTTCCCTCCAGGCCTTCAAGCAGGTAGTGCACCACCGCCTCAGGCATCCTCCATCACCATTCGTGATAATTTCTGTCCTCGTTAACCCTCCCCCCTTCTCTCATACTGCACTCTTCTCTCATCCTATTCATTCATCCCCTTGTGCCCACGTGTTGTGCAACCATCCCACCGTCAATGCATTGGCATATATACCTTCTGTCATCCCACTCTTCCATGAGCCTCGACTTTGTATTTTAAAAAATGCCTTAACTGTTACGTAAAGTGCATACCAGAGGAATGGGCGCTTTCTCTGGCTCCAGGAGGATTTTCCCCACATTCCCACGGTCATGGATTCTCTGCATGGCTTCTTTCACCTACAGCAGCAAACAGTGCATATTGGCATTGAGGTAGGCCAGTGTGCAAATTCTACATGAAGTACTATTTAATTGAGCATATGTTTCTTGTTATTCCACTGATTTATCTTCCTTTCTGATATTCCACTGACTCATCTCTCTCAGTGAGTGGTTCTTTATAACTTGTGAGCACCTAGAGTATGGGTGCTGATGAGGGATATAAATGTACCAGGAAGTTGGCAATAAGTACACAAACACACTATTCATTAATTATTCATTATATTATTATTACTATTAAGTACTTCATTATATGAGCAGATGAGGTATATATATACATACATACATTGATATGTACCAAGATGTCCCACCTGCATTACATATGTGTATATATAATCACATGAATACAAACTGAGTTCTCCAACCTTAAAATGGACAATGAATGACTCAACATTTCAGTCAGCAAAACAAAACTGCTTCCTCTGACCTTACTCAAGGGTGAAGAAAATTATTCTAAACTTCCCTTATCAAAGCGAACGATGGGGTAGGCCCACGGAGGTATATAATAAACTGGAGAGCCAATGACGGCTGTCGGCTGAAGCTAGCGGAAGTTGCTTGGCGGCCATATTGGGAAGCCGATTCACCTGGTTTTAGTGCAGTTGTATTCCAAGCACTAGAGAGCCGGTTTAAAGCAGAGAAGGAGACTGGCAAGAGAACACTGTGTAGCCTGATGTTAGACGAGATGGCCATCATGAAGGCAATTGACTTTTTAGGGGACAAGGTATTGGGGTACGTCGACATCGGAAACGGAGTCCAAGATGACAGTGCTCCCCAGGCCAGCAACGCACTGGTTTTCATGCTGGTTGCACTGAATGACAGTTGGAAAGTGCCTGTAGCATACTTTATGATAAATGGATTGTCGGGGAAGGAACAGGCGAATTTGGTGACACAATGTCTACTAAAATTGCATGATATCGGTGCAGAGGTGGTTTCCTTAACTTGCGATGGACCGTCCGCTCATTTGACAATGTTACGTGAGCTAGGTGCCGACATCACGCCGCAGAATGTGAAACCAACATTTCCCCACCCAGCAAATCCCGAAAAGAAAATTTGTGTTGTACTCGATGCATGTCACATGCTTAAACTTGCAAGAAACTGTCTTGGATCCATGAAAATGATGGAGGATGGCAACAAAAAAGTCATCGCGTGGAAATACATCCAGGCACTCTTTGATCTGCAGAAGAGGGAAGGCTTGCGTCTGGGAAATAAGCTCTCCCGGAAACACATCGAGTGGAAGAGCAATGTCATGAAGGTGGACACAGCTGCTCAGACATTGAGCACTAGTGTGGCAGATGCAATTCGGTTTTGCAGGGACACTTTGCAACTATCAGAATTTCAGGGCAGTGAGGCTACCTGCCAATACATTGAAACATTGGACAAACTGTTTGACATTCTAAATTCTCGCAATCCATTGGCACGAAACTACAAGGCACCACTCATGACATCACGAGAAGGACTTTTCCTGCCATTCCTGGATACTGCCTACAGTTACTTGTCCAACATCAAAAACATGAATGGTCAAGTTATGACCAATACGCGTTTGAAAACCCCCTTCATTGGTTTCATGATCTGCATAGAGAGTGTCAAAATTTTGTATTTCACATATGTCAAACCTGCCTCATCTCCCCTGCGATACCTGCTCACGTACAAAATGAGCCAAGACCACATTGAACTTTTCTTTGGAGCGGTCCGCATTGCATGTGGAAGTGGGAATAACCCAACGGCCCGGCAGTTTGTTGCCGCATATAAGCGCCTCTTGATGCGACATGACATCAAGTCTGCAAGTGGGAACTGTTCTGCACAGGACTCAACCAGAATCCTGAATGCGGCTTCCTTCAAGTGCGTTGCAAAGCAGGCTGTGCCTGACGAGAGTCACGACATGTTGGTGGCCAGACGATACGACCTGGAGTTGAGATCGCCGGCAAAAGAGGACCACGACTATGCGGATATTCCAAATTTTGAGCAACTTTCCATCTTTACAGAGTCATGTGTTGGCTATATTGCCGGCTATGTGGTGAGGATGGTGAGGAAGACTCTGAAGTGTAGCCAATGTCTTTCTGCATTGACCAGTAACAACGAAGAATGGCAAACCACACCAATGTACAGCCTGATTGTTACCAAGAACAGGGGTGGCCTCATAGTTCCCTCGCACAGTGTTGTTCGTGTCTGTGAGGCGACTGAACGCTGTGTCAAGAGGCTCCTGGCTGTAAGCAATGGCAAAATGCCTCGTGAAAGTGGGATAAGAGTGGCAATTTCCACTTCTGTCCTTTCTGAGGTCGGTCGGTCTACATTTGCTTCCTTGGATCGGCACATGTTTGACTGTGAGGCAGACAGCAACCATGTGTTTGCTTTAATACATTCTGTATCACAATCATACAGCAAGATACGTTTCCATCATGTTGTGAGAACACTCGATGATGACATGAAGGAAGAGCGCATCAGGAAAAAATATTGCAAACTGGTCCTGTTTGCTCACCAGTGAGGCAACACCAGAGCAAGCTGAAATATAAGAGCGACCTCATCTCTACATGGTGTGGGTGTGTTTTGTGGGTTAACTGTGAATTGTGTGGGTTAACTACATGACAGCGTTTCATGTCATTTATGTGACTGACTCACTGTTGATGTGTTGCTGACCCATGTCAGTGTAGAATAAACTCTGGTTATCATTATATCTGCGTGGTTTCTAACATCTCGGTAATAGAAACATACACATCTTAGT
Organism: Myxine glutinosa; assembly: GCF_964187855.1. Taxonomy (NCBI): domain Eukaryota; kingdom Metazoa; phylum Chordata; class Myxini; order Myxiniformes; family Myxinidae; genus Myxine; species Myxine glutinosa. The sequence continues at coordinate 59,765,751 of NC_136270.1, read as the reverse complement.
TACAATATAATGACTGAATTAAGTAACATCATATAACATGACAACAAATCAGATCTTTATATTGAGGAATATTATAGAACAAGCCAAAGAATGGCAAACGACGATGTACCTCAATTTTATAGATTTCTAGAAAGCTTTCGACTCCTTGCCCAGAGAAAGTCTGGGTCATAATGAAGAAATACAGCATACCTGGAAAATTAGTGAACCTTGTAAAAGCCCTTTACCAAGACTTTCAATGTGCGGTCGTCGACCAAGGTGAAACAACAGAATGGTTCAAGGTGAAGACAGGAGTTAAACAGGGGTGTAACATGTCAGGATTCTTATTCCTACTAGTGGGTGATTGGGTCATGAGAAGAACGATAAAGAACACCGAGCGGTAATTTTGGGCACTTTTTTTTCAAACAAGCTCTAAACCATTGGATTCCCCAGGAAAAATGCGTCTAGAACCAACTTCAAACTTAATGAACACCATTTCCTTAAAGAACGGGATTCTGAGCCCGAATATCAGTTCAAATATTAGTATTCTATATTAATTAAATAGTCGGCGGTCCTAAAATTCGCTCCAGCTGCATCATCAGTGCGCCACGCCTTTGCTTTGACAGGCTTACGATCGGCTTCCCAATATGGCCGCCAGACTATTTCCGGTGGCTTCACGGCGGCTAATGCTGCGAGGTGGCCAATTGGCTCTCCATATTATATACCTCCGTGGGTAGGCCAAGCTGGACAACCAATCAAAGCCGTGTCCCGGATATTCGTGACTTTCCACCATTAGCACATTAACTCAAAAAAGCCTGGCAGAAAATGCTGTGGGGTGGAGTGGTGTGAGTGCAGGCAGGGGGTGGGAGGTAGGGGTGTGGGGCAGTGGGAGAGTGAGGAGTGGTGGGAACACATACTTAGGGTAATAAAAGTGTTTGTCGTTATGCAATCAAACGTAATTCGTAATGGCATGAAACAGATATGAGAATGTGGGAGAGTGTTGGAAAGATGGTGGGGTAGGGAAGGAGGGGAGGGGATACGGGTGAATATGAATTTTATATAACAATGTAAAGCCATAATGAAGTGATATGTTACATACGGTTTCCCTTTTAAGTAAGGAGTATTCCTGGTACGTTTACGCATGACTGGACCAAATGCTAGTGGCAAATCCACAACCTCCTCCGTGAGAGATGTAACAGTTTCCTCAGAATACCATGCCTTATGGCTTTATTCGGGATCACACGTGAAAAGCTGATGTTATCCTGCAGAGGAACCTGACCAGCCTTCAGCCCATGTTTGGCAATGGCAAACCTCCTAAGATAGTTGCATTTGAGAGCTTTGTGATGTTCAGTAATGGCTTAAGGTCCATCCTGTCTCTCCCACATATACCGCCCTACAACCACAGGGAATCATATATACCACCCCTGCTCAGTCATTCAGGGGCAGCTGGTCCTTGACCTTCATACACATACACATGCACACACGCAACTGAGGACACAACGGCGAAGGTGAGGTGAGACAGAGAGGGAGGAGACACAGAACCACTCTGATTGGGAGGGGGAACAGACCCGACTTCCAGTCGTGGACCGAGTGAAAACACGTACACAGATGGAGGGGATGAAAATGACAACTGCGGATGATAATGGGCGGAAGGACAGAAGGGAACAAAGGATTTAAGAGACGATGACGATGATGAGGAACAGTGAAGACTGGAAGAAGACCTGGCATACAAAATAGTGGAGATGAGAGTGACACCATTCAGGGAAAGACCACAACTATAAGAAGATAGAAAACAACTGATGGACAAAGGTTCTAGTTAGGAGAACCACCAAAGCCCTTAAGAGATTATTATTATTTTATTTTTTTTGTATGCAAGATCGAGGCTCGTGAAAGAGCTAACATTAATCACAAAAATAGTCAAACCGACACATAAACCACAAAATAAGGGGAGCGGTAGACAGGATGGGGAGAGAGGGGGAAGGACACAAACACAACATTTGAGAGCAGGGACATCAAGAGAACTGTGGGAGGGAGAGGGCTTGGGGGGAGGTGAGAGAGATATAAAACACATGGACACTGCAAGGACTTCCAGGAAAGAAGTTGGGATTTCAAAAAAAAGTGGATCTGGGGTGAATTAGCAGGGGTAGAAAAGATCAAGGCTTTGGATGGGGAAAGACAAGAGATGGTGGTGAACAGCTGTTTTAAAGACCTGGAGGGAGGAGTGGGATTGAAGGGAGTGGGGGAGTTTGTTCCAGAGGCGGGAGAAAAGGGGAATGAAAGAGTGAAGGTGAGCAGAGAGTCTAGATTTTGGCAGTTTAACCATAAGAGGGTTGCTGGCAGATCTTGTGCGACCTGTAGGAATATTTGGGGGACAGAGCACTGAGAGACCTGGGGGAGCAAGACCGGAGAGGAGTCGGTAGAAGACGGAAAGACCACCAACCTGCCTGCGGTGAGTGAGTGAAAGGCCCTCGGAGTTAGCTTCATCGCAGGAGATTCCAATGATCCTGAAAGTTTTGGTTTCAACAGCGTGAAGTCGAGCTAGGTGTGAGACAGGAGCACCGGCCCAGAGGGGGGAACAGTATTCCATTGAGCTGCGGATGAAAGCCTTGTATTTGGTGAGGAGCTCAGGTGTGCCAAGGAAGGACTTCGCATGATGGAGGATGCCCAGTCGGCGACTGGCTTTGGAGGCCAGCTTGGAAATGTGGTTTTCCCAAGAAAGATCATGGCAGATAGTGAGACCCAAAAGCTTGAGCGACAGAACATCTTGGAGAGGATTGTTGAGAAAGTAGATGGGAGGGTTGTCCAGTCGATCTTTTCGGAGAGACATAGTAAGAGTGTGAGATTTGTCAGGATTGAAAGACATGTTCCACATGTTTGACCAGTCTGTGATTTTGTCCAGGTCTTCAGAGAGTGAGGAGGCTGCAGACTGCCGATCTGAGGGAAGAGGAATGGAGCGGCAGAGAGTGGAGTCATCAGCAAAGAGATACAGAGGATTTTCCAGAGAGTCGGAGAGATCATTGATAAAGACCAGAAAAAGCACAGGGCCCAGCACACTGCCTTGGGGAACTCCAGCCTGAACGGGAAGGGGAGATGAGAGAAATCCATTCAGGGCCACACGTTGACTACGACCAGAGAGGAAGTCCGCAAGCCATGCATGGAGATTTCCATGGATACCATAGGAGGAGAGTTTGGTGAGCAGAGCTGGGTGCCATACATGAGATGTGCCATACATCATGAGATTTGATCATACATGAGATGTTTTTACAACTTAATTGCAGTCCATCTGGGGCCAATTTAATTGATTGGACATGATTTAGAAAGAAACACACCTTTCTATACAAGGTTCCACAGTTGACAGTCCATGTCAGAGCAGCAACTCCACCATGACGTCAAAGGAACTGTCCATAAAACTCCGAGATGGAACTACCCAGACTCTTCCTAGAGCTGGCTGTCTGACCAAACTGAGCAACCAGGCAAGAAAGACACCTTAGTCAGGGAGGCGACCAAGAATCCAATGACCACTCTGACAGAACTACAGGGTTCCTTGGCTGAGATGGAAAAACCTGCCGGAAGGACAACAGTCTCTGCAGCACTTCACAAATCTAGGCTTTATCTGAGTGGCCAGATGGAAGCCACACTTAAGAAAAAGGCACATGACAACATGCCCGGAGTTTACAAAAAGCCATGTGAAAGACTGAGAGCATGAGGCAAAAGATTCTGTGGTCTGATGAGATGAAAATTAAACTCTTTGGCCTGAATGTGAAGCGCAATGTATGGCAGAACCCGAGCACAGTTCATCACCCATTTAACACCATCCCTACCATGAAGCATGGTGGTGGCAGCATCATGCTATGGGGATGCTTTTCAGTGGCAGGAAATTGCAGACTGGTAAGGATAGAGAGGGCAATGAATGGAGCCAAATACAGCCCTCTCCCTCACACAGATATCCCGATGTCCCTGTTCTCTACTGTTGTTGTGCTTGTGTGCTTCCCTCTCTCTCTCCCCCTCATGGCTCCCGCTCCCTTTATTAGCGCTGAGGAAGCGCCTCTAGCGAATGACTTCCAGCCAGTGTAACGCGAATTCCTGTCACAGGAATTCTGAGATCATATGTGTGACGTGGCAGTTCCTGATTGGTTCGTGTTGGGGAACGCCTTCTCGCTGCCGACGTGACGTAAATTCGCGCACGCGCACTGGTGAAGCTTACTCGATCTTACTCGATCCCATATTACATGTACTTTCATTGCATACAAATTATACTTCCTCCTAGAAATTCCATGCCCGAACCTCAGCGCAATCCAAGAGGATTCACTTGTTATATGTTTTATGTGTGTTGCTGGTAATGTTTTTAAGTGTTTTTTTGTTAGCTCTTACACGAGCCTCGACACAGGTCACCATATAACCAGGAAGGCAAGGCATATTCAGTGTTCACTGGTAACTACAGACCCACAAAGGCAAGGCATGTTCACAGGTAACTATAGACCAACAAAGGCAAGGCATGGTCACAGGTAATTATAGACCCACAAAGGTAAGGCATGTTCACAGATAACTATACACAGACAAAGGCAATGCATGTACACAGGTAACTATAGACCCACAAAGGTAAGGCATGTTCACAGGTAACTATGCAGACCCACAAGGGCAAAGGCATGTTCACTGGTAACTATGCAGACCCACAAAGGCAAAGGCATGTTCACTGGTAACTATGCAGACCCACAAAGGCAAGGCATGTTCACAGGTAGCTAAGGCAGACCCACAAAGGTAAGGCATGTTCACAGGTAACTATGCAGACCCACAAAGGCAAAGGCATGTTCACAGGTAACTATGCAGACCCACAAAGGCAAGGCATGTTCACAGGTAACTATGCAGACCCACAAAGGCAAGGCATGTTCACAGGTAACTATGCAGACCCACAAAGGCAAAGGCATGTTCACTGGTAACTATGCGGACCCACAAAGGCAAGGCGTGTTCACAGGTAGCTATAGACCCAAAAAGACAACGTATTGTTGTGGAAATGAGAATTGTGTTTTTTATTGTTGTAAAAAATATCACCCTCCTTCCTCCAGTTGTTGTGTATAAAGGTCAAAGGGCGTCCCTTAGTTCGGTCATATACAATCACGTTAGCCAATCATATATTTCCTCCTTGTTGGTAGTTATTTCCTTATTCTGTGTATTAGGTTAAGATTTGTCTTCCATTAATTAATACTCCATTGCACCGAATTCAAATAGATAGATCCCCTTTTTCAAATTCCCCCAAAGCCTTTATTGCCAACTGCATTTATTACCAACTGCATTTGCCTCCATTGAGCACGCGGTCAGCTCGGAGAAGAAAGGCGTGTCTCCACCTCGTCATAGGAGTGAGCCAGCCCTTTCCGACCAACCCAGAACGAGGGGTTTGGCTTTGAGAGGGCGTGGGGAGAACCGTCGAGTAGGTTCGCGAAGGTTGAAGGGCATGGCCTATATAACCCGCACCACAACGCCCCCATAAGAGACGCGCAAGAGAGAGACGATATACGAGATGCGCAGGAGAAGAGACGATATACGTGCCGCGCAAGAGGTGAGTTTGAGTCCACCACCATCAGCTTGGAGTCCACCACCACCAGCTTTGAGACCATGCAGTTTCGACCCGCTGCGACGCGGGAGCCGGATTGCGGTGGCATCGGTGGCCGTCGAGGTCCCGCCCGACGTCCCGTGCGGGATCAAGCCCCAGCTCCGGTTCCCGTTGGACCTTCCTCTCCTTCCACCGAATCGTTCCTGCCTTCATTTCCCCATTCGTGTGAGTTTGATTGTCGTCCGTTTTGTGTGTCTCGTCCTGGGTATAATTAAGACTGTAGGTAAGCTAGCGTTGCACTGTGTCTCCTTGATTCCTTCTGTCTTTATTTTATTATCTTTCCTTCTTCCTTGGTTATTTTGGTCCTGTAAATAGTAGGAATAAATATAGTAGCATTTTCAAACCTTTTTGCCTTCGTCTTCCTCTTCTTCACATCCGTGTCGTCTTTGTGATTTCTCCATTGGGCACCTGTGGCACGATTTGGCCAACGTTTATGAATCGGGTTAGTCTTGGTAATAGTTCGTGCCGTGGTTGCTAAACACCGCTCGGCAATCAATTAACATCTGTCCACGGTACGAACGGGGCTGTGCACCGGCCTTTCCGGAGGTCGCGGTACGGTGTCAGGGACCACGTCGGTCAGCAATAAACAAGGGGTCTAATCCCCCCTCAAAGGGGAACCATAGGCCGATGTTGTGTTCCGCAACAATTGGTGTCGGGAGCGAGATTCGGACCTGAAGCGCGTAGCGCGCTCAAATTACGAGTGGCCCAAAAATTGTATTTTATAACATCTGAAATTTAAAATCGTGCCATGGATGGTCAAGGCAACGGGATGCCGGTGGGGGAACTAGAAGAGGGTTTTGGGGTAACCCAGAACCAGACGGAAGAAATGGAGGAGAGAAATGATGATGTGGTTGAGGAGGTATCAGGTGCACAAGATGGCGCTCTCGCGCACGTGGTTGTGGAGGCACAAAATGGCGCCTCACACATGGCAGCGAGGGCCACGCCCGCTGCGCAAGTAGGGATTGTGGACCTGCAGTTCCTCTTGACGCAAATAACAGCAATCGTTAAGGAGGAAACGAGAAAAACATGTGATCGAATGAGGGCTGATAGTGAGCGATTGGGGGGCCAAATTGAAGCAATAACGAATGAAATGAGGGCCGATAATGAGGGACTGGCGAGGGACAGAGTCGCATATGAAGTAAGGGCAGCGGAGAGGGACAGAGACCGCAGGTTGGGCGAGCAGGTCCCACGGGTGCACGAGGAGGTAAAGCGGGTCGAGGAGCACTGGTTGGGCGAAGTGGAGAAAAGCGTGGGTACAATGACGGGTATAGAGATCGCGACCCGGGGTATGGGGCAGCCGGCGACCGTTGAGGTAGAAGAGTGAATTTTATTAAAGCCAACGGTCGTCGTGGGGAATAAAGAAAAAGAAATAATGAATATAGTTAAAATTGAAGAGACGACGGAGGTAGCCCAGGAATCGGAGGAAGGAATGTAAACTGTACAAAGTCTGTGCTCACATCCTGATGCTGTGCTCATTAATCCTTATGAAGATTTGCAGGTGTTGGTGCAGGGAGGAAGAAGAACCCCGAAGGTGAGACGGGCTGTATGTGGTGCCGGGAGATTTTGTAAGAGGGGGTTTGGCGCGAAGAGAAATGTCACGCGATTGGGATCGATATGGCACCCGGGCGTTGGTGAAGGGTCCCGTGTGAGTGGAAATGGCGCGCGTGTGAGGAAAAAGTGTGCATCAGGGAATGAGCATGTTACGAAGCGCGAGTGTGAAACCGAGTGCGAGCGAGAATGCACGTCGGGGTGGACGGAGTGTGAGCGGGAATGCACGACGGAGTGTACGTGCGAGGGTGAGAGTGACCCGGAGAGTGAGTTGGAGTAGGAGCGGGTGCGAGGATGCATGTTTGGGATAAATGGAGAGGGTGTGCGAGAAAGCACACCTGAGTTGGTTGTGGCGCGGGTGTGGGAGAGCCCATCGGAGCGCGTGAGTGGGTGGATGCAAGAGTGCACGCCCATGGTGAGTGGTACGGAGTACGTACCAAGGGAGAGTGCGCAAGACGGTGCACGAGGTGTGTTAAGGGAGGGTGCGAACGGCGAGTGTGCGCGAGAGGTGTGGTGTGTAACAGGGAGTGCGTTGGTGGAATGGACGGAGTGTGTGGAATGTATGGACGGCGTTGGAACGCCGGGCTTTGTGAGTGTGAAACGGGTCACGTGGTGTGAGCATGCAAGTGAAGCATCGACGTTGACCGGGTTAGCAGCTAGGGCGACGGATAGCGGGCGCTTGGTGCGCGGCGCGCTTTGTTGGATGCGAAGCTGTGCGCGGGGCACGCTTTGTTGGATGTGAAGCCTCGCGCGGATCGATGCTGCGTCGCCCCGCTTCGGAGCGTCGCGCACGATTCGGGCCTGGCCCCACCCCGCACGGTCGAGTCCGGGCTTTGTCGGGCGAGGTGACCGGTCCGGTTCAAGGGCGAGTAGGAGGAAGCGGAACGGTGCCCCCTGGTGGGGGCGGGGTTCCAACCGGGCGAGATTGAGCCATCGGGCCCGGGACCGCAAGGTGCCGCGCCGAGATGGTGCGTGGAATCTCGGCCCGACCAAGCCACCTCCCTTGAACCGAAAGCTGGACGGATTCAACCTGCAGGCGACCAAACCACCCGCGTTCATTGCTCGGCTGTGCGAAGCCGGGCTTTGGGAATGTAACGACGCACCGAGGCTCAAGTTTAATGAACGGTGATGATGATAGTGTTTTTGATCCGAAATTTAGAAAAGTGAATAGAATTGGCAGTAATTGGAAATTTTTTGATTGGTTGCAATTGGATGAGCCAAATTGGTAGTGAGAGATGCCCGATGTGGTGGGATGGCAACTCTGCCATCCCTCACAGCGGGGGCAAAGTAGCACTAGTTATGGGGTTGGCAGTGAAAACTAGCCCGGGAGGGTTAGGATATCGTGTGTAGGGACCTAGAGATTGACAATAGGTAACGGTAAGGTTAGGTAGTGACAATGATACCTGTAGTGGGGACGCAGGTAGATTAGTTGGGATTATAATGACGAGGGAGCGCAATAGTTTAAAGGGGCGATGGGGAAGCACGAGTTTTAGCAGGACAACAGGTAGGTCAGATGATGCCGTGTGTAAAAAGGTATTCAGAAGTGTATTGTGAGAAGGTGATTGTGAATTGTATTGAGCGTGGAGGTGTATGGAGCAGTGAGTGAGGAACAAGTGCGATTGCACAGGTGTGCAACTGAACAGGTGTATGGAGCAGTGTATGAGTGAGTGATGGTGATGTGTGCTGTGTTGACCAAATGGTCCAGGAAGGAAGGAGGGTGCAGGTGGCACCAAGTGAGATTGCACAGGTGTGCAACTGCAGGTGTATGGAGAATGGTTGTGTGGAATACATGGAGTGTGAAATATATGGAGTATGGAATGGATGGTCGTGGAGTGAGTATGGTGGAAACTGTGGAGTGGAGTGGATGGTGCGAAGGTGTGGATGGGGGAAAGGAGGATGGACCCCCATCACGAATACCCGGGGAGGGTAGTGTAAGTGTTAGGTAGAGGGTACAGGCAAATTGTGGTTGGATATTGGCATCTGTGGTGCGTGTGGAAGTATGGAGTTTGGATGGGTGCATTAGTGACGTGGAAATGGCTGGGCGTGTGGCCTGTTAGTGTGTGTAGTTGGTTGAGCACTCCACCACTGTGAGGATGTCGGCCAGGTGAGGCCGCAGGTGAGCTCTGGGAGCCGGTAGAGTTGTTGTGGATGGGGCCTGAGGATCCGGAGGACGGAACCGGGTAGCCCAGTGCCAGAGGGCACCGAGGGGTGATAGAGCCATGAGGGGCCTTCCCCAGTTAGATAGGTTAGGTGAGGAGCAGGTAAGCTCGGAGGCAACTACAGTGGTGGAGGTGTGCAGGTGGGTAGACCTGCTGGGAGAGCCACACGCCCCAGTCCTGAAATTGTGCAAGGGCACAGGGAGTTGAACCGGGGGAGTGAGACCCCAAATTGAGGAAGCACCACAGTTTGGTCAATGGGAATTTGGTTCTTAAAACCGCATAGAGTAAGATAGCCAATTAGTAAGGGCATTTTATGAGATATTTCACAAATCTGTTAACTAAATTGTTACCAAAAAATTTCTTCACCAATATGTTTGTAAAGGTGTGTAATAACATGTGTTAAAATGTTGAAGTTCAACTCCCATGGGAAACCCAGAAAAAAAGCTGTTGAATTGGGGTACCGAAAAATTATTTTCGAGAATTTTTATTTTTTTTAATCGGCCCTTAAGTAACTTATGAGGGGTCAAATAAGGGTTTTTCATGATTCTGAGTTGATTGTTAACATTTATATTTTCACTTTTACATTTACACACAAAGTAGCTTTTATTTCACATACATATATAATACTCAAGAGTTATTTCTCATTCACAATGTCAGAAGTTTCAACAGTCATTGTCTATGTCTTCTTCAGACTCAACAACATCATGACTGCAGTTTCTGCATGTAATGCCATTACAGACTCCACAGGCCGAGATGCACGTGACCCCATTCTTCTTGCAGCTGCATCGCCGGTTGCTGCAATCTCCATGACAATTACAGCTCGTGAACTGCAATAGCTCCTCAGGAGCCGTGGGGTCCAGTGTTGGAACTGGCTCATACCCATGCACACCTATTGTCCATCCATAGTCACTGGGGTTCAGAGACATGCTCTGTAGAAGGATCCAGTCCCGGGTCTGCAGGTAGGCACAGAGTGAATGTTGTGCAGCTGCACCCTCTGTTGGAGGTAGAGTCTCTGGTTTGATCACTCCTGCCACTGCCTTCCTTGAGAACATGTTGTACCGAATTTCACCCAATGTAGTATCTCGTCCATGGATCGTTGGCTTTGATCACCCACCCCGCTGCCCAGAGTGTGTCACCTGGAGTGAGGAGTGGCTGATCATGAGCCAGGGAGGAGGAAAGCTCAGCGAGGGGGAGAAACATGATCGCGTTCGTTCCTATCTGTTTCCTGTTCATAAATGGAATAATCTTTACTTCAGTTCCTCTCAGGATCTTAGCTTTGTCGAGTGCCTTCAACTTCACCCGGGGGAAAGCTGCTGTTGTCTGTGGATCTGGCAAAGGTGGTGCCGGAGAGGTGACTTCGATCCAACCCATTGAGTGAAAGGGAGTGTTTCCGTGAATAGAGACAATGTTTAAATCTATATTGTCTCCAACAAACTGAGTGACTGCATTGTTTGTTTCCGCAACCTCCATAAAGACCACCTGATCATTACTTGACAATGCACTTTCACTGGCTGGCACTTTGGCTGTCATCACTGATTGATCCTCAAGCGCAGCATCAACCGCAACCTCATCATTGATCTGTTCATCGGTTTCCTCCACAATGGTGTCAAGAGTGCCAGAAGTATCTGGAACATCATCTCCACTCCTACTATTAAGGAAGCAGTATTTGTAGTTTTGTGTCTCCGTGTAAGACTCAGTGTATCCCAGCCGGTGGAACTTGTTGAGCATCCATTTTGACCCAAATCTATGATCAAGTTGTATGGCAAGCCCCATTTGGTGTGGCAATACTCCAGACCGAGGTCGACAGGCCTTAATAAAATTCTGCCCCCCAAACGGCAACTCTTTCGTCTGTCTTGACAATCGGTCTCAAGAACATCTGAAGGCTTGCAGGAACAAGTGTCAGCTGACTATCGATGTCAGTCATACTGTGTGTGGTGGGGTATGACTTTGGACCTAAATCAATCAAGGCAATATCATTGGATATGAACTTGAGTGCCATCTTTATGATCTGAGTCTTCTCATCTCCATGGTCAAGATTAGCATGATGCGCTCGCAGAATATGTCGGTGCCATCTTTGAGACAGAGTACATCTGCCCTTCTTTCCTGTGTTGTGAAATACAAGGTGTCTTCGTATTTCTCTAGAAGTTTTATCTTTAGCCAATGCTTTGAATAAGAAAGGCTCTTCTCTGGTGACTGATCAAACTCCTGCAGCTTTTCATGGACTTGGTCCATGTTCATTACCCCATGCTCTAATTCTGAGTCTAACCATTCGCAGAATTCAATAAAAACTGCCTCTCGCTCCTCATCAATACTCCTCTGTCCTCGCTTCCTTTTTCCTTCCTCATCAGTCTTGGACAAACTGTCACCTCTCGCAAACATAAGTTTGCATCGCAAATGGTACAGTGTTTCTTCTGCTACCAAGTCGTTGATCCCTTCCAGGCGTCCAGTGACTTCAGTGCCCCAGTCATCCCCGCGACTCCGTGTTGTCTTCAGCAAGCTTGCCTTCAGTGTATCTGCAGTCAAATTATCTGGCACTCTGTATTTCTTTCTAGCTTGTGCTGGATTATTTTTGTAGAGCTGGGCTGGTTGGTTGCAAAGAATGCATACATCCTTATACAGGAGGTCAACTGACTGTGATCTTCTAGAACTGCAGCCAGTTGATGAACTGAACTCACAAGTAGTGCGTCTTCTCTTCAACTTTGATGACTCTTTCTCTGCCTTTGATGCTTGAGCTGACGTCTTGGTGGTTGCAACAAAGTTGTTGTACAGATCATTTTTACACTTCTGGTGGTACCTCAGTTTTCCTTCCTTTTGAGCCTCCTTCATACATTCCACAACAGTAACATTTTCGACAGTTTCTGTTTGTTTCAATAAAGTTGAGTATCCCTTTGGAGTTGCCTGTATGAGCCTTTCAGCTGGTGTATCCGAGCGTGCACAGATGAAGCAATTGAGCACAGGTGGAGTAACGTCTTCATCCATATTGCTAGACTCCATGTCCTGCAAAGTAGAAAATGAGATATATTTAGAAATTATTTTTCCACAAAGGAGTGTCTGTGGTGAAATATAAATGTTAACAATCAACTCAGAATCATGAAAAACCCTTATTTGACCCCTCATAAGTTACTTAAGGGCCGATTTAAAAAAATAAAAATTCTCGAAAATAATTTTTCGGTACCCGAATTCAACAGCTTTTTTTCTGGGTTTCCCACGGGAGTTGACCTTCAACATTTTAACACATGTTATTACACACCTTTACAAACATATTGGTGAAGAAATTTTTTGGTAACAATTTAGTTAACAGATTTTCATATGTTTCCCTTACTAAATGGTTTGGTAGGGAAAGACCCCGGGTAGTGTAAAGTGTGTTAATGTCAGTTAGAGGATAGTTAGGATGGAAATCTCCTCGCACCATCTGCATCCACTCACCTGAGGTGACGTACCTCCACACCATGCCAGGTTGTTTTTATTATTTTTATTGTGCAAATGTTTGGAATGTGAGACGCATCATGACGTGGGTGTGACATTGTGCTTTGTGTTCCATCTCTTCCTCCTTATGAGGATTGATGATGAATTGGGTGATGGCAAATTTTGGATTAGTGGGAGTGAAGACGAATTTGGTATAGGGGAAATATGGGGAAGACGTGACAGTAGCAACGGATTTGTAAGGTGGAGTGTAATGTGTAGATTGTTGTAAATATGGGGTAAGGGCAAGGGTAGAGTAGGTGACAGGGGGGGGTGACGTACCGTAGGGACGAGCTTTTCTCTGCTCCGTCTCCAAACGCACCACGCCTTGCATTGCCTTGTTTGACGTGTACCCTTGTGACCTTACCCCTCGCTCACCTGTCTTTCCCCCCCTTGTCTCCCACACGAGGACTGTGCACCACTGGGCGCCGAGGGAAGCGTGCGGGAGTCCGCCATTGTGCGCCCGAAACTCCCGGAACCAGCTGTCTGCATCGATGCACCACCTTATGCACCACATGTCTGTGGCTGAGCACCACTGATGGACCCCATGGGTTGGGGCATGGCCCCTCTGCTGGAACCGGCCATGAAGGCCCGAGATCTTGCTGGCGGACCTTGGTCACAGGGCACCGATGCCACACAGGTGAACCCCCTAGTCAGCCCTGTGGGCCATAAATAAAAAAATGGACACGTTTTGTGCTTGCAAATTTATTTCCACCAAATAGGCCGCCAGCAAAGAAGTTGACAACATCAGGAAGAATACCAATGGCCAGCAGAGGGAGCCGAAGAGGAAGACCAGCACCAAGGGTTTGTTTGGTTATTTTTATTAAGAACTGTGGTGACTGTGCACCGATTGGTGCTTGATGGTGTTTTTGGTATGTTGTGGGTGCTTTCTGGTGCGTCGATGCAGGGCAGACTGTCTCCCCCCCCCCCCCAAAAGAACAATCACAGGTCCTGGGTTAGTTTTGTAAATAAAATAGAGTAACTGTAAATAATGCTCCCCCATCGTTCATGTTGTAGTTTGAAGACAATTCCGCAATTTGGTTAGTTGTGGGCGTGAGTCTGTTAGGCAGGGTGCAATGGAGCAGCGGGACATAGTTATTTGTGTTTTAAAACTGTCACACTCAGGGTCAGGTTAAATGTAGAGGGAACTACACCTACGTGCCACACTAAAAGTAAAAGTAATAGGCCCGGGACGTGCCTAAGAGGAGGAGGGTGCAGTGTTGTGGAAATGAGAATTGTGTTTTTTATTGTTGAAAAAATATCACCCTCCTTCCTCCAGTTGTTGTGTATAAAGGTCAAAGGGCGTCCCTTAGTTAGGTCATATACAATCACGTTAGCCAATCATAGATTTCCTCCTTGTTGGTAGTTATTTCCTTATTCTGTGTATTAGGTTAAGGCTTTGTCTTCCATTAATTAATACTCCATTGCACCAAATTCAAATAGATAGATCCCCTTTTTCAAATTACCCCAAAGCCTTTATTGCCAACTGCATTTATTACCAACTGCATTTGCCTCCATTGAGCACGCGGTCGGCTCGGAAAAGAAAGGCGTGCCTCCACCTCGTCATAGAGGGGAGGAGTGAGCCAGCCCTTGCCGACCAACACAGAACGAGGGGTTTGGCTTTGAGAGGGCGTGGGGAGAACCATCGAGTAGGTTCGCGAAGGTTGAAGGGCGTGGCCTATATAACCCGCACCAGGACGCCTCCATAAGAGATGCGCAAGAGAGAGACGATATACGAGACGCACAGGAGAAGAGACGATATACGTGCCGCGCAAGAGGTGAGAGAGAGAGAGTCCACCACCATCCGTTTGAGTCCACCACCATCAGTTTGAGTCCACCACCATCAGCTTGGAGTCCACCACCACCAGGTTTGAGACCACGCAGTTTTGACCCGCTGCGATGCGGGAGCCGGATTGTGGTGGCATCAGTGGCCGTCGAGGTCCCGCCCGACGTCCCGTGCGGGATCAAGCCCCAGCTGTGCCTTCGATACGGTCTGGCACCCAGCTCTGCTCACCAAACTCACCTCCTATGGTATTCAGGGAAATCTCCACTCATGGCTTGCGGATTTCCTTTCTGGTCGTAGGCAACGTGTGGCTCTGAATGGATTTCTCTCATCTTCCCTTCCTGTTCTGGCTGGAGTTCCCCAAGGTAGTGTTCTGGGCCCTGTGCTATTTCTGGTCTTCATCAATGACCTCTCCGACTCTCTGGAAAATCCTCTCTATCTCTTTGCTGATGACTCCACTATCTGCCGCTCCATTCCTCATCCCTCAGATCGGCAGTCTGCAGCCTCCTCACTCTCTGCAGACCTGGACAAAATCACAGACTGGTCAAACAAGTGGAACATGTCTTTCAATCCTGACAAATCTCACACTCTTACAATGTCTCTCCGAAAGGACCGACTGGACAACCCTCCCATCTACTTTCTCAACAATCCTCTCCAAGAAGTTCTGTCGCTCAAGCTTTTGGGTCTCACTATCTGCCATGATCTTTCTTGGGAAAACCACATTTCCAAGCTGGCCTCCAAAGCCAGTCGCCGACTGGGCATCCTCCGTCGTGCGAAGCCCTTCCTTGGCACAGCTGAGCTCCTCACCACATACAAGGCTTTCATCCGCAGCTCAATGGAATACTGTTCCCCCCTCTGGGCTGGTGCTCCTGCCTCACACCTTGCTCGGCTTCACGCTGTTGAGGCCAAAGCTTTCAGAATCATTGGAATCTCCTGCGATGTAGTCAACTCCGAGGGCCTTTCACTCACTCACCGCAGGCAGGTTGGTGGTCTTTCTGTCTTCTACCGACTCCTCTCTGGCCTTGCTCCCCCAGCTCTCTCTGTGCTCTGTCCCCCCAATATTCCTTCAGGTCGCACAAGATCTGCCTGCAACCCTCTTATGGTTAAATTGCCAAAGTCTAGGCTCTCTGCTCACCTTCACTCTTTCATTCCCCTTTTCTCCCGCCTCTGGAACAAACTCCCCCACTCCCTTCAATCCCACTCCTCCCTCCAGGTCTTTAAAACAGCTGTTCCCCACCATCTCTTATCTTCCCCCATCGAAAACTTTGATCTTTTCTACCCCCGGTAATTCACCCCAGAGTCCTTGCAGTGTTCATATGTTTTATTCCTCTCCCACCTCCCCCAAAGTCCTCCCGATGTCCCTGCTCTCAAATGTTGTGTTTGTGTCCTTCCCCCTCTCTCCCCATCTTGTCTGCCGCTCCCCTTGTTTTTTGTGTTTTGTGTGTCGGTTTGTCTTTTTGTGTGATTAATGTTAGCTCTTTCACGAGCCTCGATCTTGTATACAAAAAAGAAAAAAAAGAAAAAGAAAAAAAAGAAAAAGAAAAAAAAAGCTCGTGAAAGCTTCCCGTTGGACCTTCCTCTCCTTCCACCGAATCGTTCCTGCCTTCATTTCCCCATTCGTGTGAGTTTGATTGTCGTCCGTTTTGTGTGTCTCGTCCTGGGTATAATTAAGACTGTAGGTAAGCCAGCGTTGCACTGTGTCTCCTTGATTCCTTCTGTCTTTATTTTATTATCTTTCCTTCTTCCTTGGTTATTTTGGTCCTGTAAATAGTAGGAATAAATATAGTAGCATTTTCAAATCTTTTTGCCTTCATCTTCCTCTTCTTCACATCCGTGTCGTCTTTGTGATTTCTCCATTGGGCACCTGTGGCACGATTTGGCCAACGTTTATGAATCGGGTTAGTCTTGGTAATAGTTCGTGCCGCGGTTGCTAAAGACCGCTCGGCAATCAATTAACATCTGTCCGCGGTATGAACGGGGCTGTGCACCGGCCTTTCCGGAGGTCGCGGTACGGCGTCAGGGACCACGTCGGTCAGCAATAAACAAGGGGTCTAATCCCCCCTCAAAGGGGACCATAGGCCGACGTTGGGTTCCGCAACAGTATGTTTACAGGTGACTATAAATCCACAAAGGCAAGGCATGTTCAAAGGTGACTATGCAGACTCACAAAGGCAAGGCATGTTGACAGGAAACTGCAGGCCCACAAAGGTAAGGCATGTTCACAGGTAACAATAAACCCACAAAGGTAAGGCATGTTCACATGTAACTATGCAGACCCACAAAGGCAAGGCATGTTCACAGGTAACTATAGACTGACAAAGGCAAGGCATGTTCACAGGTAACTATGCAGACCAACAAATGCTAGGCATATTCACAGGTAACTATAGACTGACAAAGGCAAGGCATGTTCACAGGTAACTATGCATCCACAAAGGCAAGGCAGGTTCACAGGTAAATATAAACCCACAAAGGCATGTTCACAGGTAAATACAAGCGTTATGCCTCGGTCCCCCGTCGGTGAAGTGATGTGAGTTGACAAAGTGGAAGAAGCAGGAAACATGGAAGGGTCGATAATGTTTGCGAGTGGGTTCGAGACCCACCCACGCACCAGATTAGACGTTAGTAGTTCGTTTATTTTTCAAGATATTCCGCTCACAAGGTTCAGACATACATGGCGGCGGCCATCTTGGATTTTGACATGGCGACCCAATTTTCAATAGCGTTCATCCTTGTGCCTAGTTACACCCACACACCGGATTAGAAGTTGGTACTTCGCTTATTTTTCAAGATATTCCGCTCACAAGGTTCAGACATACATGGCGGCGGCCATCTTGGATTTTGATGTGGTTACCCAATTTTCAATAGCGTTCTTCCTTATGCCTCGATACACCCACACACCGGATTAGAAGTTAGTAGTTCATTTATTTTTCAAGATATTCCGCTCACAAGGTTCAACGCACGCACGCACACACGCACGCACGGACGCACACACGGACGGAGGGGAAAACCATAGTCCCCCTTTCGCTCCGCGGTGCGACGGGGGACAATAAACCCACAAAGGCATGTTCACTGGTAACTATGCAGACCCACAAAGGTAAGGCATGTTCGTAGGTAATATGCAGACCCACAAATACAAGGTATGTTCACAGGTAACGATGCAGACCCACAAAGGTAAGGCATGTTCGCAGGTACCTATAAACCCACAAAGGTAAGGCAGGTTCATAGGTCGAATATAAGTTCATAGGTAAGGCAGTTCGATTCATCAAATATCTACAAACATGATTCTCTCATGTCTACCTTCTATTCATCAAATATCTACAAACATGAATCTCTCATGTCTACCTTCTATTCATCAAATATCGACAAACATGAATCTCTCATGTCTACCTTCTATTCACCAAATATCTACAAACATGAATCTCTCATGTCTACCTTCTATTCATCAAATATCTACAAACATGAATCTCTCATGTCTACCTTCTATTCACCAAATATCTACAAACATGAATCTCTCATGTCTACCTTCCATTCACCAAATATCTACAAACATGAATCTCTCATGTCTACCTTCTATTCACCAAATATCTACAAACATGAATCTCTCATGTCTACCTTCCATTCACCAAATATCTACAAACATGAATCTCTCATGTCTACCTTCTATTCACCAAATATCTACAAACATGAATGTTTCATGTCTACCTTCCATTCCACCATTCCTCTGTTTACTCCAATGCTCCTCTAATTGTAATGATGCTCCATGAGCCATCTTGATTGTCTATGTGACCGGCTCCATACTTCCATCATTCTCCGATCCTCACCTCTGACTCATTTTATTACAACTGGAATTGGCAATTTCATCTCCCCGGTTACCATAGCGACAAATAGCTCAGGACACCTCAAACATTACAACCCCAGAAGTCTGGCACAATTGATGTAAAAGAAAGCAAAATATTGCGAATGTGTAAACTTGGCCGAAAGCCCGCACACACGAACCCCCTCATGCGGAGAAAATTCGTTTTGATATTGGAATTCCTCTCGTGACACAGAAGGCATCATCACGCCTACGGTCACCAATCACCAGGGATCGACACAGCTGCTGCTCTGGAGGTTGCAAGATCACGTGACTGGCAACGACGACCAAAACGATCTTCAATCTTTGCGTGGTGGGGGATAGTAGTTTGTCAATGCTTCTTTTCCATCATCTTCTTCATATCAAACACACACACACACACACACACACACACACACACACACACACACACACACACACACACACACACATATACTAGTTTGGCTCGGCTCGCTGCGCTCGCCTCACCACGCGTCGTTACTGAGGAACGGGCTTATTTTAGCTGAGGACGACTGTACCTGAGTTGCTGTGTTGACATAATTTACACCAATCATAATACAAACAATTACTTTGCACAAATTTATTTGCAGTTTGTGATATTAAAATTTTATAAGCAATTTACAGTCACGCGAAAAAGTAAGTACACCCCATGTAATGTTTTGACTTTTTCAACATATTTCAACATACAGCTATTTGACCTTCATTTCAACAATATTGATAGATAAAGGTGATATAATATAACAAATATCATGAAACATTTACATTTTGTACTCCATTGTATAATTTAAATAAACATAAATGCAAATTTCGCATGTGGAAAAAGTAAGTACACCCCTACATTTATCACTCCTTCAAATACCTAAATTAGAATCAGGTGCACCAGCTCAGGTGCAAATGATGAGAACATCGTTAGAGAGGATCTTGGAGGAACCTGTCTTATTTAAACCTCAGACATTTAGTTTGGTTTGCTCTTTGTTGTTGAAGTGTGCGGCATCACCATGCCGAGATCAAAAGAGCTCTCTGAGGCCTTCTCGAAAGAAGGTTATAGATGCCTACGAGTCTGGGAAGGGATTTAAAAAGATCTCCAAGCAATTTGAAATCAATCATTTGACTGTCCGGAAGATCATCTACAAGGGGAGAAGATTCCAAACAACTGCCAACTTGTTCAGGCCAGGCCGCCCCAGCAAGTTCAGCCCGAGAGCAGACCGCAAGATGCTGAAAGAAGTCTCTAAGAACCCCAGAATATCTTCACGGGACCTACAGGTAGCTCTTGCCACTGTTGATGTCAAAGTGCACGAGTCTACCATTAGAAAGAGGCTGCACAAATTTGATCTACATGGGAGGTGTGCCAGGAGGAAACCTTTGCTGTCCAGAAAGAACATCAGGGCAAGACTAAAGTTTGCCAATGAACACCTAGGCAAAGACCAGCACTTCTGGAACAATGTGCTCTGGACAGATGAGTCAAAGGTAGAGCTATTTGGCCACAGTACCAGAAGACATGTTTGACGAAAACCAAAGAAAGTGTTTGACCACAAGAACCTGATACCAACTGTAAAGCATGGTGGTGGAAATATTATGGTTTGGGGCAGCTTTGCTGCACCAGGGCCTGGGCAGCTCACCATCATGGAATCCACTATGAATTATTCATTGTACCAGAGGGTGCTTGAGGATAATGTGAGGGCATCTGTCGGAAAGTTGAAGCTCAACCGAAGGTGGACCTTGCAACATGACAATGACCCTAAACATACCAGTAAATCCACCAAGGAATGGCTAAAAAGAAAGAAATGGAGGGTTCTGGAATGGCCAAGTCAAAGCCCGGATCTAAATCCCATCGAGATGTTGTGGGGGGATTTGAAACGAGCTGTGCATGCAAGAAACCCCTCAAACATCGCACAGCTGAAAGAATTCTGCATGGAGGAGTGGGCAAAAATTTCTCCCAGTCGATGTCAGAGACTGGTAGACAGTTATAAGAAACGCCTACTTGAGGTTGGTTCTGCCAAAGGGGGCAATACCACCTGTTGGAGGCAAGGGTGTACTTACTTTTTCCACATGCGAAATTTGCATTTATGTTTATTTAAATTATACAATGGACTACAAAATGTAAATGTTTCATGATATTTGTTATATTATATCACCTTTATCTCTCAATATTGTTGAAATGAAGATCAAATAGCTGTATGTTGAAATATGTTGAAAAAGTCAAAACTTTACATGGGGTGTACTTACTTTTTCACGTGACTGTCGGTTGAAAACATATAAAAATTGAAAAACGAATCCCTCAGCACATACATACGGGAGGTAATTTAAATTTATTTAAATTACAGCACAAAGTAATTTAAAACACCTCACCACCAAGTAATTTAAAACACCTCACCACCAAGTAATTCAAAACACCTCACCACACATAATTTAAAACACCTCACCAAGTAATTTAAAACACCTCACCACCACGTAATTAAAAACACCTCACCACCAAGTAATTTAAAACACCTCACCACCACATAATTCAAAACACCTCACCACCAAGTAATTCAAAACACCTCACCACATGTAATTGAAAACACCTCACCACCAAGTAATTTAAAATACTTCACCACCAAGTAATTTAAAACACCTCACCACCAAGTAATTTAAAACACCTCACCACCAAGTAATTTAAAACACCTCACCACCAAGTAATTTAAAACACCTCACCACCAAGTAATTTAAAACACCTCACCACCAAGTAATTTAAAACACCTCACAACCAAGTAATTTAAAACACCTCACCACCACATAATTCAAAACACCTCACCACCACATAATTCAAAACACCTCACCACCAAGTAATTCAAAACACCTCACCACACGCAATTCAAAACACCTCACCACCAAGTAATTTTAAACACCTCACCACCAAGTAATTTAAAACACCTCACCACCAAGTAATTTAAAACACCTCACCACCAAGTAATTTAAAACACCTCACCACCAAGTAATTTTAAACACCTCACCACCAAGTAATTTAAAACACCTCTCCACCAAGTAATTTAAAACACCTCACCACCAAGTAATTTAAAACACCTCACCACCAAGTAATTTAAAACACCTCACCACCAAGTAATTTAAAACACCTCACCAAGTAATTTAAAACACCTCACCACCACGTAATTAAAAACACCTCACCACCAAGTAATTTAAAACACCTCACCACCACATAATTCAAAACACCTCACCACCAAGTAATTCAAAACACCTCACCACATGTAATTGAAAACACCTCACCACCAAGTAATTTAAAATACTTCACCACCAAGTAATTTAAAACACCTCACCACCAAGTAATTTAAAACACCTCACCACCAAGTAATTTAAAACACCTCACCACCAAGTAATTTAAAACACCTCACCACCAAGTAATTTAAAACACCTCACCACCAAGTAATTTAAAACACCTCACCACCAAGTAATTTAAAACACCTCACAACCAAGTAATTTAAAACACCTCACCACCACATAATTCAAAACACCTCACCACCACATAATTCAAAACACCTCACCACCAAGTAATTCAAAACACCTCACCACACGCAATTCAAAACACCTCACCACCAAGTAATTTTAAACACCTCACCACCAAGTAATTTAAAACAACTCACCACCAAGTAATTTAAAACACCTCACCACCAAGTAATTTAAAACACCTCACCACCAAGTAATTTAAAACACCTCACCACCAAGTAATTTTAAACACCTCACCACCAAGTAATTTAAAACACCTCTCCACCAAGTAATTTAAAACACCTCACCACCAAGTAATTTAAAACACCTCACCACCAAGTAATTTAAAACACCTCACCACCAAGTAATTTAAAACACCTCACCACCAAGTAATTTAAAACACCTCACCACCAATTAATTTAAGACACCTAACCACCAAGTAATTTAAAACACCTCACCACCAAGTAATTTAAAACACCTCACCACCAAGTAATTTAAAACAGCTCACCACCAAGTAATTTAAAACACCTCACCACCAAGTAATTTAAAACACCTCACCACCAAATAACTTAAAACACCTCACCACCAAGTAATTTAAAACACCTCACCACCAAGTAATTTAAAACACATCACCACCACGTAATTTAAAACACCTCACCACGACGTAATTTAAAACACCTCACCACCAAGTAATTCAAAACACCTCACCACCCCGTAATTCAAAACACCTCACTACCACGTAATTCAAAACACCTCACCACCACGTAATTAAAAACACCTCACCACCACGTAATTCAAAACACCTCACCACCACGTAATTCAAAACAACTCACCACCACGTAATTCAAAACACCTCACTACACATAATTTAAAACACCTCACAGCCATAAAACACGTAATAAAAACACATCACCACCACGTAATTCAAAACATCTCACCACACATAATTTAAAACACCTCACCACCAAGTAATTTAAAACACCTCACAGCCATGAAACACGTAATAAAAACACCTCACCACCACGTAATTAAAAACACCTCACCACCACGAAATTGAAAACACATCACCACCACGAAATTCAAAACATCTCACGACACATAATTTAAAACACCTCACCACCAAGTAATTTAAAACACGTCACAGCCATAATACACGTAATAAAAACACCTCACCACCACGAAATGAAAAACACCTCACCACCACGAAATTCAAAACACCTCACCACCACGAAATTCAAAGCACCTCGCAGCCATAAAATACATAATAAAAACACCTCACCACCACGAAATTAAAACACCTCACCACCACGAAATTAAAAACAACTCACCACCACGTAATTAAAAACACCTCACACCACGAAATTGAAAACACATCACCACCACGAAATTCAAAACACCTCACCACAAATAATTTAAAACACCTCACCACCAAGTAATTTAAAACACCTCACAGCCATAAAACATGTAATAAAAACACCTCACCACCACGAAATTCAAAACACCTCACCACCACGAAATTCAAAACACCTCACCACCACGAAATTCAAAGCACCTCACAGCCATAAAACACATAATAAAAACACCTAACCACAACGAAATGAAAAACACCTCACCACCACGAAATTAAAAACAACTCAGCACCACTAAATTAAAAACGCCTCACCACCACGAAATTAAAACACCTCACCACCACGAAATTAAAAACCCCTCACCACCACGAAATTGAAAACACCTCACCACCACGAAATTGAAAACACCTCACAGCCATAAAACACGTAATAAAAACACCTCACCACGACAAAATTGAAAACACCTCACAGCCATAAAACACGTAATAAAAACACCTCACCACCACAAAATTAAAAACACCTCACCACCACGAAATTAAAAACACCTCACCACCACAAAATTAAAAACACCTCACAGCCATAAAACACGAAATTAAAAACTCCTCACCACCACGAAATTAAAAACACCTCACAGCCATAAAACACGTCATAAAAACACCTCAACACCACGAAATTGAAAACACCTCACAGCCACGAAATTGAAAACACCTCACCACCACGAAATTGAAAACACCTCACAGCCATAAAACACGTCATAAAACACCTCGTAGCCATAAAACACGTAATAAAAACACCTCACCAACACTAAATTGAAAACACCACACAGCCATAAAACACGTAATAAATACACCTCACAGCCATAAAACAAGTAATAAAAACATCTCACCACCACGAAATTGAAAACACCTCACACCCACGAAATTGAAAACACCTCACCACCACGAAATTGAAAACACCTCACAGCCATAAAACACGTCATAAAACACCTACAGCCATAAAACACGTAATAAAAACACCTCACCACCACGAAATTAAAAACACGTCACCACCACGAAATTGAAAACACCTCACAGCCATAAAACACGTAATAAAAACACCTCACAGCCACCAAATTAAAAACACCTCACAGCCATAAAACATGTAATAAAAACACCTCACAGCCACGAAATTAAAAACACCTCACCACCACGAAATTAAAAACACCTCACAGCCATAAAACACGTAATAAAAACACCTCACAGCCATAAAACATGTAATAAAAACACCACACAGCCATAAAACACGTAATAAAAACACCTCACCACCACGAAATTAAAAACACCTCACCACCACGATATTTAAAAACACCACACCACCACGTCATTTAAAAACACCTCACCACCACATAATTCAAGATACCTCGTGATTCAAAACCACCAACACATTACTAAAAACACTTCACAACCACGGAAACAAAAGTTTCAGGGAGTAGTCCAGTGACAACAGACACTGCCCAGATATGTAGATATATAAATATCTAGATGACTGTACCTGAGTTGCTGTTTTGTCATGGTTTACACCAATCATAATTCAAACAATCATAATGCACAAATGTATTTGTAATATACGTGATATGACGTTTTATAAACAATTGGAGTTGAAAACGTAAGTTGAAAAAAAAAAATTTCCCCCCAAAAAAAACAATTTAAAAAATGGAAATTTTTTCAAAAAAATACCCTTAGGACATACCGACAGGAGAGATAGGTGCATACCAGAAGTTGGGTAAGATTTCACAAAAGTTTGAGGGAGTAGTTCAGTGACAAGACAAGACAAGACAGACACTGCACAGATATATATATATATATATATATATATATATATATATATATATATATATATATATATATATATATATATATATATATATATACAGTATATATATATATATATATATATATATATATATATATATATATATATATATATATATATATACATGTATTTCCAATGTATATATTATATATGTATATATTATATATGTATATATATATATATATGTATATATATATCAGTCATTATGCGACTCTGTACTATCAGTGGTGAACTGCCATTAAGGTATCCCATCCAGCTATCGCTGCACCTAATTGTAGCGAAAAGCACTGCCTGCCATACGGTACATTACCTCTGGTATCCACTCATTGTATGGAGACGCCTGGATGCGGTCGGGAGTAACCAATCAGAATCTATAATTTCAGTTCTCCAACCAAATGAGCGCACGCTGTGACGTCATTGCCACGTACGTACGCCTTGCCTGCCAAGCTCCAGAAGAGCCACCCGACAGTGCGTAATTTAGATCTTAGATCAGATACTGTCACAAGTGCATACAAAACTCACAGTTACCGACCTGGTTTCGCCCTTGTTGGGGCTTCATCGTGCACACACCGTGTGGCAGGCGGTGCTTATCGCTCCCCTTAAGGTACAGCAATAGCTGGATGGGATACCTTAATGGCGGTTCACCACTGATAGTATGCAGTCGCATATTGACTGGTTTATAACCGAAAGGTTTTCAGATTCACAAGTGTATGCAGGACTCACTGCGTTGCCCTGATGAAGCCCCAGCAAGGGCGAAACCAGGTCGCTAACTGTGAGTTTTTGTATGCACTTATGACAGTATCTGATCTAAGATCTAAATTACGCACTGTCGGATGGATCTTCCGGAGCTTGGCAGGCAAGGCATACGTACGTGGCAGTGACGTCACAGCATGCGCTCATTAGGTTGCAGAACTGAAATTATATTCTGATTGGTTACTCCCGACCGCATCCAGGCGACTCCATATAATGAGTGGATACCAGAGGTAATGTACCGTGTGGCAGGCGGTGCTTATCGCTCCCATTAAGGTACAGCGATAGCTGGATGGGATACCTTAATGGTGGTTCACAACTGACAGTATGGATGATACCAAATTAGAGCTTTTTTGTAAAGCACATCATCTCTATGTTCACAGAAAACAAAATGAAGCCTTCAAAGAAAAGAACACCTTCCCTACAGTCAAACATGGAGGAGGTTCAGTGATGTTTTGGGGTTGCAGCGCTGCCTCTGGCACTGGGTGCCTTGAATGTGTTCATGGTTAATGGTTATTCAGTGCAAAAGCACAACATCACGAAGTCCACATAACGGCTTTGTTTTCAAATAATTATTTTTTGTTTCAAATCCTCAATCTCATGTTATGCTCCACTTCTACCCACAATCCTGATTAACCCTTTAACCCTTCCCAACCCAACCCTCTTGAAGGTTACTGTGTTTCCTCCCTCCTCTCTCTCTCTCCTCTTCTTTTCGTTCATTCCCTTGCTAATCGTGTCCAACTGTTGCCCCACTGTCTCACTGTTAGTTTGTGTCCTCTCCTTCACCCTCCCCAGTCACATCGCTCTATTATAAGCCTCGACCTTGCAGAGAAAAAAAAAGGAACAATGTTTGCTCGGATAATACTGTGTGATGTAAGTGCCAAACAACTTCTGAGACAATATTTTCATGTGTTGATGAAAACACATTGCTAATGGTTGCATAATTATACAGTACACATAAGAAAGGAATTTTAGGGCTATGCAAGGACATACGTGACAGTAGATTTTAAGTTTGAATCAACATCAGTGCTGCTGAAGTACTTTCTTGGAAATGGATCGTTTTGTTAAGCCCAGCTTGTTTGGATATGCTCGGTGGTTTGGATATGCTCTGTGGTTTGGATATGCTCGGTGGTTTGGATATGCTCGGTGGTTTGGATATGCTCGGTGGTTTGGATATGCTCGGTGGTTTGGATATGCTCGGTGGTTTGGGTATGCTGGGTGGTTTGGATATGCTCGGTGGTTTGGATATGCTCGGTGGTTTGGATATGCACGGTGGTTTGGATATGCAGGGTCGTTTGGATATGCAGGGTGGTTTGGATATGCAGGGTGGTTTGGATATGCTCAGTGGTTTGGATATGCTCGGTGGTTTGGATATGCAGGGTGGTTTGGATATGCTCGGTGGTTTGGATATGCTCGGTGGTTTGGATATGCTGGGTGGTTTGGATATGCACGGTGGTTTGGATATGCAGGGTCGTTTGGATATGCAGGGTGGTTTGGATATGCAGGGTGGTTTGGATATGCTCGGTGGTTTGGATATGCTCGGTGGTTTGGATATGCAGGGTGGTTTGGATATGCTCGGTGGTTTGGATATGCTCGGTGGTTTGGATATGCTCGGTGGTTTGGATATGCAGGGTGGTTTGGATATGCTCGGTGGTTTGGATATGCAGGGTGGTTTGGATATGCTCGGTGGTTTGGATATGCAGGGTGGTTTGGATATGCTCGGTGGTTTGGATATGCAGGGTGGTTTGGGTATGCTCGGTGGTTTGGATATGCTCGGTGGTTTGGATATGCAGGGTGGTTTGGATATGCAGGGTGGTTTGGATATGCAGGGTGGTTTGGATATGCAGGGTAGTTTGGATATGCTCGGTGGTTTGGATATGCAGGGTGGTTTGGATATGCTCGGTGGTTTGGATATGCAGGGTGGTTTGGATATGCTCGGTGGTTTTGATATGCTGGGTGATTTGGATATGCAGGGTGGTTTGGATATGCAGGGTGGTTTGGATATGCTCGGTGGTTTGGATATGCAGGGTGGTTTGGATATGCTCGGTGGTTTGGATATGCAGGGTGGTTTGGATATGCTCGGTGGTTTGGATATGCAGGGTGGTTTGGATATGCTCGGTGGTTTGGATATGCAGGGTGGTTTGGATATGCTCAGTGGTTTGGATATGCAGGGTGGTTTGGATATGCTCGGTGGTTTGGATATGCAGGGTGGTTTGGATATGCTCGGTGGTTTGGATATGCAGGGTGGTTTGGATATGCTCGGTGGTTTGGATATGCTCGGTGGTTTGGATATGCAGGGTGGTTTGGATATGCTCGGTGGTTTGGATATGCTGGGTGGTTTGGATATGCTCGGTGGTTTGGATATGCTCGGTGGTTTGGATATGCTCGGTGGTTTGGATATGCTGGGTGGTTTGGATATGCACGGTGGTTTGGATATGCTCGGTGGTTTGGATATGCTCGGTGGTTTGGATATGCTCGGTGGTTTGGATATGCTGGGTGGTTTGGATATGCTCGGTGGTTTGGATATGCTGGGTGGTTGGGATATGCTCGGTGGTTTGGGTATGCAGGGTCGTTTGGATATGCATGGTGGTTTGGATATGCTCGGTGGTTTGGATATGCTCGGTGGTTTGGATATGCTCGGTGGTTTGGATATGCTCGGTGGTTTGGGTATGCTGGGTGGTTTGGATATGCTCGGTGGTTTGGATATGCTGGGTGGTTTGGATATGCACGGTGGTTTGGACATGCAGGGTCGTTTGGATATGCAGGGTGGTTTGGATATGCAGGGTGGTTTGGATATGCTCGGTGGTTTGGATATGCTCAGTGGTTTGGATATGCAGGGTGGTTTGGATGCTCGGTGGTTTGGATATGCTCGGTGGTTTGGATATGCTCGGTGGTTTGGATATGCAGGGTGGTTTGGATATGCTCGGTGGTTTGGATATGCAGGGTGGTTTGGATATGCTCGGTGGTTTGGATATGCAGGGTGGTTTGGATATGCTCGGTGGTTTGGATATGCAGGGTGGTTTGGATATGCTCGGTGGTTTGGATGGATATGCAGGATGGTTTGGGTATGCTCGGTGGTTTGGGTATGCTCGGTGGTTTGGATATGCAGGGTGGTTTGGATATACAGGGTGGTTTGGATATGCAGGGTGGTTTGGATATGCAGGGTGGTTTGGATATGCAGGGTGGTTTGGATATGCTCGGTGGTTTGGATATGCAGGGTGGTTTGGATATGCTCGGTGGTTTGGATATGCTCGGTGGTTTGGATATGCTCGGTGGTTTGGATATGCTCGGTGGTTTGGATATGCTCGGTGGTTTGGATATGCAGGGTGGTTTGGATATGCTCGGTGGTTTGGATATGCAGGGTGGTTTGGATATGCTCGGTGGTTTGGATATGCAGGGTGGTTTGGATATGCTCGGTGGTTTGGATATGCAGGGTGGTTTGGGTATGCTCGGTGGTTTGGATATGCTCGGTGGTTTGGATATGCTCGGTGGTTTGGATATGCAGGGTGGTTTGGATATGCTCGGTGGTTTGGATATGCAGGGTGGTTTGGATATGCTCGGTGGTTTGGATATGCAGGGTGGTTTGGATATGCTCAGTGGTTTGGATATGCAGGGTGGTTTGGATATGCTCGGTGGTTTGGATATGCAGGGTGGTTTGGATATGCTCGGTGGTTTGGATATGCAGGGTGGTTTGGATATGCTCGGTGGTTTGGATATGCTCGGTGGTTTGGATATGCAGGGTGGTTTGGATATGCTCGGTGGTTTGGATATGCTGGGTGGTTTGGATATGCTCGGTGGTTTGGATATGCTCGGTGGTTTGGATATGCTCGGTGGTTTGGATATGCTGGGTGGTTTGGATATGCACGGTGGTTTGGATATGCTCAGTGGTTTGGATATGCTCGGTGGTTTGGATATGCTCGGTGGTTTGGATATGCTGGGTGGTTTGGATATGCTCGGTGGTTTGGATATGCTGGGTGGTTGGGATATGCTCGGTGGTTTGGGTATGCAGGGTCGTTTGGATATGCAGGGTGGTTTGGATATGCAGGGTGGTTTGGATATGCATGGTGGTTTGGATATGCTCGGTGGTTTGGATATGCTCGGTGGTTTGGATATGCTCGGTGGTTTGGATATGCTCGGTGGTTTGGGTATGCTGGGTGGTTTGGATATGCTCGGTGGTTTGGATATGCTGGGTGGTTTGGATATGCACGGTGGTTTGGATATGCAGGGTCGTTTGGATATGCAGGGTCGTTTGGATATGCAGGGTGGTTTGGATATGCTCGGTGGTTTGGATATGCTCAGTGGTTTGGATATGCAGGGTGGTTTGGATGCTCGGTGGTTTGGATATGCTCGGTGGTTTGGATATGCTCGGTGGTTTGGATATGCAGGGTGGTTTGGATATGCTCGGTGGTTTGGATATGCAGGGTGGTTTGGATATGCTCGGTGGTTTGGATATGCAGGGTGGTTTGGATATGCTCGGTGGTTTGGATATGCAGGGTGGTTTGGATATGCTCGGTGGTTTGGATATGCAGGATGGTTTGGGTATGCTCGGTGGTTTGGGTATGCTCGGTGGTTTGGATATGCAGGGTGGTTTGGATATACAGGGTGGTTTGGATATGCAGGGTGGTTTGGATATGCAGGGTGGTTTGGATATGCAGGGTGGTTTAGATATGCTCGGTGGTTTGGATATGCAGGGTGGTTTGGATATGCTCGGTGGTTTGGATATGCAGGGTGGTTTGGATATGCTCGGTGGTTTGGATATGCTGGGTGATTTGGATATGCAGGGTGGTTTGGATATGCAGGGTGGTTTGGATATGCTCGGTGGTTTGGATATGCAGGGTGGTTTGGATATGCAGAGTGGTTTGGATATGCAGAGTGGTTTGGATATGCAGGGTGGTTTGGATATGCTCGGTGGTTTGGATATGCAGGGTGGTTTGGATATGCAGAGTGGTTTGGATATGCAGAGTGGTTTGGATATGCAGGGTGGTTTGGATATGCAGGGTGGTTTGGATATGCAGAGTGGTTTGGATATGCAGGGTGGTTTGGATATGCTCGGTGGTTTGGATATGCAGAGTGGTTTGGATATGCAGGGTGGTTTGGATATGCAGGATGGTTTGGATATGCAGAGTGGTTTGGATATGCAGGGTGGTTTGGATATGCTCGGTGGTTTGAATATGCTCGGTGGTTTGAATATGCTCGGTGGTTTGGATATGCAGGGTGGTTTGGATATGCTCGGTGGTTTGGATATGCTCGGTGGTTTGGATATGCTCGGTGGTTTGGATATGCAGGGTGGTTTGGATATGCTCGGTGGTTTGGATATGCTCGGTGGTTTGGATATGCAGGGTGGTTTGGATATGCTCGGTGGTTTGGATATGCTCGGTGGTTTGGATATGCTCGGTGGTTTGGATATGCAGGGTGGTTTGGATATGCAGGGTGGTTTGGATATGCAGGGTGGTTTGGATATGCAGGGTGGTTTGGATATGCTCGGTGGTTTGGATATGCAGGGTGGTTTGGATATGCTCGGTGGTTTGGATATGCAGGGTGGTTTGGATATGCTCGGTGGTTTTGATATGCTGGGTGATTTGGATATGCAGGGTGGTTTGGATATGCAGGGTGGTTTGGATATGCTCGGTGGTTTGGATATGCAGGGTGGTTTGGATATGCTCGGTGGTTTGGATATGCAGGGTGGTTTGGATATGCTCGGTGGTTTGGATATGCAGGGTGGTTTGGATATGCTCGGTGGTTTGGATATGCTGGGTGGTTTGGATATGCTCGGTGGTTTGGATATGCAGGGTGGTTTGGATATGCTCGGTGGTTTGGATATGCAGGGTGGTTTGGATATGCTCGGTGGTTTGGATATGCTCGGTGGTTTGGATATGGAGGGTGGTTTGGATATGCTCGGTGGTTTGGATATGCTGGGTGGTTTGGATATGCTCGGTGGTTTGGATATGCTCGGTGGTTTGGATATGCTCGGTGGTTTGGATATGCTGGGTGGTTTGGATATGCACGGTGGTTTGGATATGCAGGGTCGTTTGGATATGCAGGGTAGTTTGGATATGCAGGGTGGTTTGGATATGCTCGGTGGTTTGGGTATGCAGGGTCGTTTGGATATGCAGGGTGGTTTGGATATGGAGGGTGGTTTGGATATGCACGGTGGTTTGGATATGCTCGGTGGTTTGGATATGCTCGGTGGTTTGGATATGCTCGGTGGTTTGGATATGCTCGGTGGTTTGGGTATGCTGGGTGGTTTGGATATGCTCGGTGGTTTGGATATGCTGGGTGGTTTGGATATGCACGGTGGTTTGGATATGCAGGGTCGTTTGGATATGCAGGGTAGTTTGGATATGCAGGGTGGTTTGGATATGCTCGGTGGTTTGGATATGCTCGGTGGTTTGGATATGCAGGGTGGTTTGGATATGCTCGGTGGTTTGGATATGCTCGGTGGTTTGGATATGCTCGGTGGTTTGGATATGCAGGGTGGTTTGGATATGCTGGGTGGTTTGGATATGCTCGGTGGTTTGGATATGCAGGGTGGTTTGGATATGCTCGGTGGTTTGGATATGCAGGGTGGTTTGGATATGCTCGGTGGTTTGGATATGCAGGGTGGTTTGGGTATGCTCGGTGGTTTGGATATGCTCGGTGGTTTGGATATGCAGGGTGGTTTGGATATACAGGGTGGTTTGGATATGCAGGGTGGTTTGGATATGCAGGGTGGTTTGGATATGCAGGGTGGTTTGGATATGCTCGGTGGTTTGGATATGCAGGGTGGTTTGGATATGCTCGGTGGTTTGGATATGCAGGGTGGTTTGGATATGCTCGGTGGTTTGGATATGCTGGGTGATTTGGATATGCAGGGTGGTTTGGATATGCAGGGTGGTTTGGATATGCTCGGTGGTTTGGATATGCAGGGTGGTTTGGATATGCTCGGTGGTTTGGCTATGCAGAGTGGTTTGGATATGCAGGGTGGTTTGGATATGCAGGGTGGTTTGGATATGCAGAGTGGTTTGGATATGCAGAGTGGTTTGGATATGCAGGGTGGTTTGGATATGCTCGGTGGTTTGGATATGCAGAGTGGTTTGGATATGCAGGGTGGTTTGGATATGCAGGGTGGTTTGGAGATGCAGAGTGGTTTGGATATGCAGGGTGGTTTGGATATGCTCGGTGGTTTCAATATGCTCGGTGGTTTGAATATGCTCGGTGGTTTGGATATGCAGGGTGGTTTGGATATGCTCGGTGGTTTGGATATGCTCGGTGGTTTGGATATGCTCGGTGGTTTGGATATGCAGGGTGGTTTGGATATGCTCGGTGGTTTGGATATGCTCGGTGGTTTGGATATGCAGGGTGGTTTGGATATGCTCGGTGGTTTGGATATGCAGGGTGGTTTGGATATGCTCGGTGGTTTGGATATGCAGGGTGGTTTGGATATGCTCGGTGGTTTGGATATGCAGGGTGGTTTGGATATGCTCGGTGGTTTGGATATGCAGGGTGGTTTGGATATGCAGGGTGGTTTGGATATGCTCGGTGGTTTGGATATGCAGGGTGGTTTGGATATGCTCGGTGGTTTGGATATGCAGGGTGGTTTGGATATGCTCGGTGGTTTGGATATGCTGGGTGATTTGGATATGCAGGGTGGTTTGGATATGCAGGGTGGTTTGGATATGCTCGGTGGTTTGGATATGCAGGGTGTTTGGATATGCTCGGTGGTTTGGATATGCAGAGTGGTTTGGATATGCAGGGTGGTTTGGATATGCAGAGTGGTTTGGATATGTAGAGTGGTTTGGATATGCAGGGTGGTTTGGATATGCTGGGTGGTTTGGATATGCAGGGTGGTTTGGATATGCAGAGTGGTTTGGATATGCAGAGTAGTTTGGATATGCAGAGTGGTTTGGATATGCAGAGTGGTTTGGATATGCAGGGTGGTTTGGATATGCAGGGTGGTTTGGATATGCAGAGTGGTTTGGATATGCAGAGTGGTTTGGATATGCAGAGTGGTTTGGATATGCAGGGTGGTTTGGATATGCAGGGTGGTTTGGATATGCAGGGTGGTTTGGATATGCTCGGTGGTTTGGATATGCAGGGTGGTTTGGATATGCAGGGTGGTTTGGATATGCTCGGTGGTTTGGATATGCAGAGTGGTTTGGATATGCTCGGTGGTTTGGATATGCTCGGTGGTTTGGATATGCAGAGTGGTTTGGATATGCTCGGTGGTTTGGATATGCAGGGCGGTTTGGATATGCTCGGTGGTTTGGATATGCTGGGTGGTTTGGATAAGCAGGGTGGTTTGGATATGCAGGGTGGTTTGGATATGCAGGGTGGTTTGGATATGCTCGGTGGTTTGGATATGCTGGGTGGTTTGGATATGCAGGGTGGTTTGGATATGCAGGGTGGTTTGGATATGCTCCGTGGTTTGGATATGCTGGGTGGTTTGGATATGCAGGGTGGTTTGGATATGCTCGGTGGTTTGGATATGCTGGGTGGTTTGGATATGCAGGGTGGTTTGGATATGCAGGGTGGTTTGGATATGCAGGGTAGTTTGGATATGCTCGGTGGTTTGGATATGCTGGGTGGTTTGGATATGCAGGGTGGTTTGGATATGCAGGGTGGTTTGGATATGCTCGGTGGTTTGGATATGCTGGGTGGTTTAGATATGCTCGGTGGTTTGGATATGCAGAGTGGTTTGGATATGTTCGGTGGTTTGGATATGCTCGGTGGTTTGGATATGCTCGGTGGTTTGGATATGCTCGGTGGTTTGGATATGCTCGGTGGTTTGGATATGCTCGGTGGTTTGGATATGCTCGGTGGTTTGGATATGCTCGGTGGTTTGGATATGCAGGGTGGTTTGGATATGCAGGGTGGTTTGGATATGCTCGGTGGTTTGGATATGCAGGGTGGTTTGGATATGCTTGGTGGTTTGGATATGCTCGGTGGTTTGGATATGCAGGGTGGTTTGGATATGCAGGGTGGTTTGGATATGCTCGGTGGTTTGGATATGCAGGGTGGTTTGGATATGCAGGATGGTTTGGATATGCAGGGTGGTTTGGATATGCTCGGTGGTTTGGATATGCTCGGTGGTTTGGATATGCTGGGTGGTTTGGATATGCAGGGTGGTTTGGATATGCAGGGTGGTTTGGATATGCTCGGTGGTTTGATTAAGCTGGTTGGTTTGATGAAGCTGCTTGGTTTGATTAAGCTGCTTGGTTTGATTAAGCTGCTTGGTTTGATTAAGCTGCTTGGTTTGATTAAGCTGGTTGGTTTGATTAAGCTGCTTGGTTTGATTAAGCTGCTTGGTTTGATTAAGCTGCTTGGTTTGATTAAGCTGGTTGGTTTGATTAAGCTGCTTGGTTTGATTAAGCTGCTTGGTTTGATTAAGCTGCTTGGTTTGATTAAGCTGCTTGGTTTGATTAAGCTGGTTGGTTTGATTAAGCTGCTTGGTTTGATGAAGCTGCTTGCTTTGATTAAGCTGCTTGGTTTGATTAAGCTGCTTGGTTTGATTAAGCTGCTTGGTTTGATTAAGCTGCTTGGTTTGATTAAGCTGCTTGGTTTGATTAAGCTGGTTGGTTTGATTAAGCTGCTTGGTTTGATTAAGCTGCTTGGTTTGATTAAGCTGCTTGGTTTGATTAAGCTGGTTGGTTTGATTAAGCTGGTTGGTTTGATTAAGCTGCTTGGTTTGATTAAGCTGCTTGGTTTGATTAAGCTGCTTGGTTTGATTAAGCTGCTTGGTTTGATTAAGCTGGTTGGTTTGATTAAGCTGGTTGGTTTGATTAAGCTGCTTGGTTTGATTAAGCTGCTTGGTTTGATTAAGCTGGTTGGTTTGATTAAGCTGCTTGGTTTGATTAAGCTGCTTGGTTTGATTAAGCTGCTTGGTTTGATTAAGCTGCTTGGTTTGATTAAGCTGCTTGGTTTGATTAAGCTGGTTGGTTTGATTAAGCTGGTTGGTTTGATTAAGCTGCTTGGTTTGATTAAGCTGCTTGGTTTGATTAAGCTGGTTGGTTTGATTAAGCTGCTTGGTTTGATTAAGCTGGTTGGTTTGATTAAGCTGGTTGGTTTGATTAAGCTGCTTGGTTTGATTAAGCTGCTTGGTTTGATTAAGCTGCTTGGTTTGATTAAGCTGCTTGGTTTGATTAAGCTGGTTGGGTTGATTAAGCTGCTTGGTTTGATTAAGCTGCTTGGTTTGATTAAGCTGCTTGGTTTGATTAAGCTGCTTGGTTTGATTAAGCTGCTTGGTTTGATTAAGCTGCTTGGTTTGATTAAGCTGCTTGGTTTGATTGAGCTGCTGGGTTTGATTAAGCTGCTTGGTTTGATTAAGCTGCTTGGTTTGATTTAGCTGCTTGGTTTGATTAAGCTGCTTGGTTTGATTTAGCTGCTTGGTTTGATTAAGCTGCTTGGTTTGATTAAGCTGCTTGGTTTGATTAAGCTGCTTGGTTTGATTTAGCTGCTTGGTTTGATTAAGCTGCTTGGTTTGATTAAGCTGCTTGGTTTGATTAAGCTGCTTGGTTTGATTAAGCTGCTTGGTTTGATTTAGCTGGTTGGTTTGATTAAGTTGCTTGGTTTGATGAAGCTGGTTGGTTTGATTAAGCTGCTTGGTTTGATTAAGCTGCTTGGTTTGATTAAGCTGCTTGGTTTGATTAAGCTGCTTGGTTTGATTAAGCTGCTTGGTTTGATTAAGCTGCTTGGTTTGATTAAGCTGCTTGGTTTGATGAAGCTGGTTGGTTTGATTGAGATGCTTGGTTTGATTAAGCTGGTTGGTTTTATTAAGCTGCTTGGTTTGATTAAGCTGCTTGGTTTGATTAAGCTGCTTGGTTTGATTAAGCTGCTTGGTTTGATTAAGCTGCTTGGTTTGATTAAGCTGCTTGGTTTGATGAAGCTGCTTGGTTTGATTAAGCTGCTTGGTTTGATTAAGCTGCTTGGTTTGATTAAGCTGCTTGGTTTGATTAAGCTGCTTGGTTTGATTAAGCTGCTTGGTTTGATTAAGCTGCTTGGTTTGATGAAGCTGGTTGGTTTGATTGAGATGCTTGGTTTGATTGAGCTGCTTGGTTTGATTAAGCTGCTTGGTTTGATTAAGCTGCTTGGTTTGATTAAGCTGCTTGGTTTGATTAAGCTGGTTGGTTTGATTAAGCTGCTTGGTTTGATTAAGCTGCTTGGTTTGATTAAGCTGCTTGGTTTGATTAAGCTGCTTGGTTTGATTAAGCTGCTTGGTTTGATTTAGCTGCTTGGTTTGATTAAGCTGCTTGGTTTGATTAAGCTGGTTGGTTTGATTAAGCTGGTTGGTTTGATTAAGCTGCTTGGTTTGATTAAGCTGGTTGGTTTGATTAAGCTGGTTGGGTTGATTAAGCTGGTTGGTTTGATTAAGCTGCTTGGTTTGATTTAGCTGCTTGGTTTGATTAAGCTGCTTGGTTTGATTAAGCTGCTTGGTTTGATTAAGCTGGTTGGTTTGATTAAGCTGCTTGGTTTGATGAAGCTGCTTGCTTTGATTAAGCTGCTTGGTTTGATTAAGCTGCTTGGTTTGATTAAGCTGCTTGGTTTGATTAAGCTGCTTGGTTTGATTAAGCTGCTTGGTTTGATTAAGCTGGTTGGTTTGATTAAGCTGCTTGGTTTGATTAAGCTGCTTGGTTTGATTAAGCTGCTTGGTTTGATTAAGCTGGTTGGTTTGATTAAGCTGGTTGGTTTGATTAAGCTGCTTGGTTTGATTAAGCTGCTTGGTTTGATTAAGCTGCTTGGTTTGATTAAGCTGCTTGGTTTGATTAAGCTGGTTGGTTTGATTAAGCTGGTTGGTTTGATTAAGCTGCTTGGTTTGATTAAGCTGCTTGGTTTGATTAAGCTGGTTGGTTTGATTAAGCTGCTTGGTTTGATTAAGCTGCTTGGTTTGATTAAGCTGCTTGGTTTGATTAAGCTGCTTGGTTTGATTAAGCTGCTTGGTTTGATTAAGCTGGTTGGTTTGATTAAGCTGGTTGGTTTGATTAAGCTGCTTGGTTTGATTAAGCTGCTTGGTTTGATTAAGCTGGTTGGTTTGATTAAGCTGCTTGGTTTGATTAAGCTGGTTGGTTTGATTAAGCTGGTTGGTTTGATTAAGCTGCTTGGTTTGATTAAGCTGCTTGGTTTGATTAAGCTGCTTGGTTTGATTAAGCTGCTTGGTTTGATTAAGCTGGTTGGGTTGATTAAGCTGCTTGGTTTGATTAAGCTGCTTGGTTTGATTAAGCTGCTTGGTTTGATTAAGCTGCTTGGTTTGATTAAGCTGCTTGGTTTGATTAAGCTGCTTGGTTTGATTAAGCTGCTTGGTTTGATTGAGCTGCTGGGTTTGATTAAGCTGCTTGGTTTGATTAAGCTGCTTGGTTTGATTTAGCTGCTTGGTTTGATTAAGCTGCTTGGTTTGATTTAGCTGCTTGGTTTGATTTAGCTGCTTGGTTTGATTAAGCTGCTTGGTTTGATTAAGCTGCTTGGTTTGATTAAGCTGCTTGGTTTGATTTAGCTGCTTGGTTTGATTAAGCTGCTTGGTTTGATTAAGCTGCTTGGTTTGATTAAGCTGCTTGGTTTGATTAAGCTGCTTGGTTTGATTTAGCTGGTTGGTTTGATTAAGTTGCTTGGTTTGATGAAGCTGGTTGGTTTGATTAAGCTGCTTGGTTTGATTAAGCTGCTTGGTTTGATTAAGCTGCTTGGTTTGATTAAGCTGCTTGGTTTGATTAAGCTGCTTGGTTTGATTAAGCTGCTTGGTTTGATTAAGCTGCTTGGTTTGATGAAGCTGGTTGGTTTGATTGAGATGCTTGGTTTGATTAAGCTGGTTGGTTTTATTAAGCTGCTTGGTTTGATTAAGCTGCTTGGTTTGATTAAGCTGCTTGGTTTGATTAAGCTGCTTGGTTTGATTAAGCTGCTTGGTTTGATTAAGCTGCTTGGTTTGATGAAGCTGCTTGGTTTGATTAAGCTGCTTGGTTTGATTAAGCTGCTTGGTTTGATTAAGCTGCTTGGTTTGATTAAGCTGCTTGGTTTGATTAAGCTGCTTGGTTTGATTAAGCTGCTTGGTTTGATGAAGCTGGTTGGTTTGATTGAGATGCTTGGTTTGATTGAGCTGCTTGGTTTGATTAAGCTGCTTGGTTTGATTAAGCTGCTTGGTTTGATTAAGCTGCTTGGTTTGATTAAGCTGGTTGGTTTGATTAAGCTGCTTGGTTTGATTAAGCTGCTTGGTTTGATTAAGCTGCTTGGTTTGATTAAGCTGCTTGGTTTGATTAAGCTGCTTGGTTTGATTTAGCTGCTTGGTTTGATTAAGCTGCTTGGTTTGATTAAGCTGGTTGGTTTGATTAAGCTGGTTGGTTTGATTAAGCTGGTTGGTTTGATTAAGCTGCTTGGTTTGATTAAGCTGCTTGGTTTGATGAAGCTGCTTGGTTTGATTAAGCTGCTTGGTTTGATTAAGCTGCTTGGTTTGATTAAGCTGCTTGGTTTGATTTAGCTGCTTGGTTTGATTAAGCTGCTTGGTTTGATTAAGCTGCTTGGTTTGATTAAGCTGCTTGGTTTGATTAAGCTGCTGGGTTTGATTAAGCTGCTTGGTTTGATTAAGCTGCTTGGTTTGATTAAGCTGCTTGGTTTGATTAAGCTGCTTGGTTTGATTAAGCTGCTTGGTTTGATTAAGCTGCTTGGTTTGATTAAGCTGCTTGGTTTGATTAAGCTGCTTGGTTTGATTAAGCTGCTTGGTTTGATTAAGCTGCTTGGTTTGATTAAGCTGCTTGGTTTGATTAAGCTGCTTGGTTTGATTAAGCTGCTTGGTTTGATTTAGCTGCTTGGTTTGATTAAGCTGCTTGGTTTGATTAAGCTGGTTGGTTTGATTAAGCTGGTTGGTTTGATTAAGCTGGTTGGTTTGATTAAGCTGCTTGGTTTGATTAAGCTGCTTGGTTTGATGAAGCTGCTTGGTTTGATTAAGCTGCTTGGTTTGATTAAGCTGCTTGGTTTGATTAAGCTGCTTGGTTTGATTTAGCTGCTTGGTTTGATTAAGCTGCTTGGTTTGATTAAGCTGCTTGGTTTGATTAAGCTGCTTGGTTTGATTAAGCTGCTTGGTTTGATTTAGCTGGTTGGTTTGATTAAGTTGCTTGGTTTGATGAAGCTGGTTGGTTTGATTAAGCTGCTTGGTTTGATTAAGCTGCTTGGTTTGATTAAGCTGCTTGGTTTGATTAAGCTGCTTGGTTTGATTAAGCTGCTTGGTTTGATTAAGCTGCTTGGTTTGATTAAGCTGCTTGGTTTGATGAAGCTGGTTGGTTTGATTGAGATGCTTGGTTTGATTAAGCTGGTTGGTTTTATTAAGCTGCTTGGTTTGATTAAGCTGCTTGGTTTGATTAAGCTGCTTGGTTTGATTAAGCTGCTTGGTTTGATTAAGCTGCTTGGTTTGATTAAGCTGCTTGGTTTGATGAAGCTGCTTGGTTTGATTAAGCTGCTTGGTTTGATTAAGCTGCTTGGTTTGATTAAGCTGCTTGGTTTGATTAAGCTGCTTGGTTTGATTAAGCTGCTTGGTTTGATTAAGCTGCTTGGTTTGATGAAGCTGGTTGGTTTGATTGAGATGCTTGGTTTGATTGAGCTGCTTGGTTTGATTAAGCTGCTTGGTTTGATTAAGCTGCTTGGTTTGATTAAGCTGCTTGGTTTGATTAAGCTGGTTGGTTTGATTAAGCTGCTTGGTTTGATTAAGCTGCTTGGTTTGATTAAGCTGCTTGGTTTGATTAAGCTGCTTGGTTTGATTAAGCTGCTTGGTTTGATTTAGCTGCTTGGTTTGATTAAGCTGCTTGGTTTGATTAAGCTGGTTGGTTTGATTAAGCTGGTTGGTTTGATTAAGCTGCTTGGTTTGATTAAGCTGCTTGGTTTGATTAAGCTGCTTGGTTTGATGAAGCTGCTTGGTTTGATTAAGCTGCTTGGTTTGATTAAGCTGGTTGGTTTGATTAAGCTGGTTGGGTTGATTAAGCTGGTTGGTTTGATTAAGCTGCTTGGTTTGATTTAGCTGCTTGGTTTGATTAAGCTGCTTGGTTTGATTAAGCTGGTTGGTTTGATTAAGCTGGTTGGTTTGATTAAGCTGCTTGGTTTGATTAAGCTGGTTGGTTTGATTAAGCTGGTTGGGTTGATTAAGCTGGTTGGTTTGATTAAGCTGGTTGGTTTGATTAAGCTGGTTGGTTTGATTAAGCTGGTTGGTTTGATTAAGCTGCTTGGTTTGATTAAGCTGGTTGGTTTGATTAAGCTGGTTGGGTTGATTAAGCTGGTTGGTTTGATTAAGCTGGTTGGTTTGATTAAGCTGGTTGGTTTGATTAAGCTGCTTGGTTTGATTAAGCTGCTTGGTTTGATTAAGCTGCTTGGTTTGATTAAGCTGCTTGGTTTGATTAAGCTGGTTGGGTTGATTAAGCTGCTTGGTTTGATTAAGCTGCTTGGTTTGATTAAGCTGCTTGGTTTGATTAAGCTGCTTGGTTTGATTAAGCTGCTTGGTTTGATTAAGCTGCTTGGTTTGATTAAGCTGCTTGGTTTGATTGAGCTGCTGGGTTTGATTAAGCTGCTTGGTTTGATTAAGCTGCTTGGTTTGATTTAGCTGCTTGGTTTGATTAAGCTGCTTGGTTTGATTTAGCTGCTTGGTTTGATTAAGCTGCTTGGTTTGATTAAGCTGCTTGGTTTGATTAAGCTGCTTGGTTTGATTTAGCTGCTTGGTTTGATTAAGCTGCTTGGTTTGATTAAGCTGCTTGGTTTGATTAAGCTGCTTGGTTTGATTAAGCTGCTTGGTTTGATTTAGCTGGTTGGTTTGATTAAGTTGCTTGGTTTGATGAAGCTGGTTGGTTTGATTAAGCTGCTTGGTTTGATTAAGCTGCTTGGTTTGA
The DNA here is from genome assembly GCF_964187855.1 of Myxine glutinosa. NCBI lineage: Eukaryota > Metazoa > Chordata > Myxini > Myxiniformes > Myxinidae > Myxine > Myxine glutinosa. The sequence goes on along the minus strand of NC_136270.1, from coordinate 59,724,108 downwards.
TTAAGCTGCTTGGTTTGATTAAGCTGCTTGGTTTGATTAAGCTGCTTGGTTTGATTAAGCTGCTTGGTTTGATTAAGCTGCTTGGTTTGATGAAGCTGGTTGGTTTGATTGAGATGCTTGGTTTGATTAAGCTGGTTGGTTTTATTAAGCTGCTTGGTTTGATTAAGCTGCTTGGTTTGATTAAGCTGCTTGGTTTGATTAAGCTGCTTGGTTTGATTAAGCTGCTTGGTTTGATGAAGCTGCTTGGTTTGATTAAGCTGCTTGGTTTGATTAAGCTGCTTGGTTTGATTAAGCTGCTTGGTTTGATTAAGCTGCTTGGTTTGATTAAGCTGCTTGGTTTGATTAAGCTGCTTGGTTTGATGAAGCTGGTTGGTTTGATTGAGATGCTTGGTTTGATTGAGCTGCTTGGTTTGATTAAGCTGCTTGGTTTGATTAAGCTGCTTGGTTTGATTAAGCTGCTTGGTTTGATTAAGCTGGTTGGTTTGATTAAGCTGCTTGGTTTGATTAAGCTGCTTGGTTTGATTAAGCTGCTTGGTTTGATTAAGCTGCTTGGTTTGATTAAGCTGCTTGGTTTGATTTAGCTGCTTGGTTTGATTAAGCTGCTTGGTTTGATTAAGCTGGTTGGTTTGATTAAGCTGGTTGGTTTGATTAAGCTGCTTGGTTTGATTAAGCTGGTTGGTTTGATTAAGCTGGTTGGGTTGATTAAGCTGGTTGGTTTGATTAAGCTGGTTGGTTTGATTAAGCTGGTTGGTTTGATTAAGCTGCTTGGTTTGATTAAGCTGGTTGGTTTGATTAAGCTGCTTGGTTTGATTAAGCTGGTTGGTTTGATTAAGCTGGTTGGTTTGATTAAGCTGCTTGGTTTGATTAAGCTGCTTGGTTTGATTTAGCTGGTTGGTTTGATTAAGCTGCTTGGTTTGATTAAGCTGCTTGGTTTGATTTAGCTGCTTGGTTTGATTAAGCTGCTTGGTTTGATTAAGCTGCTTGGTTTGATTAAGCTGCTTGGTTTGATTAAGCTGCTTGGTTTGATTAAGCTGCTTGGTTTGATTAAGCTGCTTGGTTTGATTAAGCTGGTTGGTTTGATTAAGCTGCTTGGTTTGATTAAGCTGCTTGGTTTGATTAAGCTGCTTGGTTTGATTAAGCTGCTTGGTTTGATTAAGCTGGTTGGTTTGATTAAGCTGCTTGGTTTGATTAAGCTGCTTGGTTTGATTAAGCTGCTTGGTTTGATTAAGCTGCTTGGTTTGATTAAGCTGCTTGGTTTGATTAAGCTGCTTGGTTTGATTAAGCTGCTGGGTTTGATTAAGCTGCTTGGTTTGATTAAGCTGCTGGGTTTGATTAAGCTGCTTGGTTTGATTAAGCTGCTTGGTTTGATTAAGCTGCTTGGTTTGATTAAGCTGCTTGGTTTGATTAAGCTGCTTGGTTTGATTAAGCTGCTTGGTTTGATTAAGCTGCTTGGTTTGATTAAGCTGCTTGGTTTGATGAAGCTGGTTGGTTTGATTGAGATGCTTGGTTTGATTAAGCTGCTTGGTTTGATTAAGCTGCTTGGTTTGATTAAGCTGCTTGGTTTGATTAAGCTGCTTGGTTTGATTAAGCTGCTTGGTTTGATTAAGCTGCTTGGTTTGATTAAGCTGCTTGGTTTGATGAAGCTGGTTGGTTTGATTGAGATGCTTGGTTTGATTGAGCTGCTTGGTTTGATTGAGCTGGTTGGTTTGATTAAGCTGGTTGGTTTGATTAAGCTGCTTGGTTTGATTAAGCTGCTTGGTTTGATTAAGCTGCTTGGTTTGATTAAGCTGCTTGGTTTGATTAAGCTGCTTGGTTTGATTAAGCTGGTTGGTTTGATTAAGCTGGTTGGTTTGATTAAGCTGCTTGGTTTGATTAAGCTGCTTGGTTTGATTAAGCTGCTTGGTTTGATTAAGCTGGTTGGTTTGATTAAGCTGCTTGGTTTGATTAAGCTGCTTGGTTTGATTAAACTGGTTGGTTTGATTAAGCTGCTTGGTTTGATTAAGCTGCTTGGTTTGATTAAGCTGCTTGGTTTGATTAAGCTGCTTGGTTTGATTAAGCTGCTTGGTTTGATTAAGCTGCTTGGTTTGATTAAGCTGCTTGGTTTGATTAAGCTGCTTGGTTTGATTAAGCTGCTTGGTTTGATTAAGCTGCTTGGTTTGATTAAGCTGCTTGGTTTGATTAAGCTGCTTGGTTTGATTAAGCTGGTTGGTTTGATTAAGCTGCTTGGTTTGATTGAGCTGCTGGGTTTGATTAAGCTGCTTGGTTTGATTAAGCTGCTTGGTTTGATTAAGCTGCTTGGTTTGATTAAGCTGCTTGGTTTGATTAAGCTGCTGGGTTTGATTAAGCTGCTTGCTTTGATTAAGCTGCTTGGTTTGATTAAGCTGCTGGGTTTGATTAAGCTGCTTGGTTTGATTTAGCTGCTTGGTTTGATTAAGCTGCTTGGTTTGATTTAGCTGCTTGGTTTGATTAAGCTGCTTGGTTTGATTAAGCTGCTTGGTTTGATTAAGCTGCTTGGTTTGATTTAGCTGCTTGGTTTGATTAAGCTGCTTGGTTTGATTAAGCTGCTTGGTTTGATTAAGCTGCTTGGTTTGATTAAGCTGCTTGGTTTGATTTAGCTGGTTGGTTTGATTAAGCTGCTTGGTTTGATGAAGCTGGTTGGTTTGATTAAGCTGCTTGGTTTGATTAAGCTGCTTGGTTTGATTAAGCTGCTTGGTTTGATTAAGCTGCTTGGTTTGATTTAGCTGCTTGGTTTGATTAAGCTGGTTGGTTTGATTAAGCTGCTTGGTTTGATGAAGCTGGTTGGTTTGATTAAGCTGCTTGGTTTGATTAAGCTGCTTGGTTTGATTAAGCTGCTTGGTTTGATTAAGCTGCTTGGTTTGATTAAGCTGCTTGGTTTGATTAAGCTGCTTGGTTTGATTAAGCTGCTTGGTTTGATTAAGCTGCTTGGTTTGATGAAGCTGGTTGGTTTGATTGAGATGCTTGGTTTGATTAAGCTGCTTGGTTTGATTAAGCTGGTTGGTTTGATTAAGCTGCTTGGTTTGATGAAGCTGGTTGGTTTGATTGAGATGCTTGGTTTGATTAAGCTGCTTGGTTTGATTAAGCTGCTTGGTTTGATTAAGCTGCTTGGTTTGATTAAGCTGCTTGGTTTGATTAAGCTGCTTGGTTTGATTAAGCTGCTTGGTTTGATTAACGCTGCTTGGTTTGATTAAGCTGCTTGGTTTGATTAAGCTGCTTGGTTTGATTAAGCTGCTTGGTTTGATTAAGCTGCTTGGTTTGATTAAGCTGCTTGGTTTGATTAAGCTGCTTGGTTTGATTAAGCTGCTTGGTTTGATTAAAGCTGCTTGGTTTGATTAAGCTGCTTGGTTTGATTAAGCTGCTTGGTTTGATTAAGCTGCTTGGTTTGATTAAGCTGCTTGGTTTGATTAAGCTGCTTGGTTTGATTAAGCTGGTTGGTTTGATTAAGCTGCTTGGTTTGATTAAGCTGCTTGGTTTGATTAAGCTGCTTGGTTTGATTAAGCTGCTTGGTTTGATTAAGCTGCTTGGTTTGATTAAGCTGGTTGGTTTGATGAAGCTGCTTGGTTTGATTAAGCTGCTTGGTTTGATTAAGCTGGTTGGTTTGATTAAGCTGCTTGGTTTGATTAAGCTGCTTGGTTTGATTAAGCTGCTTGGTTTGATTAAGCTGGTTGGTTTGATTAAGCTGCTTGGTTTGATTAAAGCTGCTTGGTTTGATTAAGCTGCTTGGTTTGATTAAGCTGCTTGGTTTGATTAAGCTGCTTGGTTTGATTAACCTGCTTGGTTTGATTAAGCTGCTTGGTTTGATTAAGCTGCTTGGTTTGATTAAGCTGGTTGGGTTGATTAAGCTGGTTGGTTTGATTAAGCTGGTTGGTTTGATTAAGCTGGTTGGTTTGATTAAGCTGCTTGGTTTGATTAAGCTGCTTGGTTTGATTAAGCTGCTTGGTTTGATTAAGCTGCTTGGTTTGATTAAGCTGCTGGGTTTGATTAAGCTGCTTGGTTTGATTAAGCTGCTTGGTTTGATTAAGCTGCTTGGTTTGATTAAGCTGCTTGGTTTGATTAAGCTGCTGGGTTTGATTAAGCTGCTGGGTTTGATTAAGCTGCTTGGTTTGATTAAGCTGCTTGGTTTGATTAAGCTGCTTGGTTTGATTAAGCTGCTGGGTTTGATTAAGCTGCTTGGTTTGATTAAGCTGCTTGGTTTCATTTAGCTGCTTGGTTTGATTAAGCTGCTTGGTTTGATTAAGCTGCTTGGTTTGATTTAGCTGCTTGGTTTGATTAAGCTGCTTGGTTTCATTTAGCTGCTTGGTTTGATTAAGCTGCTTGGTTTGATTAAGCTGCTTGGTTTGATTTAGCTGCTTGGTTTGATTAAGCTGCTTGGTTTCATTTAGCTGCTTGGTTTGATTAAGCTGCTTGGTTTGATTAAGCTGCTTGGTTTGATTAAGCTGCTTGGTTTGATTAAGCTGCTTGGTTTGATTAAGCTGCTTGGTTTGATTAAGCTGCTTGGTTTGATTAAGCTGCTTGGTTTGATGAAGCTGGTTGGTTTGATTGAGATGCTTGGTTTGATTAAGCTGCTTGGTTTGATTAAGCTGCTTGGTTTGATTAAGCTGCTTGGTTTGATTAAGCTGCTTGGTTTGATTAAGCTGCTTGGTTTGATTAAAGCTGCTTGGTTTGATTAAGCTGCTTGGTTTGATTAAGCTGCTTGGTTTGATTAAGCTGCTTGGTTTGATTAAGCTGCTTGGTTTGATTAAGCTGCTTGGTTTGATTAAAGCTGCTTGGTTTGATTAAGCTGCTTGGTTTGATTAAGCTGCTTGGTTTGATTAAGCTGCTTGGTTTGATTAAGCTGCTTGGTTTGATTAAGCTGCTTGGTTTGATTAAGCTGGTTGGTTTGATTAAGCTGGTTGGTTTGATTAAGCTGCTTGGTTTGATTAAGCTGCTTGGTTTGATTAAGCTGCTTGGTTTGATTAAGCTGCTTGGTTTGATGAAGCTGGTTGGTTTGATGAAGCTGCTTGGTTTGATTAAGCTGGTTGGTTTGATTAAGCTGCTTGGTTTGATTAAGCTGGTTGGTTTGATTAAGCTGGTTGGTTTGATTAAGCTGCTTGGTTTGATTAAGCTGCTTGGTTTGATTAAGCTGGTTGGTTTGATTAAGCTGCTTGGTTTGATTAAAGCTGCTTGGTTTGATTAAGCTGCTTGGTTTGATTAAGCTGGTTGGTTTGATTAAGCTGCTTGGTTTGATTAAGCTGCTTGGTTTGATTAAGCTGCTTGGTTTGATTAAGCTGCTTGGTTTGATTAAGCTGCTTGGTTTGATTAAGCTGGTTGGTTTGATTAAGCTGGTTGGTTTGATTAAGCTGCTTGGTTTGATTAAGCTGCTTGGTTTGATTAAGCTGGTTGGGTTGATTAAGCTGGTTGGTTTGATTAAGCTGGTTGGTTTGATTAAGCTGGTTGGTTTGATTAAGCTGCTTGGTTTGATTAAGCTGCTTGGTTTGATTAAGCTGCTTGGTTTGATTAAGCTGGTTGGGTTGATTAAGCTGGTTGGTTTGATTAAGCTGGTTGGTTTGATTAAGCTGGTTGGTTTGATTAAGCTGCTTGGTTTGATTAAGCTGCTTGGTTTGATTAAGCTGCTTGGTTTGATTAAGCTGGTTGGGTTGATTAAGCTGCTTGCTTTGATTAAGCTGCTTGGTTTGATTAAGCTGCTTGGTTTGATTAAGCTGCTTGGTTTGATTAAGCTGCTTGGTTTGATTAAGCTGCTTGGTTTGATTAAGCTGCTTGGTTTGATTAAGCTGCTTGGTTTGATTAAGCTGCTTGGTTTGATTAAGCTGCTTGGTTTGATTAAGCTGCTTGGTTTGATTAAGCTGCTTGGTTTGATTAAGCTGGTTGGGTTGATTAAGCTGCTTGGTTTGATTGAGCTGCTTGGTTTGATTGAGCTGCTTGGTTTGATTAAGCTGCTTGGTTTGATTAAGCTGCTTGGTTTGATTAAGCTGCTTGGTTTGATGAAGCTGCTTGGTTTGATTAAGCTGCTTGGTTTGATTAAGCTGCTTGGTTTGATTAAGCTGCTTGGTTTGATTAAGCTGCTTGGTTTGATTAAGCTGCTTGGTTTGATTAAGCTGGTTGGGTTGATTAAGCTGCTTGCTTTGATTAAGCTGCTTGGTTTGATTAAGCTGCTTGGTTTGATTAAGCTGCTTGGTTTGATTAAGCTGCTTGGTTTGATTAAGCTGCTTGGTTTGATTAAGCTGCTTGGTTTGATTAAGCTGCTTGGTTTGATTAAGCTGCTTGGTTTGATTAAGCTGCTTGGTTTGATTAAGCTGCTTGGTTTGATTAAGCTGGTTGGGTTGATTAAGCTGCTTGGTTTGATTAAGCTGCTTGGTTTGATTAAGCTGCTTGGTTTGATTAAGCTGGTTGGTTTGATTAAGCTGCTTGGTTTGATTAAGCTGCTTGGTTTGATTAAGCTGCTTGGTTTGATTAAGCTGCTTGGTTTGATTAAGCTGCTTGGTTTGATTAAGCTGCTTGGTTTGATTAAGCTGGTTGGTTTGGTTAAGGTGCTTGGTTTGATTAAGCTGGTTGGTTTGATTAAGCTGCTTGGTTTGATTAAGCTGCTTGGTTTGATTAAGCTGCTTGGTTTGATGAAGGTGGTTGGTTTGATTAAGCTGCTTGGTTTGATTAAGCTGCTTGGTTTGATTAAGCTGCTTGGTTTGATTAAGCTGCTTGGTTTGATTAAGCTGCTTGGTTTGATTAAGCTGCTTGGTTTGATTGAGCTGGTTGGTTTGATTAAGCTGCTTGGTTTGATTAAGCTGCTTGGTTTGATTAAGCTGCTTGGTTTGATTAAGCTGCTTGGTTTGATTAAGCTGCTTGGTTTGATTAAGCTGCTTGGTTTGATTAAGCTGCTTGGTTTGATTGAGCTGGTTGGTTTGATTAAGCTGCTTGGTTTGATTAAGCTGCTTGGTTTGATTAAGCTGCTTGGTTTGATTAAGCTGCTTGGTTTGATTAAGCTGGTTGGTTTGATTAAGCTGCTTGGTTTGATTAAGCTGCTTGGTTTGATTAAGCTGCTTGGTTTGATTAAGCTGCTTGGTTTGATTAAGCTGCTTGGTTTGATTGAGCTGGTTGGTTTGATTAAGCTGCTTGGTTTGATTAAGCTGCTTGGTTTGATTAAGCTGCTTGGTTTGATTAAGCTGCTTGGTTTGATTAAGCTGGTTGTTTGTTATCCCTTGTTTGGAATTGTAAACAATCCTCAAGGACTGTAATTGTTAATTGCTTTCTGGGATTAAAGAAAAGGAGAGAAGGAGAGGTTGAATTGCATTCCTTGACACACAGAAGGTGCACAGTGAGCATCATGCAAACATCGTACTCCTCCAGCAATCAATATACCTGCCACACGACAGATCTCCTTCCCAAGCATTCCCTCCCTGGGTTTTGATCAGTTTTTCTGTCTTTCTCCCTTCATGTCACATATTAAATCCCCTTACCATACATGATTTACATTCGAGGTTTATAAAATGGATTTCACAATCTTGGCGTCTGATTCATCCCTTCATCCGACTTCCACTCCACCTAAGGTACCCATACCTCTTCTAGGGCCCAGACGGAATCGATACGTGGCCGGATGACGCCCTTGCTGTACAAATGGGTCAGACGAGCCATGGTATCCCGCACACGTCTCGCTCCGTCCGGACGGCTCAGCAACGGCAGCAGCTGGAAACCCGCCAGACACTTGTTCTCCTCGTAGAGACGCAAGGGGTTAACCTTTTCGACTTGCCACCACTTAGGGTAAGAAAGGATGTCGAGACAAAGGGAAATAACATACAGATCACTCAGATATAAAAAGTTTGCTAAAAATCATCATCTTATTAGGGTGACAGAACAGGTCAGCGTCAGCATGTTTGCCTCTGAGCTGTCTGGTTCTGGATTAAATCCTCATCGAGTTGAAAATGAGAAATGCTGATGTGATGCTGTTCCAGCAAAAGGAGGATGAAGGGGTGGGAGAATTAATTAAAATAGGGTTGGGGGTGTGCACATTAAATAAGAGCCTAATCACTTGTACACGAAAAATTTTAGAGTGGTGTTGCCATTGCAAGTGCTCATACTTGTTGTGTAAGATGCAGATATTGTTGTTAATCCCAACCACCCCTGGGGATATGAAATACCCCAGTCAGATCCTTTCCATAGCTTAACATTTTGTTACTCCATCATTGGATGCTGATCTAAATCATGGCAGGTACTAATAATTTGGCAGAGGTACGGCTGGCACACATTGTCCTACTCTTTTTGAAATGTGCCACGAGAACGGTAATGTCCACAAACAAAACTTCAACATTTTTGTTCGCAGATGTAACACCCTTTGAAGGACAGCACAATCATTGATGCACCGCTGTGCCCGTAACTCACCAGGGTTACAGTTTACGGTCGACATGGGAATCGAACTCAAGACTACACACCTCAAAGGCAAACAGTACACAAGCACTGAGCGTTCCAGCTGGCCCAATATATGAACATGACACATGCATAATAAACCAAACAGCCTTTTTCATCTGTGTCTATGTCTTGTCTTGTGTCTTTATTATATGTGAAACAAGAGAAGGAGCAATCAGAGATTGCAAACCCTCGCCAGGATGTACAGTCAGGTGAAAAAGTAAGTAAGTACACCCCCTGTAAAGTTTTGACTTTTTCAACATATTTCAACATACAGCTATTTGATCTTCATTTCAACAATATTTATAGATAAAGTTGATATAATATAACAAATATCATGAGACATTTACATTTTGTAGTCCATTGTATAATTTAAATTAACATAAATGCAAATTTCGCATGTGGAAAAAGTAAGTACAACCCTACATTTATCACTTCTTCAAATACCTAAAATTAGAATCAGGTGCACCAGCTCAGGTGCAAATGATTAGAACATCGTTAGAGAGGATCTTGGAGGAACCGGTCTTATTTAAACCTCAGACATTTAGTTTGGTTTGCTCTTTGTTGTTGAAGTGTGTGGCGTCACCATGCCTTGATCAAAAGAGCTCTCTGAGGCCTTCAGAAAGAAGGTTATAGATGCCTACGAGTCTGGGAAGGGATTTAAAAAGATCTCCAAACAATTTGAAATCAATCATTCGACTGTCCAGAAGATCATCTACAAGTGGAGAAGATTCCAAACAACTGCCAACTTGTTCAGGCCAGGCCGCTCCAGCAAGTTCAGCCCGAGAGCAGACCGCAAGATGCTGAAAGAAGTCTCTAAGAACCCCAGAATGTCATCACAGGACCTATAGGTAGCTCTTGCCACTGTTGATGTCAAAGTGCACGAGTCTACCATTAGAAAGAGGCTGCACAAATTTGATCTACATGGGAGGTGTGCCAGGAGGAAACCTTTGCTGTCCAGAAAGAACATCAGGGCAAGACTAAAGTTTGCCAGTGAACACCTGGGCAAAGACCAGCACTTCTGGAATAATGTGCTCTGGACAGATGAGTCAAAGGTAGAGCTATTTGGCCACAGTACCAGAAGACATGTTTGGCAAAAACCAAAGACAACATTTGACCACAAGAACCTGATACCAACTGTAAAGCATGGTGGTGGAAATATTATGGTTTGGGGCGGCTTTGCTGCATCAGGGCCTGGGCAGCTCACCATCATAGAATCCACTATGAATTCTTCATTGTACCAGAGGGTGCTTGAGGATAATGTGAGGCCATCTGTCGGAAAGTTGAAGCTCAACCGAAGGTGGACCTTGCGACATGACAATGACCCTAAACATACCAGTAAATCCACCAAGGAATAGCTGAAAAGAATGAAATGGAGGGTTCTGGAATGGCCAAGTCAAAGCCCGGATCTAAATCCCATCGAGATGTTGTGGGGGGATTTGAAACGAGCTGTGCATGCAAGAAACCCCTCAAACATCGCACAGCTGAAAGAATTCTGCATGGAGGAATGGGCAAAAATTTCTCCCAGTCGATGTCAGAGACTGGTAGACAGTTATAAGAAACGCCTACTTGAGGTTGTTTCTGCCAAAGGGGGCAATACCACCTATTAGAGTCAAGGGTGTACTTACTTTTTCCACATGCGAAATTTGCATTTATGTTTCTTTAAATTATACAATGGACTACAAAATGTAAATGTTTCATGATATTTGTTATATTATATCACCTTTATCTATCAATATTGTTGAAATGAAGATCAAATAGCTGTATGTTGAAGTATGTTGAAAAAGTCAAAACTTTACATGGGGTGTACTTACTTTTCCACGTGGCTATATTTTCGGTGGTTTTTAAGGCTTTTGTGTTAAAACAAATATGGCGGCCGAACCACGTTACCGATGACGTCATTTTTTTTTTTCAAAACTAATTTATTCCTAGATTATGCTCAAGAAATTTCATCTTGATTGGATGAAGTTTTGTACTTGTCGAATTATGACATCATAAGTGAGGCACCTATGACATCATAATTAAGATATTTTATTCCCCATGGAGAGTTCTTTACAATGAGCCACGTCTCAATTGTTTCTATTCAGCACTTTCAGAGATATAGAGGTGCAAAGTTTTTTGTTTTTTCCAAGATGGCGGCCGAACCACGTGACCAATGACGTCATCGTTGTTTTTTCTCCACCAGTTTATGCCGTCATGTCGCTCAAGAAATTGCATCTTGATTGGATGAATATTTGTACTTGTCGAATTATCAAATTATGACGTCATAATGGAAGCCTTGGGCCGAGAGAGTTAAAAATTGGGCACAGTCTATTCCAGGGCAAGACAAATATGTGTGTAAAGTTTGGCGATTCTACGTGCAATGGTGTAGACGTAGTGCTGCGCACAGACAAACAGACAGACAGACAGACAGACAAATGAAAAATCGGTCAGAGACCGAGGACTTGCCGGAATGTACTTTTTTATCGGCCATTTAGGACAAATATGGCGGCCGAATCACGTGACCGATGACGTCATCATTAACATATTTTATTCGCCATGTAGAGTTCTTTACAATGAGCCATGTCAATTTTTTATATTCAGCACTTTCGGAGATATGGAGGTGCAAAGATTTTCGGTTTTTCCAAGATGGCGGCCGAACCACGTGACCGATGATGTCATCCTTAACATCATTTATTCCCCATGGAGAGTTCTTTACAATGAGCCATGTCTCAATTTTTTCTGTTCAGCACTTTTGGAGATATGGAACTGCGAAGTTTTTCGGTTTTTCCAAGATGGCGACCGAACCACGTGACTGATGACGTCATCATTAACATATTTTATTCCCCATGCAGAGTTCTTTACAATGAGCCATGTCTCAATTTTTTCTGTTCAGTACTTTCGGAGATAAAGAGCTGCAAAGTTTTTCGAAGATGGCGGCCGAACCATGTGACCGATGACGTCATCATTTGGGCACAGTATATTAGAGGGCAAGACAAATACGTGTGCAAAGTTGGCTATTCTACCTATGGAAAGATTCTACGTATAGAAAGTTTTCCGGTTTTTCCAAGATGGCGGCCGAACCACGTGACCAATGACGTCATCATTAACATATTTTATTCCCCATCGAGAGTTCTTTACAATGAGCCATGTCTCAATTTTTTCTGTTCAGCACTTTTGGAGATATAGTGGTGCAAAGTTTTGCCGTTTTTCCAAGATGGCGGCCGTCCACGTGACATATGACCTCATCATTAACATATTTTATTCCCCATGGAGAGTTCTTTACAATGAGCCATGTCTCAATTTTTTCTGTTCAGCACTTTTGGAGATATAGTGGTGCAAAGTTTTGCCGTTTTTCCAAGATGGCGGCCGACCACGTGACATATGACGTCATCATTAACATATTTTATTCCCCATGGATAGTTCTTTACAATGAGCCATGTCTCAATTTTTTCTGTTCAGCACTTTTGGAGATATAGTGGCGCAATGTTTTGCCGTTTTTACAAGATGGCGACCGAACCACGTGACCGATGACGTCATCATTAACATATTTTATTCCACATGGAGAGTTCTTGACAATGAGCCATGTCTCAATTTTTTCTGTTCAGCACTTTCGGAGATATAGAGGTGCAAAGTTTTTCGGTTTTTCCAAGATGGCGGCCGAACCACGTCACCGATGACGTCATCAATTGGGCACAGTCTATTCCAGGGCAAGACCAATATGTGTGCAAAGTTTGGCGATTCTACGTGCAACGGTGTAGACGCAGTGCTGCAAACAGAGGGAGACAAACAGACAGACAGACAGACAGATGAAAAATCGGTCAGAGACCGAGGACTTGCCGGAATGTACTTTTTTATTGGCCATTTAGGACAATATGGCGGCCGAACCACGTGACCGATGATGTCATCATTAACATAGTTTATTCCCCATGGAGAGTTGTTTACAATGAGCCATGTCTCAATTTTGTCTATTCAGGACTTTTGGAGATGTGGAATTGCAAAGTTTTTCGGTTTTTCCAAGATGGCGGGCGAACCACGTGACAGATGACGTCATCATTAACATATTTTATTCCACATGGAGAGTTCTTTACAATGAGCCATTTCTCAATTTTTTCTATTCAGCACTTTCGGAGATATGGAGGTGCGAGGTTTTTCGGTTTTTCCAAGATGGCGGCCGAACCACGTGACATATGACATCATCATTAACGTATTTTATTCCCCATGGAGAGTTCTTTACAATGAGCCATGTCTCAATTTTTTCTGTTCTGCACTTTTGGAGATATAGTGGTGCAAAGTTTTGCCGTTTTTCCAAGATCGCGGCCGACCACGTGACATATGACGTCATCATTAACATATTGTTTTCCCCATGGAGAGTTCTTTACAATGAGCCATGTCTCAATTTTTTCTGTTCAGTACTTTCGGAGATATAGAGGTGCAAAGTTTTTCGGTTTTTCCAAGATGGCGGCCGAACCACGTCACCGATGACGTCATCAATTGGGCACAGTCTATTCCAGGGCAAGACCAATATGTGTGCAAAGTTTGGCGATTCTACGTGCAACGGTGTAGACGCAGTGCTGCAAACAGACAGACAGACAAACAGACAAACAGACAAACAGACAAATGAAAAATCGGTCAGAGACCGAGGACTTGCCGGAATGTACTTTTTTATCGGCCATTTAGGACAAATATGGCGGCCGAACCACGTGACCGATATCATCATTAACATATTTTATTCCCCATGGAGTGATGATGGAGATGTTCCCAGCGTGATGGAGAGTTCTTTACAATGAGCCATGTCTCAATTTTTTCTGTTCAGCACTTTTGGAGATATAGTGGCGCAACGTTTTGCCGTTTTTCCAAGATGGCGGCCGACCACGTGATATATGACGTCATCATTAACATATTTTATTCCCCATGGAGAGTTCTTTACAATGAGCCATGTCTCAATTTTGTCTGTTCAGTACTTTCGGAGATATAGAGGTGCAAAATTTTTCGGTTTTTCCAAGATGGCGGCCGAACCACGTCACCGATGACGTCATCAATTGGGCACAGTCTATTCCAGGGCAAGACCAATATGTGTGCAAAGTTTGGCGATTCTACGTGCAACGGTGTAGACGCAGTGCTGCAAACAGACAGACAGACAAACAGACAGACAGACAGACAAACAGACAAACAAACGAACAGATCAACATACTTGCCGGAATTTTTTCCGGCAAGTAATGAAAAATCGGTCAGAGACCGAGGACTTGCCGGAATGTACTTTTTTATCGGCCATTTAGGACAAATATGGCGGCCGAACCACGTGACCGATGACGTCATCATTAACATATTTTATTCCCCATGGAGAGTTCTTTACAATGAGCCATACCTCAATTTTTTCTATTCAGGACTTTTGGAGATGTGGAGGTGCAGAGTTTTTCGGTTTTTCCAAGATGGCGGCCGAACCACGTGACCGATGACATCATCATTAACATATTTTGTTCCCCATGGAGAGTTCTTTACAATGAGCCATGTCTCAATTTTTTCTATTCAGCACTTTTGGAGATATGGAGGTGCTAAGTTTTTCGGTTTTTCCGAGATGGCGGCCGACCACGTGACTGATGACGTCATCATTAACATATTTTATTCCCCATGGAGAGTTCTTTACAATGAGCCATGTCTCAATTTTTTCTGTTCAGCACTTTTGGAGATATAGTGGTGCAAATTTTTGCCGTTTTTCCAAGATGGCGGCCGACCACGTGACATATGACGTCATCATTAACATATTTTATTCCCCATGGAGAGTTCTTTACAATGAGCCATGTCTCAATTTTTTCTGTTCAGCACTTTTGGAGATATAGTGGCGCAACGTTTTGCCGTTTTTCCAAGATGGCGGCCGACCACGTGACATATGACGTCATCATTAACATATTTTATTCCCCATGGAGAGTTCTTTACAATGAGCCATGTCTCAATTTTTTCTGTTCAGCACTTTTGGAGATATAGTGGTGCAAAGTTTTGCCGTTTTTCCAAGATGGCGGTCGAACCACGTGACCGATGACGTCATCATTAACATATTTTATTCCCCATGGAGAATTATTTACAATGAGCCATGTCTCGATTTTGTCTGTTAATTACTTTTGGAGATATAGAGGTGCAACGTTTTTCGGTTTTTCCAAGATGGCGGCCGAACCACGTGACCGATGACGTCATCATTTGGGCACAATATATTAGAGGGCAAGACAAATACGTGTGCAAAGTTTGGCGATTCTACGTGCAACGGTGTAGACGTAGTGCTGCAAACAGACAAACAGACAGACAAACAGACAAACAGACAGACAAATGAAAAATCGGTCAGAGACCGAGGACTTGCCGGAATGTACTTTTTTATCGGCCATTTAGGACAAATATGGTGGCCGAAACACGTGATAGATGACGTCATCAGTAACTTATTTTATTCCCCATGGAGAGTTCTTTTCAATGAGCCATGTCTCAATTTTTTATATTCAGCACTTTCAGAGATATGGAGGTGCAATTTTTTTCCAAGATGGCGGCCGAACCACGTGACATATGACGTCATCATTAACATATTTTATTCCCCATGGAGAGTTCTTTCCAATGAGCCATGTCTCCATTTTTTCTGTTCAGCACTTTTGGAGATATAGTGGTGCAAAGTTTTGCCGTTTTTCCAAGATGGCGGCCGACCACGTGACATATGACGTCATCATTAACATATTTTATTCCCCATGGAGAGTTCTTTACAATGAGCCATGTCTCAATTTTTTCTATTCAGCACTTTCGGAGATATGGAGGTGCAAAGTTTTTCGGATTTTCCAAGATGGCGGCCGAATCACGTGAACGATGACGTCATCATTAACATATTTTATTCCCCATGGTGAGTTCTTTACAATGAGCCATGTCTCAATTTTTTCTGTTCAGGACTTTCGGAGATATGGAGGTGCAAAAATTTTCGTTTTTTCCAAGATGGCGGCCGAACCACGTGACCGATGACGTCATCATTAACATATTTTATTCCCCATGGAGAGTTCTTTACAATGAGCCATGTCTCAATTTTTTCTGTTCAGCACTTTGAGATATCGAGGTGCAAAATTTTTCGGTTTTTCCAAGATGGCGGCCGAACCACGTGACCGATGACGTCATCATTTGGGCACAGTATATTAGAGGGCAAGACAAATACGTGTGCAAAGTTTGGTGATTCTACGTGCAACGGTGTAGACGTAGTGCTGCAAACAGACAAACAGACAAACAGACAAACAGACAAACAGACAAACAAACGAACAGATCAACATACTTGCCGGAATCTTTTCCGGCAAGTAACAAACAGACAAACAGACAAACAAACGAACAGATCAACATACTTGCCGGAAAATTTTTCCGGCAAGTAACAAACGAACAGATCAACATACTTGCCGGAAATTTTTCCGGCAAGTAACAAACGAACAGATCAACATACTTGCCGGAAATTTTTCCGGCAAGTAACCAACCAACCAACATACTTGCCGGAATCTTTTCCGGCAAGTAACAAACAGACAAACCAACCAACCAACATACTTGCTGGAATCTTTTCCAGCAAGTAACAAACGAACAGATCAACATACTTGCCGGAATCTTTTCCGGCAAGTAACAAACGAACAGATCAACATACTTGCCGGAATCTTTTCCGGCAAGTAATGAAAAATCGGTCAGAGACCGAGGACTTGCCGGAATTTACTTTATCGGCCATTTAGGACAAACATGGCGGCCGAACCACATGGCCGATGACGTCATCATTAACATATTTTATTCCCCATGGAGAGTTCTTTCCAATGAGCCATGTCTCAATTTTTTCTGTTCAGCACTTTCGGAGATATCGAGGTGCAAAGTTTTTCCAAGATGGCGGCCGAACCACGTGACCGATGACGTCATCGTTAATATATTTTATTCCCCATGGAGAGTTCTTCACAATGAGCCATGTCTCAATTTTTTCTATTCAGCACGTTTGGAGATATGGAGGTGCAAAATTTTTCGGTTTTTCCAAGATGGCGGCCGAACCACGTGACCTATGACGTCAACATTAACATATTTTATTCCCCATGGAGAGTTCTTTACAACGAGCCATGTCTCAATTTTTTCTGTTCAGTACTTTCGGAGATATAGAGGTGCAAAGTTTTTCGGTTTTTCCAAGATGGCGGCCGAACCACGTCACCGATGACGTCATCAATTGGGCACAGTCTATTCCAGGGCAAGTCCAATATGTGTGCAAAGTTTGGCGATTCTACGTGCAACGGTGTAGACGCAGTGCTGCAAACAGACAGACAAACAGACAAACAGACAAACAGACAAATGAAAAATCGGTCAGAGACCGAGGACTTGCCGGAATGTACTTTTTTATCGGCCATTTAGAACAAATATGGCGGCTGAACCACGTGATAGATGACGTCATCATTAACATATTTTATTCCCCATGGAGAGTTCTTTACAATGAGCCATGTCTCAATTTTTTCCATTCTGCACTTTTGGAGATATAGTGGTGCAAAGTTTTCCCGTTTTTCCAAGATGGCGGCCGAACCACGTGACCGAAGGCATCATCATTAACATATTTTATTCCCGATGGAGAGTTCTTTACAATGAGCCATGTCTCAATTTTTTCTGTTCAGCACTTTTGGAAATATAGTGGTGCAAAGTTTTGCCGTTTTTCCAAGATGGCGGCCGAACACGTGACATATGACATCATCATTAACATATTTTATTCCCCATGGAGAGTTCTTTACAATGAGCCATGTCTCAATTTTTTCTGTTCAGTACTTTCGGAGATATAGAGGTGCAACGTTTTTCGGTTTTTCCAAGATGGCGGCCGACCACGTGACATATGACATCATTAACATATTTTATTCCCCATGGAGAGTTCTTTACAATGAGCCATGTCTCAATTTTTTCTGTTCAGCACTTTTGGAGATTTCGTGGTGCAAAGTTTTGCCGTTTTTCCAAGATGGCGGCCGAACCACCTGACCGATGACGTCATCATTAACATATTTTATTCCCCATGGAGAGTTCTTTACAATGAGCCATGTCTCAATTTTTTCTGTTCAGTACTTTCGAAGATATAGTGGTGCAAAGTTTTGCCGTTTTTCCAAGATGGCGGCCGACCACGTGACATATGACGTCATCATTAACATATTTTATTCCCCATGGAGAGTTCTTTACAATGAGCCATGTCTCAATTTTTTCTGTTCAGCACTTTTGGAGATATAGTGGAGCAACGTTTTGCCGTTTTTCCAAGATGGCGACCGAACCACGTGACTGATGGCTGAACCACGTTATAGATGACGTCATCATTAACTTATTTTATTCCCCATGGAGAGTTCTTTTCAATGAGCCATGTCTCAATTTTTTCTATTCAGCACTTTCAGAGATATGGAGGTGCAATTTTTTTTCCAAGATGGCGGCCGAACCACGCGACATATGACGTCATCATTAACATATTTTATTCCCCATGGAGAGTTCTTTCCAATGAGTCATGTCTCAATTTTTTCTGTTCAGCACTTTCGGAGATGTTGAGGTGCAAAGTTTTCGGTTTTTCCAAGATGGCGGCCGAACCACGTGACCGATGACGTCATCATTAACATATTTTATTCCCCATGGAGAGTTCTTTCCAATGAGCCATGTCTCAATTTTTTATATTCAGCACTTCCGGAGATATGGAGGTGCAAAGTTTTTCGGTTTTTCCAAGATGGCGGCCACACCACGTGACTGATGACGTCATCATTAACATATTTTATTCCCCATGGAGAGTTCTTTCCAATGAGCCATGTCTCAATTTTTTCTATTCAGCACTTCCGGAGATATGGAGGTGCAACGTTTTTCGGTTTTTCCAAGATGGCGGCCGAACCACGTCACCGATGACGTCATCAATTGGGCACAGTCTATTCCAGGGCAAGACCAATATGTGTGCAAAGTTTGGCCATTCTCCGTGCAACGGTGTAGACGCAGTGCTGCAAACAGACAGACAAACAGACAAACAGACAGACAAACAGACAGATGAAAAATCGGTCAGAGACCGAGGACTTGCCGGAATGTACTTTTTTATCGGCCATTTAGGACAATATGGCAGCCGAACCACGTGACCTATGACGTCATCATTGACATATTTTATTCCCCATGGAGAGTTCTTTACAATGAGCCATGTCTGATTTTTTTCTGTTCAGCACTTTTGGAGATATAGTGGTGCAAAGTTTTGCAGTTTTTCCAAGATGGCGGCCGACCACGTGACATATGACATCATCATTAACATATTTTATTCCCCATGGAGAGTTCTTTACAATGAGCCATGTCTCAATTTTTTCTATTCAGCACTTTCAGAGATATGGAGGTGCAAAATTTTTCGGTTTTTCCAAGATGGCGGCCGAACCACGTGACATATGACGTCATCATTAACATATTTTATTCCCCATGGAGAGTTCTTTACAATGAGCCATGTCTCAATTTTTTCTGTTCAGCACTTTTGGAGATATAGTGGTGCACAGTTTTGCCGTTTTTCCAAGATGGCGGCCGACCACGTGACTGATGACGTCATCATTAACATATTTTATTCCCCATTGAGAGTTCTTTACAATGAGCCATGTCTCAATTTTTTCTGTTCAGCACTTTTGGAGATATAGTGGAGCAAAGTTTTGCCGTTTTTCCAAGATGGCGGCCGACCACGTGACATATGACGTCATCATTAACATATTTTATTCCCCATGGAGAGTTCTTTACAATGAGCCATGTCTCAATTTTTTCTGTTCAGCACTTTTGGAGTTATAGTGGCGCAACGTTTTGCCGTTTTTCCAAGATGGCGACCGAACCACGTGACTGATGACGTCATCATTTATATATTTTATTCCCCATGGAGAGTTCTTTACAATGAGCCATGTCTCAATTTTTTCTATTCAGCACTTTCAGAGATATGGAGGTGCAAAATTTTTCGGTTTTTCCAAGATGGCGGCCGAACCACGTGACATATGACGTCATCATTAACATATTTTATTCCCCATGGAGAGTTCTTTACAATGAGCCATGTCTCAATTTTTTCTGTTCAGCACTTTTGGAGATATAGTGGTGCACAGTTTTGCCGTTTTTCCAAGATGGCGGCCGACCACGTGACTGATGACGTCATCATTAACATATTTTATTCCCCATTGAGAGTTCTTTACAATGAGCCATGTCTCAATTTTTTCTGTTCAGCACTTTTGGAGATATAGTGGAGGAAAGTTTTGCCGTTTTTCCAAGATGGCGGCCGACCACGTGACATATGACGTCATCATTAACATATTTTATTCCCCATGGAGAGTTCTTTACAATGAGCCATGTCTCAATTTTTTCTGTTGAGCACTTTCGGAGATATGGAGGTGCAACGTTTTTCGGTTTTTCCAAGATGGCGGCCGAACCACGTCACCGATGACGTCATCAATTGGGCACAATATATTAGAGGGCAAGACAAATACGTGTGCAAAGTTTGGCGATTCTACGTGCAACGGTGTAGACGTAGTGCTGCAAACAGACAAACAGACAGACAAACAGACAGACAAACAGACAGACAGACAAATGAAAAATCGGTCAGAGACCGAGGACTTGCCGGAGTGTACTTTTTTATCGGCCATTTAGGCCAAATATGGCGGCCGAACCATGTGACCGATGACGTCATCATTAACATATATTATTCCCCATGGAGAGTTCTTTACAATGAGTCATGTCTCAATTTTTTCTATTCAGCACTTTCGGAGATATGGAGGTGCTAGGTTTTTCCAAGATGGCGGCTAACCCACGTGACCGATGACGTCATTATTAACATATTTTATTCCCCATGGAGAGTTCATTACAATGAGCCATGTCTCAATTTTTTCTATTCAGCACTTTCGGAGATATGGAGGTGCTAGGTTTTTCCAAGATGGCGGCTAAACCACGTGACCGATGACGTCATTATTAACATATTGTATTCCCCATGGAGAGTTCTTTACAATGAGTCATGTCTCAATTTTTTCTATTCAGCACTTTCAGAGATATGGAGGTGTTAGGTTTTTCGGTTTTTCCAAGATGGCGGCCGAACCACGTGACATATGACGTCATCATTAACAAATTTTATTCCCCATGGAGAGTTCTTTACAATGAGCCATGTCTCAATTTTTTCTGTTCAGCACTTTTGGAGATATAGTGGTGCAAATTTTTTGCCGTTTTTCCAAGATGGCGGCCGACCACGTGACATATGACATCATCATTTACATATTTTATTCCCCATGGAGAGTTCTTTACAATGAGCCATGTCTCAATTTTTTCTGTTCAGCACTTTCAGAGATATAGAGGTGCAAAGTTTTTCCAAGATGGCGGCCGAACCACGTGACTGATGACGTCATCATTAACATATTTGATTCCCCATGGAGAGTTCTTTACAATGAGCCATGTCTCAATTTGTTCGGTTCAGTACTTTTGGAGATATGGAGGTGCAAATTTTTTCGGTTTTTCCAAGATGGCGGCCGAACCACGCGACTGATGACGTCATCATTAACATGTTTTATTCCCCATGGAGAGTTCTTCACAATGAGCCATGTCTCAATTTTTTCTGTTCAGCACTTTGAGATATCGAGGTGCAAATTTTTTCGGTTTTTCCAAGATGGCGGCCGAACCACGTGACCGATGACGTCATCATTTGGGCACAGTATATTAGAGGGCAAGACCAATATGTGTGCCAAGTTTGGCGATTCTACGTGCAACGGTGTAGACGCAGTGCTGCAAACAGACAAACAGACAAACAGACAAACAGACAAACAGATGAAAAATCGGTCAGAGACCGAGGACTTGCCGGAATTTACTTTATTATCGGCCATTTAGGACAAATATGGCGGCCGAACCACGTGACCGATGATGTCATCATTAACATATTTTATTCCCCGTGGAGAGTTCTTTACAATGAGCCATGTCTCAATTTGTTCTATTCAGCACTTCCGGAGTTATGGAGGTGCAAAATTTTTCTGTTTTTCCAAGATGGCGGCCGAACCACGTGACTGATGACATCATCATTAACATATTTTATTCCCCATGGAGAGTTCTTTACAATGAGCCATGTCTCAATTTTTTCTGTTCAGCACTTTCGGAGATATAGTGGTGCAAAGTTTTGCCGTTTTTCCAAGATGGCGGCCGACCACGTGACATATGACGTCATCATTAACATATTTTATTCCCCATGGAGAGTTCTTTACAATGAGCCATGTCTCAATTTTTTCTGTTCAGTACTTTCGGAGATATAGAGGTGCAAATTTATTCGGTTTTTCCAAGATGGCGGCCGAACCACGTCACTGATGACGTCATCATTGAGGCACAGTATATTAGAGGGCAAGACCATTATGTGTGCAAAGTTTGGCGATTCTCCGTGCAACGGTGTAGACGCAGTGCTGCAAACAGACAAACAGACAGACAAACAGACAGACAAACAGACAGACAGACAAACAAACGAACAGATCAACATACTTGCCGGAAAATTTTTCCGGCAAGTAACAAACGAACAGATCAACATACTTGCCGGAAAATTTTTCCGGCAAGTAACAACCGATCAACATACTTGCCGGAATCTTTTCCGGCAAGTAACAAACAGACAAACAAACGGACTCAAATGCAATACCCTCTCCTCTGGCGAGGGTAATTATGACAGCAGTGTTTAATCCCTGTTCAGAAACAAAACTTTCAGAACTACGAAAGAAAAGTGAACAATCTATAATATTCTTCAGAAGTACAGAAGGAAACTGAAGGTGAACCTGATGTGAGTGAGAGCCGAGAGTGTGAAAAAGTCAATAATTTGGAACCACAGTTGAGATAGCCAAGTCTGAAGTACCTGTGGAAAAAAATATTGTGAAGTGTTAGAGAAAAAGAAAATGATGAAGCAAAGTAGAAGTAATGTATAGATTGGAAGGAATTGAGTTTGAGAAATGCATTAGGGTAACGGAGAAATACAATGTGATGCAAATTGATATCTACCCTATAAAGGGCTCTGTTTATATATGGATTATATTGGTACAGCCGCGAGTCCATTACAGTTACCCGATTCAAGTCCCGTGGGTCGTGCCAGCTAAGTCCACGTCCCGAGCAAGTTCCCAGGCCTATTTGCCACGTTACGCTACTCGTGGGGCCACAGAATAAACTGGATATCACACCAATGCACGTCCGTACCTTTTATTGATTTGCCTGAGCAAACCGTGAGGTCATGAGTGTGGTCTAAAGTGGTTTGAACTGCACCACCATTAACCTGCAACCAGCCTAAATCGCCAAACGAAGCAGCCAGGAAAAGCGGCTTTCACCTCGAGACCAGGTATATATATATATATATATATATATATAACAAGCATTTTGAGTATTGCGCTGCAATACATGTCCCCTACCAAAGTTCAAAGTGCCATAACTTTGTCAAAAATGATCGAATATGCAAATTTATGCACGGTTGATGCTGGTTTTCAAACTTGATCTGAGGTATGCTGAGAAACGTGTGTCACGCCTCGCCTCGTTGATAAGTCCGCAAGGTCGCTCCGTGGAGCGGCCTGCACGTATTGCACTGTGTGAATTATATAAATTATTAACAACTCACGGTCTGAGGTACTCGCGATTCAAGAGATATCCATTTAAAAAAAAAAAAATTCGTTTAATTAACGATATCTGCCAAACCACGTGACCTATCGCAAATTCCAAAAGGACATTTTAGTAGACTGACATGCTGAACAGATTTGTGAAGTTTCCCCTCGATTGGATCAAAAATGAGGGAGGGGCTCGGTTTTAAAGGTTCATGATTAAAAACGTCATAACTCTGAAACCATGTGACGCATGACGTCATGCTCGTTGACGTTTTTGTTCGTCATGGGTATGCGATTCTGCCTGCAAAGTTTGGCCTCGATCTGTTCAGCCGTTGCAGAGAAAAAGGGGTTTTCGTGTTTTCACGAAAAACAATATGGCGGCCGAACCACGTGACCTGTGACGTCATAATTACCATTAAAATATTCCACAGACCGAGTCCCCCCTACGGTGAAAATTTGATCTCAATCGGTCCAATTATTGCAGAGAAAATCTTTTTTAAAGGAAATTAAAACTTAAAATGGCACTGAGTTAAGGATCATCAGAATTATCAGAATTCCCAAAGTTCAAAGTGCCATAACTTTGTCAAAAATGATCGAAACGTCGTGAAGTTCGAACTTGATCTGTAACTTATCATGAGGAAAGCATGTGCCAAGTTTGAAATCATTAGCATTCAGCGTTTAGAAAAAAAAGTCCGGAAAACTGTTCTTTGCGTGATGGACTGACAGACTGACGGACGGAGGGACGGCGGGCAAACCTATAGTCCCCTCCGGTGTACACCGGTCGGGGACTAATAAGAACAAATAAATGGTGAAACAATCCCCTTAACCCACTAGTGAATACGTGTTCACAATAACAAATGAATAATCGATAGATTCTTTAATTATTTATCTTATCTGGGCCCATCAGACACTCCACAATAGATAGACACAGTGGGTTTTGAAAAATCCGGAAGTGACGGTCGGCAACGCCATGCAGGAATTTTAGAGGCAGTTAGACACCACGGCAGGACAACCATTTCATGGCCAAAGAGAGAGCGAAAGACACGGCTCGTTCGGTTGAGCATGACACAACCATTACTCCCTCAGGTTTCAGCATTGAGAGCAGTACCGGGATAAAGCAAACTTCTCCACTCCAAACCAGCACAAGACTTGTGACAAAACAAGCATCCCTGGAGTTCCGACTGAATCGATGCAGTTCCGACTTTGAACCATTCGTAAAATGAAGCACAGCCTGACATCAGATCGCTAGCATCTGCCTTTTTATCACTTCTGGCATTCATCCTCCCCTCTCACTGGCCATTGGTCATTATGGTCGCACGACAAGCTTTCTAGGGTAATCAATCTGCCATTAAATGCCGTTTGACGGTGCTTGTTCATTTCCCTGGCTGCAAGGTCGGGTAAGTGCTTTAAAATAGAAACATTTAAACAGAAAACAGAGGACTAAGACCTTAAATAAATGAGAGCAAAGGGCTTGATAAGTCTAGACACATACAAGTAGTGGCCAAAAAATGGAAACACCTGGGAAAATGAGGGACACCAAGTACACTACATGGCCAGAAATATGCAGACACCCCATCTAATTAGTGTATTCGGCTGTTTCAGCCACACCCATTTGTTTGTTCCAGAAAATTGTTAAATTAAAAAATCTTTTGGTATCCACAAATGTATTTTTTGGTTTGCAGTGGAACAAAACAAAAAAAGCTGAAAAATTACTAAATCTTAGCTAATTCCACACAGAAATCCTAAAATGGCCCGGACAATATTATTGGCAACTTTTAGAAGTTGTTAGAAATAATTACATTTCAAGCAGGTGATTCTCCTTTACTTTGGAATTGAACTCACCTGTGGTGAGTTGCAGGTGCTTGCAATATAAAAATCACTCATTCAACCAGTTTGAATGGAGAAAAGGAGTCATTCTGCTGTTTTGTGTCACTGTGTGTACCGCAATGAGCATGGAGAAAAGAAAGAAAACCAGAGAATTGTCCAGAGAAACCAGAGAAAGATTGTAGCCAAGCATGGACAATCTCAAGGCTACACGTCCATCTCCAGACAACTTGATGTTTCTGTGTCCACCGTACACAATGTTATCAGGAAGTTTAAGGCCCATGGCACTGTAGCCAACCTCCCTGGACATGGCCGCAAGAGAAAACTTGATCAAAGATTGAAGCGAAGGATTGGTTGAATGGTGGAGAAAGCACCTCGATCAACTGCCAAATAGATTCAAGCTGACCTTCAGACACAAGGTACGACAGTTTCAACTCACACCATCCGTCGCTAACTCGATGAAAGGGATCCACTTTTTTATACCATGGAGTATAAAATCTGATGTTTTGTTTTGCTGTTTTGTGCTGTTTTGATCCAAAATGGTATTTTTATACCATTTTTTATCCACTGCTGAGAGAGAGACATAAGACAGCCCGACTGGAGTTTTCCAAAACACACATGAACAAACTAAAATCCTTCTGGGAAAATGTCCTGTTGACAGATGAGACCAAATTAGAGCTTTTCAGTGAAGCACATCATCTCTATGTTTACAGAAAACAAAATATAGCCTTCAAAGAAAAGAACACCTTCCCTACAGTCAAACATGGAGGAGGTTCAGTGATGTGTTGGGGTTGCTGTGCTGCCTCTGGCACTGGGTACCTTGAATGTGTACATGGCATCATGAAATCAGGAGATTACCAAGAAATTTTGGAGCGCAATGTTCAACCCAGTGTCAGAAAGCTGGGTCTCCATCGAAGGTCATCGCTCTTGCAGCACGACAATGACCAAAAATACACTTCAAAAAGCACGAAAACTGGGCCATACTGCCAGTAGAGAGGTGTAGGAAGCTCATTCATGGCTATAGGAAGCGCTTGACTGCAGTTATTTTGTCCAAAGGCTGTGCTACCAAATATTAAGTCTAGGGTGTCAATAATTTTGTCAATGTCATTTCTTTTTATTTTCCGATTTAAAAGGATATATTAAGTTCTGAATCAAAAACAAAGGTTCCGTAATATTAACAGTGACATAAAGAATTGTCGAGACCAAATACTTTTGTCAATTCAACTTATTTTTCGAGAAAATTGTGAGTTATTTGAAAAATGTGCAAGGGTGACAATATTTTGGGCCACAACTGTATAATCAAGCACACAGCCATGCAATCTCCATAGACAAACATTGGCAGTAGAATGAGCCATACTGAAGAGCTCAATGACTTTCAATGTGGCACCATCATAGGATGCCACCTTTCCAACAAGTCAGTTCGTCAAATTTCTGCCCTACTAGAGCTGCCCCGGTCAACTGTAAGTGCTGTTATTGTGAAGCGGAAACGTCTATGAGCAACAACAGCTCAGCCGCGAAGTGGTAGGCCAGACAAGCTCACAGAATGGGACCGCCAAGTGCTGAAACGCGTAAAAATCGTCTGTCCTTGGTTGCAACGCTCACTACCGAGTTCCAAACTGCCTCTGGAAGCAACGTCAGCACAACTGTTCGTCGGGAGCTTCATTAAATGGGTTTCTATGGCCGAGCAGCCGCACACAGCCTAAGATCACCATGCACAATGCCAAGCGTTGCCTGGAGTGGTGTAAAGCTTGCCGCCATTGGACTCGCCATGGAGCAGTGGAAACGCGTTCTCTGGAGTGATGAATCATGTTTCACCATCTGGCAGTCCGACGGATGAATCTGGGTTTGGCAGATGCCAGGAGAACGCTACATGTCCGAATGCATAGTACCATAGTGTAAAGTTTGGTGGAGGAGGAATAATGGTCTGGGGCTGTTTTTCATGTTTCGGGCTAGGCCCCTTAGTTCCAGTGAAGGGAAATCTTAACGCTACAGCATAAAATGACATTCTCGACGATTGTGTGCTTCCAACCTTTTTTTTTTGTTTTGTATACAAGATCGAGGCTCGTGTAAGAGCTAACATTAATCACAAAAAAACAAACAGATATATAAAACATATAATAAAGGGAGCAGGAGACAAGATAGGGATAGAGAGGGAAGCACACAAGTACAACAGTAGAGAACAGAGACATCGGGAGATCTGTGGGAGCCCTGACCTCAACCCCATCGAACACCTTAGGGATGAATTGGAACTCCGACTGCAAGCCAGGCCTAATCGCCCAACATCAGTGCCCCACCTCACTAGTGCTTTTGTGGCTGAATGGAAGCAAATCCCCACAGCAATATTCCAAAATCTAGTGGAAAGCCTTCCCAGAAGAGTGGAGGCTGTTATAGCAGCAAAGGGGGGACCAACTCCATATTAATGCCCATTATTTTGGAATGAGATGTTCGACGAGCACATATGGGTGTGATGTTCACGTGTCCACATACTTTTGGCCATGTAGTGTATATTGAAAGCAACTGCTTCCACACAGGTGTGGCCCATGTGTTAATTAGGCAAATATCTCCCAGCATGCTTCGAGTCATGCATAACAATGCTCCACAGGCCTGGTTTTAAATTGGGTGTGTTTTAAATTGTTACATAACATCTTAGGAGGTGTTTAGACTGGCATTATGGAGCGTTAGAGTGGGGTGGGGGTGTCAGAATTTCGCAAAAATAAGGTTATGTAATTTTTTAATGGCTCCAAGAGAACATGGGGTCACATCCTGGTACTGTGAGTGCAAATAGGGCTTTCACGCTGGCCTTGCTTATCCTTCAACTGATGCATCCCTGAACACCCTGATTTTAATACTGTGAAGGGAAAATCATTCACCACCAAGTCAAATTGGTTGAAATGGCAATACAAAGCACTCCCTAGTACATTTTGTTGTGGATTGAGCATTTATCAGTAGTTGTAGTGATGTTAAAAAGCACAATGGCAAGCTTGGCCTTTGCTCCAAATGGTTGGGAGAATATTGGTGGAGAGAAGAGGAGAGCAGAAATGGATAGATGAAAAAGATGAAAAGTGTGTGTTAATGTATGGTGAATACTTATTCAGATGTGAATACTGTTACGGTACGCGGTTAAGGATGGTATGTTTGCCGAGCGGAGGCTCCGCGACCTAACAGTTTCCCCGATTCACCCGATTCACCCAGACGTTGGCCGTATCGCGCCACAGCTACTCAATAGGGAAAAGACAAAGACGACGGATGTGAAGAAAATGAAGACGAAGGCAAAGAAAGGTTTGGAAATACGATTACTATTTATTACTATTTACAGGCTCAAAATAACCAAGGAGAAGGAAAGATAAGAAAATAATATACCGAAGCTTTTTAGAGACACAGTGAATTCCTTATACAAGCTTAATTAAATACCCATGGACAGAACAAACAAAACAAACTCACGTACGCAAATGGATGGAAGGGTAGGAATCGTTTGGAGGGATGGGCAGGTGGGATCACAGGGCACAGCGAGCAGGTCCACTCCGGGCGGGAAGCGAGGAGCCGGCAGCTCCTTGTATTCGGCTTTACAGCGCACGCCGGCAGCTCCTTGTATTCGGCTTTACAGCGCACGCCGGCAGGGTCACTCGCTGCCCCGTCAGGGCTTCACGCGGCTGGTTGAAACAGGGCTGGTTGAAGCGGCTCTTTGTCAAAGGCTTTTCGTATCTCACGCAACTCCGGTGCAACTCTGAACTCTCTCCCGGTGGACTGCCAACCCTCTTACGCACCTGGACTCATCTGCCGTATCCCTCGTGTAGCTTGTTCCAGCGATCGTCGCACCCTTTCCTCCAAACCTTCAGCGCGGGTCTGACACGCCCTCCTCGGTTTTGGTACCGCCCTCTCCCCCCGTGCTCTGTTTCGTGACCTTGTATGGTAATCCCACGGCTTGTCTCCTTATTTGGGCATGGCGCCGACGGCACGCCCCTCGTGGCGAGCCACGGGCTTGTTTCCTTATATGGGCATGGGGCTGAACAGCCCCGCCCTTCGTGGCGCGCCCTGGGCTTGCCTCTCCCTGGCGACCCCGCCCCTCCTGTTCAAACAGAGCACGGAGCACATATTCACTATCGCAGCGAAATGAGAGGGCGTGCATCCCACGCTTGTGAACTGCTTTACCCACAGATGGAGAGTTTGGCTGGGAAATGGAATTATTGAAGGGGAGCTATTCTTAATTGATTCGGTGCAATGGAGTATTATTTTAATGGAAGACAAGGCGTTACCCTAAAACACATAATAAGATATAAGCTACTGAACAAGGGGTTTTATCGTGTCCTTCAATGTGGTGTTTCATGGAATTAACTACCGGGACGCCCTTTTTACCTTTACACAACTCCGGAGGCAGGAGGGGCCATATCCAACCAATGTTACACAACAATTTACCACTACAATACACACGATCAAAAAAATGCAATCCTCATATCCGCAACACTGCACCCTCCTCCTCTTAGGCATGTCCCGGGCCTATAACTTTAATTTAGTGTGACACGTAGGTGTAGTTCCTTCTACTTTTAACCTGACCCTGAGTGCGACAGTTTTAAAACATAGATAAATGTGTCCCGCTGCGCCATTGCACCCTGCCTAACAGACTCACGCCCACAGCTAACCGAATTGTGGAATGGTCTTCAAACTATACATTGACGGTGGGGAGCATTATTTACAATTGACACTACTTTTATTTACCAGACTAACCCAGGACCTGTGATTGCTCTTTCTGGGGGGGAGACAGTCTGCTCTGCATCAATGCACCACGAAAGCACCCAAAACGCACCAACACACCCTCAAGCACCAATCGGTGCCCAGTCATCATAGTTCATGAAAATAAAAACAACAACCCCTAACCCTGCAGGTGGTCTCTTGCTCTTCGGCTCCCTCTGCTGGCTATTTACTTTCTTCCAGATGTTGTCTTTTTCCTTTGCTGGCGGCCTATTTGCAATAAAGTAAAATGCACCCAACGTGTCCCTTTTATTTTCTTTATTTATGGCCCACAGGGCCGACTAGTGTGGTTCACCTGTGGAGCATCGGTGCCCTGTGGCCAAGGTCCGCCAGCAAGATTTTGGGCCCTCATGGCCGGTTCCAGCAGAGGGGCCATGCCCCAACCCATGGGGTCCATAAGTGGTGCTCGGCCATTGACATGTGGTCCATAATGTGGTGCATCGATGCAGACAGCTGGTTCTGGGAGTTCCGGGCGCACAATGGTGGACTCACGCACGCTCCCCTCGGCGCCCAATGGCGCACAGGTCATGTGGGAGACAAAAGGGGGAAGACAGATGAGCGAGGGGTAAGGTCACAAGGGTACACATCAATAAGGCAATGCAGGGCGAAATGCGTACGGAGAGCGAAGTGAGAAAGCTCGTCCCTACCGTACGTCACCCCCCCTGTCACCTACACTACCCTTGCCCTTACCCCATATAAACAAAATCTACACATTTACAAATTCGTCACTACTGTCACGTCTTCCCCATATTTCCCCTACACCAAATTCGTCTTCACAATCCCTCTATCCAAAATTTGCCATCACCAAATTCATCATCAATCCTCATAAGGAGGGAGAGATGGACCATCAGCACAATGTCACACCCACGTCATGATGCATCTCACAATCCAAAACATTTGCACATAAAAATAATAAAACATGGCATGGTGTGGAGGTATGTCATCCCAGGTGAGTGGATGCAGATGGTGCGAGGAGACTCTTCATCCTAACTATCCTCTAAATGACTTAACACACTTTACACTACCCGGGGTCTCTCCCTGCCAATCCATTGGCCAACTTACACTATGGGTTCTAAAAACCAATTCCCATTGACCAAACTGTGGTGCTTCTCAATTTGGGGTCTCACTCCCCCGATTCATCTCCCGGTGCCCTTGCACAATTTCTGGGCTGTGACGTGTAGATCTCCCAGCAGGTCTACCCACCTGCACACCTCCACCACTGTAGTTGCCACCCGAGCTTACCTGCTCCTTAACCTAACCTATTTACTGGGGAAGGCCCCTCCTGGCTCTGTCACCCCTCTCGGTGCCCTCTGGCACTGGGCTACCCGGGTCCGTCCTCCGGATCCTCGGGCCCCATCCACAACAACTCTACCGGCTCCCAGACCCCACCTGCGGCCTCACCTGGCCGACATCCTCACAGTGGTGGAGTGCCCAAACCAACTACACACACTAGCAGGCTACACGCCCAGCCATTTCCACAACACTAATGCACCCATCCAATCACCATTCTTCCACCCACACCACAGATGCCAATATCCAACCACAATTTACCTATACCCTCTACCTAACACTTACACTACCCGCCCCGGGTATTCGTGATGGGGGTCCACTCTTCCCCCATTCACACCTTCGCACCATCCACTCCACTCCATAATTTCCACCATACTCACTCCACGACCATCCATTCCAATCCGCCATATATTCCACACTCCATGTATTCCACACACCTGTTGGTGCACACCTGTGCACTCACACCTGGTGCCACCTGCACCCTCCTTCCTTCCTGGACCATTTGGTCAGCACAACACCCATCACCTTCACTCACTCATACACTGCTCCACACACCTGTTCAGTTGCACACCTGTGCAATCACACCTGTTCAATCACACCTGTTCACCATACACTTTTCACAATACACTTCCGATCCTCAAACACACGGCATCATCTCATCTAACTACTCCCCTCTGAAACTTGCGCTTCCCAGTCGCCCCTTTAAACTATTGCGCTCCCTCGTCATTATCATCCACACTAATCTACCTGCGTCCCCACTACAGGTGTCATTGTCACTAACTAACCTTACGTTACCTAAGGTCATCTTCTAGGTCCCTACACACGATATATCCTAACCCTCCCGGGCTAGTTTTCACTACCATAAACCCCATAATCTAGTGCTCCTTTGCCCCCTGCTGTGAGGGATGGTGGATTGGCCATCCCATCACATGGGGCATCTCTTACTATTAATTTTGCTCGTCCAATTTCCACAAATCAAAAATTTTCCAATTACTGCCAATTCTACTCACTTTTCTAAATTTCGGATCAAAACACTATCACTATTATCATCATCACAGTCCGCTATATCCTAGCCTCGGTGCGTCATGACATCATTAAACTCGGCTTCGCAAAGCCGAGCAATGAATTCGGGTGGTTTGGTCGCCTGCAGGTTGAATCCGTCCGGCTTTCGGTTCAAGGGAGGTGGTTTGGTCGGGCCGAGATTCCACGCACCATCTCGGCGCGGTACCTTGCGGTCCCGGGCCCAATGGCTCAATCTCCCCCAGTCGGAACCCCGTCCCCACAAGGGGGCACCGTTCTGCTTCCTCCCACTCGCCCTTGAACCGTACCGGTCGCCTCGCCCGCCAAGGCCCGGACTCGACCGTGCAGGGCGGGGCCAAGCCCGAATCGGCAACGACGCTTCGAAGAGAAACGACGCAGCTTCGATCCGCGCCGGGCCCTGCATCCAACAAAGCACACCGCGCCCCGAGTGCTCGCTTCGGCTATAAGTCGCCCTAAACGCTAACCCGGTTACCGTCGATGCTTCACCTGCATGCTCACACGCATACGCTACCCCTTTCATCCTCACCGAGCTCGGTGCTCCAACGCCGTCCGTACATTCCACCAACGCTCTCCCTGTTACACACCACACCTCTCGCGCACACTCTTGCGCACACTCGCTGTTCGCACACCTCGGTCCACACCTCTCCTCCGTTATGTCCTCCGTAACACTCACCATGGGCGTGCACTCTGGCATCCACCCACTAACGCGCTCAGATGGGCTCTCCCACACTCGCGCTACCACCAACCCAGGTGTGCTTCCTCGCACACGTTCCACCACCACCTCACTCTCCATGTCACACTCCGTACACCCCGACGTGCATTCTCGCTCGCACTCGGTTTCACACTCGCGCTCCGATGTGCCCTCTCGCACCTGCGCCATCACCAACTCACTCTCCATGTCACACTCAGTACACCCTGTTTCACACAGACCCTCCGACATGCATTCCCGCTCGCACTCGGTTTCACACTCACGCTCCGTAACACGCTCACCACTTGACGCACACTTTTTTTTCACACGCGACCCTTCACCAACGCCCGGGTGCTTCCTTGATCCCAATCGCGCGACAATTCTCTTGTCGCCAAACATCCTTCTACAAAATCTACCCACACAATATACAGCATGACTCACCTGGGGGATTCCCTTCTCCACGCGCACCTGCAAACTCTTTATTTGGTTAGTGAGCACATCCTCATGATTTGAGCAGGGACTTTGTACATATTCCATCTTTTCCTCCCGCCGCGAGTGGTTTTCTAAGTCCCCGGTCTCTTCAATTTCAATGCCCACTTCCACTTTTTCTTTACTCACCTCGACGACCGTTGGCTTTAATAAAATTCCCTCTACCTCATGTCATCGGTCGCCGGCTTTTCCAAACCCCGTGTCGCGATTTCTACCCCCGTCATTGTACCCGCGCTTTCCTCCGCTTCGCTCAACCAGCGCTTCTCGACCCGCGTTACCTCCTCGTGCACCCGTGGGACCTGCTCGCCCAACCCGCGGTCTCTGTCCCTTGCCATTTCCTCCCTATCGGCCCCCATCCTATCAATTTTTGCATTCATTTGGGCCATGAAGGCTTGCATTTGGGCCACCGTTGGTAGTACAAAGGGTACTGCCATGATTTGTAGCAACAAAAGGTTCGAATCCAACGGCGGCGCTGCTACGATCACGGGCGCGGTCCCCGCAGCCATGTGTGAGGCGCCATTTTGCGCGCCCGTAACCTCGTGCGCGAGAGCGCCATTTTGTGCACCTGATACCGCCTCAACCACATTGCCAATGTTCTCCTCATTGCTCCCCTCCATTTGATCCTGGGTTACTCCTAACCCCTCTTCTAGCTCACCCACCTGCATCCAATCGCCTTGACCAGCCATGGCGCGATTTCAAAATTCAGGTTTTGCTTTAAAACAACACAAATTTCCAGCAGCTCCAAATTTTGACCAAATTTTTTCCTAGATGTTTTTAAAAATTTGGTTCGGGCCTCGAATCTCACTCCCAGACACCAATTGTTATGCCAATAGTACAATTGGTGTTCCAAAATTTGGGCTAAATAAATTTAGTCCCAGGTCCGAATCCGACATTCCTGACACCAATTGTTACGGTTAATAGTACAATTGGTGTTCCAAAATTTGGGCTAAATAAATTTAGTCCCAGGTTCGAATCCCAACTCCTGACACCAATTGTTATGGTACGCGGTTAAGGATGGTATGTTTGCCGAGCGGAGGCTCCGCGACCTAACAGTTTCCCCGATTCACCCGATTCACCCAGACGTTGGCCGTATCGCGCCACAGCTACTCAATAGGGAAAAGACAAAGACGACGGATGTGAAGAAAAGGAAGACGAAGGCAAAGAAAGGTTTGGAAATACGATTACTATTTATTACTATTTACAGGCTCAAAATAACCAAGGAGAAGGAAAGATAAGAAAATAATATACAGAAGCTTTTTAGAGACACAGTGAATTCCTTATACAAGCTTAATTAAATACCCATGGACGGAACAAACAAAACAAACTCACGTACGCAAATGGATGGAAGGGTAGGAATCGTATGGAGGGATGAGCAGGTGGGATCACAGGGCACAGCGAGCAGGTCCACTCCGGGCGGGAAGCGAGGAGCCGGCAGCTCCTTGTATTCGGCTTTACAGCGCACGCCGGCAGCTCCTTGTATTCGGCTTTACATCGCATGCCGGCAGGGTCACTCGCTGCCCCGTCAGGGCTTCACGCGGCTGGTTGAAACAGGGCTGGTTGAAGCGGCTCTTTGTCAAAGGCTTTTCGTATCTCACGCAACTCCGGTGCAACTCTGAACTCTCTCCCGGTGGACTGCCAACCCTCTTACGCACCTGGACTCATCTGCCGTATCCCTCGTGTAGCTTGTTCCAGCGATCGTCGCACCCTTTCCTCCAAACCTTCAGCGCGGGTCTGACACGCCCTCCTCGGTTTTGGTACCGCCCTCTCCCCCCGTGCTCTGTTTCGTGACCTTGTATGGTAATCCCACGGCTTGTCTCCTTATTTGGGCATGGCGCCGACGGCACGCCCCTCGTGGCGAGCCACGGGCTTGTTTCCTTATTTGGGCATGGGGCTGAACAGCCCCGCCCTTCGTGGCACGCCCTGGGCTTGCCTCTCCCTGGCGACCCCGCCCCTCCTGTTCAAACAGAGCACGGAGCACATATTCACTATCGCAGCGAAATGAGAGGGCGTGCATCCCACGCTTGTGAACTGCTTTACCCACAGATGGAGAGTTTGGCTGGGAAATGGAATTATTGAAGGGGAGCTATTCTTAATTGATTCGGTGCAATGGAGTATTATTTTAATGGAAGACAAGGCCTTACCCTAAAACACATAATAAGATATAAGCTACTGAACAAGGGTTTTATCGTGTCCTTCAATGTGGTGTTTCATGGAATTAACTACCGGGACGCCCTTTTTACCTTTACACAACTCCGGAGGCAGGAGGGGCCATATCCAACCAATGTTACACAACAATTTACCACTACAATACACACAATCAAAAAAATGCAATCCTCATATCTGCAACAATACTTATTGACTCAAGACATTTCAGCTTTTCATTTTTAATTACCTTGGAAATTTTTCTAAAAAATAAATTCCACTTTGACATTTATACGTGTGTAGGTCTGTGCCAAAAAAATCTTAATTTAAAGCATTTAAAGTTCAGGCTAGAACACAACAAAATGTGAAAAAGGTCAAGGAGTGTAAATACTTTCTGAAGGGACTGTGCCAATCAGAGATTAGAGACAGACTCATAGTTATCACTTGTAATTGATTCATTTCTAATGTATGAAGTCCGGTCTCCTTCTACTGTTTTGAAAGCCCACTAAGCTTGAATTCTGCAAGTAGATAAATAATTCAAGTAAATCAACAATTAGTGATTGGAATGAACTCTTTATTGAAAAGTTTACAGCTATAGTAATTTGAATGTAAATACAGCAAAAGTTTTTTTTTTTAATGTAAAAGCTGCGCTTGTTACCATTGCCGAGCAACCAGTTCCAGTGCCAGCTCCATTGTCTATCAGCAGTGAGCAGACAGAGTCTGCACCGGCTAACTTTTATTCGCAGATATTTCGTTTGCTTAATTTTCCGACTGTTTTTGTGATGTTGTTGTTGTCGTTGTATCCCACCGAGAAGGTACTCAGCATTTATATTAGTGAGTGAGTCAGTCAGTCAGTGGTTAGAAAGAGCTTTATATATTAGTTACTCAGTGATAACCATGGAATCTCACTCACTCAGTGTCACTTATTAGTTACAGCCTTCTTGTCTCTGAATGTACTTTTGCTCTTTCTTCCTGGTTTTTTTTTTAGCCGCGTCGCAGACGCTGGTCATAGAGTGCACTCTGCTGCTGTTGTTGTTCTTCTTGTTCTTCTTCTTGTTCTTCTTGTTCTTGCAGAGAAGACAAAACCTCAAAGCTCCACCCATTCTGGGAACCATAGCTCCACCCATTCTGAAGAGGCTTCATATAAACAAATATCCACCATTTTATTAGCCGCGTCGCAGACGCTGGTCATAGAGTGCACTCTGCTGTTGTTGTTGTTCTTCTTCTTCTTCTTCTTCTTCTTGTTCTTGCAGAGAAGACAAAACCTCAAAGCTCCACCCATTCTGGAAGAGGCTTCATATAAACAAATATCCACCATTTTATTAACTCGCATAGCTTTGAGGCCTGTTTTGTAGGCCCGTGGTGTCTTCCTCTCTCACACAGTTTTATTTCAAATCAAATTCGATATATCATTTCATTTTTCACAGTCGCTAACATAGTTTTAGACTCGGTTGAAAAAAAACGGGAAGAAAATCCTAATGAAAGTTGCGTGTGTAGGTGTGTACATGTGTATGTTAGCAACTATTGTTGCTAACATAGTTTTAGACTCGGTTGAAAAAAAACGGGAAGAAAATCCGAATGAAAGTTGCCCTTTATAGACCGAAATGAATTTTCAAAGGCCTGTAACTTCAAGTCCATTGAGATTTTTTTTTTTTAAATCGCGGCATGGTCAGTCATACACCGCCCGAAATAAGAGACGGGAAAATGCCGAGATATATTAAAAATTCGTCCATTTGATGACAATCGTCACGATGAAATATTTAATTTATACGTCGTCACAATAATGTGGAGAGAGGAGCATAGCTTCGTTCACGTGTCGCCACATACGGGAAATTGCCGAGATATATTTTTTTTAAATCGCGGCATGGTCAGTCATACACCGCCTGAAATAACAGACGGGAAAATGCCGAGATATATTAAAAATTCGTCCATTTGATGACAATCGTCACGATGAAATATTTAATTTATACGTCGTCACAATAATGTGGAGAGAGGAGCATAGCTTCGTTCACGTGTCGCCGACTCGCCACACACGGGAAATTGCCGAGATATATATATTTTTTTCAATCGCGGCATGGTCAGTCATACACCGCCTGAAATAACAGACGGGAAAATGCCGAGATATATTAAAAATTCGTCGCCACACACGGGAAATTGCCGAGATATATTTTCACTTTGCACAAAAATAACATCAAGTAATCGAATCAATAGGAATGTCCTGTGCCTATAACATCGACGTTATAGGCAACGCTGCATCTAGGCATTGTGTAACATCGACGCGGCTTTTGTTTTAATTAAAACTTTTTGTACTTGTTTTTTTTGGACTGCAAACAATTCTGACAGTGCATTAATTTTGCATACAAACAAACATGTGAAACTTAGCAATATCCAAATGATTATAATGCGTAGATCAAAGTGTACACCTTCATTACTGACAAACATAAATTTGCAAAGTCTGCTGGATTTTCCTTTTATCTTTCCATTTTAGACTTGTATATTTCTCATAAATATGTTCGTTTTGAGAATTTTTTGCATAGACAAATATGCTGCACAGAACAATTATTTAGGGTGCATTACTTGTGTTTGTTCACAACTAGAATAAAATCCAGGCAGAGGCTTGACATGCCATAAATTAGAACAGAAAAGTTTGTGTCCTTCATTGTTTTCATTGAGCAACGTTATAAAACACATGTATTTATAATTGTGAATAAAAGAGAAGTATGATGAAATAAATGTATTCAAAAAGTAAACTGCTTATTACCTCCGCCACCTGAGATGGACGGAGGTTATGTTTTCACCCCTGTTTGTCTGTCTGTTTTTCTGTGAGCAGGATATCTCAAAAAGTTGTGGATGGATTTAGACGAAACTTGGTGGGCAGGTTGGATGAGTGACAAGGATGAATTGATTTGGATTTGGTGAAGATCCGGATCTGGAATTTAAAAATTGGCAGGTGATTCTTCACCAATGAGAGCTAGGACCAAAAACGATATATATTTATGGATGGATTCGGACTAATAATGCCTGTTGTGTGCGTTTGTTTGATTCGGACGAAACTTGGTGGATGATTTGGGTAAATGACAACAACAAGCGGTTTAGATTTTGGTTAAGGTCCAGATGCAGATCTGGCAGTGGGATACAAAATGTGAACCGTTCATCTTGGCGGAGGTATGCGCTCTGTCGACTGCCATTCTAGTTGATGCTGTGATCATTTGTATCAACAAAAGAAAAAGAGAAGGAGAAAAGAGTGACAGGATAAATCTCAGATTGCATGGAGTAGGTAGATAATAAAGGAGAAGGTAAAATGAGAGACCGAATGGTTTACAACAGACAACAAGAGGAAGGACAGAGGTGTAGTAGTGCAGAACCCAGGGATATGAAGGATAAATAAAGAGAATGAGAACGCGAGATATGGAGTCCAATGTATCAGTCAATGCACAGTCAGAGCCTTTGTTCAGGACAAGGTTGTCTCTATTTTTTTTATCTATCTCTTTCCTTTCCCTCCATATTGTTGCATCCATCAGGTCAATAACGTCAACAGTTGGCTGCTTCTAGACCTCCCTGTCGGATCTGGGTCTGAAGACAGCATTACAGTGCAGATTGGAGGTTTCAAAGCTGCCCAGTGCTGCACCGATAGGCATCACATGAATAGATATAATCTCAGGCCGAGCAACCTGAGTTCCGTGACACGATCTTCTCAGCAGTGTGGAGACCGCAACCAATTATTCCCTTCAAGGGTCTTTATAACCACCAAGTGAAGCCACCACCACAGCCAGAAATCACCCAACTCTAAGGTAGGTTTTGTATAATCAATAAAGAAGTGGCAATGGTCATAGGGAAGGGAACAGAAGGAGCAAGACAGAAATAAATGATGCAGTCAAGAAACCAATACATCTTAACCCCTACGGATATGTGCCCAACGAACCAACAAATGATTGGAGACCTTAATTATCTCAGTCGTTAGGGCCCAATCAGATACACCACAGGAGATAGACAGTAGATAGCAGTCACATGACTACAACACAGAGAGCCGTGCCAGTGGGACACAGCTAGCACTGATGCACGATGGTGAAACTAAGTCAGTTAGAGCAGAGTGGCGGCTCCGTGTGCAGGAGCCCAACATGGGGTGAGAAAAGGGGGAGGTGTGGCATTGTGCTGCAGCATGGCTGATTTCCTGCAGACTCCCTGCTGTCAGTTCCAGGCATCTGCTTTCATGACCCCCTGCCGCACACGCCTTAATTGCCTTGGGTGCGTACGTCATTGTACGCCCATTTCCTACTTGTCACTTAGGCAGCCCCTCACCTTTCCTCTCAGCCCATGCTGAAGCTGCTTTTGCACCTGAACTCACACATCAAGATCTACCCAAATGCTAAAAGAGAACATAAATGACAGATCACAAAGGACAGAACATCACATAAAAAGTCAAAAGGGATGGTGATTATAGATACACACAATAGGGAAGGTTGACAGTGTCTAACTCCACATTTAAGCGACACATATCTAATACCACATTTAATTACTTTATGCTTATGGTGAGACACTCATTAAAGTAATAACTATGCTATATTAAGCATCTTTAACCAAATTCATTTCATTTCCACAACATAAGTATGTATGTATGTATGTATGTATGTATATATGTATGTATGTACATACACTACCAGTCAAAAGTTTATGAACACCTCAATTTTTCCAGTTTTTATTGAAATTTAAGCAATTCAAATCCAGTGAATAACCTGAAATGGTACAAAGGTAAGCGGTAAACTGCTCGAGGTTTAAAAAAAAGTTTAGGTTAGCAAAAACGGGAAAATGATGTAAATTGCACAGTTATATTGCAAAACAAGTACAAAAAGTTTTAATTAAAACAAAAGCCGCGTCGATGTTACACAATGCCTAGATGCAGCTGTGCCTATAACGTCGATGTTATAGGCACAGGACATTCCTATTGATTCGATTACTTGATGTTATTTTTGTGCAAAGTGAAAATATATCTCGGCAATTTCCCGTGTGTGGCGACGAATTTTTAATATATCTCGGCATTTTCCCGTCTGTTATTTCAGGCGGTGTATGACTGACCATGCCGCGATTTAAAATATATATATCTCGGCAATTTCCCGTGTGTGGCGACACGTGAATGAAGCTATGCTCCTCTCTCCACATTATTGTGATGACGTATAAATTAAATATTTCATCATGACGATTGTCATCAAATGGACGAATTTTTAATATATCTCGGCATTTTCCCATCTGTTATTTCGGGCGGTGTATGACTGACCATGCCGCGATTTAAACAAAATATATATATCTCGGCATTTTCCCGTCTCTTATTTCGGGCGGTGTATGACTGACCATGCCGCAATTTA
Source organism: Myxine glutinosa (assembly GCF_964187855.1). NCBI lineage: Eukaryota > Metazoa > Chordata > Myxini > Myxiniformes > Myxinidae > Myxine > Myxine glutinosa. Next base: position 59,683,567 of record NC_136270.1, on the reverse strand, counting down.
AAAAAAATATATCTCAATGGACTTGAAGTTACAGGCCTTTGAGAATTCATTTCGTTCTATAAAGGGCAACTTTCATCGGATTTTCTTCCCGTTTTTTTTCAACCGAGTCTAAAACTATGTTAGCGACTGTGAAAAATGAAATGATATATCGAATTTGATTTGAAATAAAACTGTGTGAGAGAGGAAGACACCACGGTCCTACAAAACAGGTCTCAAAGCTATGCGAGTTAATAAAATGGTGTATATTTGTTTATATGAAGGCTCTCCCAGAATGGGTGGAGCTATGGTTCCCAGAATGGGTGGAGCTTTGAGGTTTTGTCTTCTCTGCAAGAACAAGAACAAGAAGAAGAACAACAACAACAACAGCAGAGGGCACTCTATGAGCAGCGTCTGCGACGCGGCTAAAAAAAAGGCCTTCTTCAGGGAACAAGTAATCGGTTAACAACTTACAGCTGTTCTGCAGCAATGTAAGTAAATTAAGCCTTGAAAGTTGATGCAAACAATTCCGACAGGTGTCCCAACCTCTGCTGATTAATTGATTACAAACCCCCTGTCTGTATAAAAGCAGTATTGGAACAGACTGCTATTACACCCTCTGAAGCATTATTTGGACAATATTGCACTGCAGGAAGTAGTATATTGCTATCATAATGGTGAGAAAAAGGCAATTAACAAAGGAAAACAGACAGGCCATTATAACCCTTAAAAGTGTAGGTCTTTCCTTTAGAGAAATTGCAAAGAAAGCCAAGGTGTCAGTGAGTACAGTTTCCTACACCATCAAAAGGCACTTGGAAACTGGAGGAAACTCTGACAGGAAGAGGTCTGGCAGATAGAAAGCCACAACAGAATCTGAAGACAAGTTTCTGAGAGTCAACAGCTTGCGGAATAGGCGGCTCACAGGACAACAGCTTCAAGCACAGCTTAACACTGGTCGAAGTAAGCAAGTCTCAGTTTCAACTGTGAAGAGAAGACTTCGAGCTGCAGGTTTGACAGGTTGAGTGGCAGTAAGAAAGCCATTGCTAAGATGGCAAAATAAGAAAAAGAGGCTTGCCTGGGCCATGAAGCACCGCCAGTGGACGACTGAAGACTGGAAGAAGGTCTTATGGACCGATGAATCAAAATTTGAAATCTTTGGTTCATCACGCAGGCTTTTTGTATGCTGTGGAGCAGGCGAAAGGATGGTTCCTCAGTGTGTGACACCAACTGTTAAACATGGAGGAGGAAGCGTGATGGTCTGGGGCTCTTTTGCTGGATCCAGAGTCGGCGACTTGCACAGAGTGACTGGCACCCTGAACCAAAAGGGCTACCACAGCATTTTGCAGTGCCATGCAACATTTTCTGGTATATGCCTAGTTGGTCAGGGGTTCATCCTACAGCAAGATAATGACCCTAAACACACCTCCAGGCTATTTCAAAACTACCTTCGAGGAAAAGAACAAGACGGTAGGCTTCAAATCATGGAATGGCCAGCACAGTCTCCAGACTTAAACCCCATCGAGCTGGTTTGGGATAAACTGGACAGAAGGGTGAAAGCAAAGCAACCTACAAGTGCAACACATTTGTGGGAAGTTCTGCAACGGTGTTGGGAAGAACTTCCTGAACAATATTTGATTTCCATTGCAGAAAGAATGCCACGAGTGAGTTCGGCGGTTACATCTGCAAAAGGTGGCTACTTTGCTGAGTCAAAAATTAAAATTAAATTTTGTTAAACAAAATGATTCTATGATTTCTTTTTTATCTCCAATTGTTTATTTGTTCTATGCTTAATCTCAGAGTACATTGAGACATTAAACTGCATAAATTTCAATAAAAACTGGAAAAAATGAGGTGTTCTAAAACCTTTGACCAGTAGTATATATATATATATATATATATATATATATATATATATATATATATATATATATATATATATATATATATATATACATACATACATTATACATACATACAGACTTGGCATTTAATATGGAATATATATTTTTTCTTGACTTGGGTTTAATTTCTTAACTCAGTATATCAGTTTGGTGAGTTTCTTTTACACTTGGTTGATTTATTTATTAAAAGAACCATGTCACTGATTGTCTGTCGCAGCAAGAAGTCAACAACAGGATTATATCACAGGTGGCGTGGCAAAATGTACGGACAGGTGCATTTGATGATTGGCTTCACAGTCGGGTATACAAGGGTTGTTGCGTTCTGTATTAGTGGAAAACAACTGCTGCACGTCTCCAAAAGTTATTGCCGCTTCCCCTGGAGATGGTCCGTCAACTCGACAATGCTGTTTGTCATGGAGTGGTGGCTTTACGAAATTACGGCATGAAACAGCGTGCTATTGCTCGGCAGTATGGCATCACTCAAGGTCAGGTGTCAAAGATCCTGAAACGAAATGCTCAGAGGGGTGTCCCTACTCCAATCCCGAGGCCAGGACGTCCCCGCAGAACCACAAGGAGGGATGATCGCCAGCTGCACCGGTTAGTCCGCAATGGCCGTACCAAGTCAGCTAATCGGCTTAGGGCTGAGTGGCAGCAACTGACAAATGTGCCTGTATCCAGAAGGCTAGTCAACCAACGACTGGTTCAAGCAGGCTATCGTGCCAGGCGTCCCCTGAGAAAGCCACGCCTGACCAGACAACACCGCCAGCACCGATTGCAGTGGGCCAGAGAGCACCGTCAATGGCAGCCAGGACACTGGAATCACGTGATCTTCAGTGACGAGTCTAGATTTCTGGTCTATCGTCAAGATGGCCGCACTCGAGTGCGCAGACAAGTGCATGAAGCCTACAAAAAAGATTGTATAGTGCCAAGAGTCCAAGCTGGAGGTGGTGGAGTGACCGTTTAGGCTGCTTTTCATGCAGGGGGCAAAACTAACCTGGTTGTTCTGAATGGAAACCTGAACCAGTTCAAGTACAGGGCCATTCTGGAAGAAATATTGCTTCCATTTGTTTGTGCAGCCTTTCGAGGAAACTTTGTCTTCCAAGATGACAATGCACGGCCTCATCGTGCTCGCATGATCCAACACTTTCTTGCTGACCGTGGTGTAGAGCATCTGGAGTGACCTGCCATGTCCCCGGATATGAATCCGATAGAGAACATGTGGGCAGAATTAACGCGTCAAATCGACCACTTGGACCAGCAGCCGACCTCTGTGCGTGAATTGCAGCAGGCTATTGTCACTGCATGGCAAGCGATTCCTGTCCAAACCTTGGCAAATCTCGTGAACAGCATGCCTCAAAATGTACGTGCTCTCCTGAATGCTCGTGGGGGTTAAACGAAGTATTGAACTGTAATTTTACTGTCCGTAATCCCAGTCGTAATTTAACTTTTCTTTAAAAAAAAATTTTTTTTGGCTAATGTGCAAAATAAAGAGATACTTCTGGAAAACGTACAGAAGTTTAACACTGTACTGTCCATGAATTGAGTTCGATATCAGTTTACATCACTTTCAAGGATCAATTTATTTGTTTTGAAATGTCAAATGTGGTTTTTGTTTCTTTTAAAGGTCACATTAACAAAATCGAGAATAATTTCAACATAATTCCAATGAACTTTTGGTTCTAAGACATCTTGAAAAGTAAGTTCACCCCCACAAAAAAAATATTCCATATTAAATGCCAAGTCTGTATATACACACACATTATACATATATATATATATACACACATATATATATATATATATACATATATATACATATATAATATATATAATATATATATATATATATATATATATATATATATATATATATATATATATATATATACAGTGAAACCTTGACTTACGAGTTTAATTCGTTCTGTGACCGAGCTCGTAACTCAATTTGCTCGTTTCTCAAATTAAATTTCCCCATTAAAATGCATTGAAATGCTATTAATCCGTTCCAGCCCGCCAAAAACCACACCAATTTTTTTTTAAATATACAGTATATATAAAAAATATCTCGCGCTTTATATTTCACCTGTATGCAGCATACAAGTTGGCAGGATGGCCTGGACTGGAGGTACGCACACTTGACTCTAAACTGTCCAGCCTGGGTTTGAATCCCGACCCAGCTATAACCTGTCATGTCGGTGTTTCACAGTCAGGGTGATTCATCAATGTGTGTACCGCTAAACTGGGCGCCCCGTTTGCGTCCTATTAGTTGTTGGATGTTGAGGATCTCACCGTGTCTTCCACAAAGAGAAGGCGAGCTATCGCCGGCACTCTGAACAAGTTGTGGCCTGGCATGCTCTTCTCCTCTGCCGTTATATACGTCCTCCTCGGCATCTTTTTCCAGAAGAGCCCTGTCTCGTCACAGTTGAAGATTTGCTGGGGGATGTATCGTTCGGCTTCTATCAGTTCGGCAAAAGTTATAATAAAATCTTCAGCTGCCTTCACATCCGCCTCACCAAGTCGACAACATGCACACCTCGCTCATGTTTTTCGACGATTGTGTGTTTTATATCCAAGCACATCATCCTCTTCTTCTTCTCAGTACTGCCCTTGGCACTCAATTTCTTAGGACCCATGGTTAAAACTAAGAAAATTTTCCAAAATAACCAAAATGCGAAAACAAAGCAGCAGCGATATACGGCAGAGATGCTTGCACGGCAAGATAACCACTTGACCAGAACCCACCTGGTGGCGTAAGCTCCAAAATAACCAAAATGCGAAAACAAAACAGCAGCGATATACGGCAGAGATGCTTGCACGGCAAGATAACCACGTGACCAGAACCCACCTGGTGGCGTAAGCTCCAAAATAACCAAAATGCGAAAACAAAACAGCAGCGATATACGGCAGAGATGCTTGCACGGCAAGATAACCACGTGACCAGAACCCACCTGGTGGCGTAAGCTCCAAAATAACCAAAATGCGAAAACAAAACAGCAGCGATATACGGCAGAGATGCTTGCACGGCAAGATAACCATGTGACCGGAACCCACTTGGTGGCGTAAGCTCCAAAATAACCAAAATGCGAAAACAAAACAGCAGCGATATACGGCAGAGATGCTTGCACGGCAAGATAACCACGTGACCAGAACCCACCTGGTGGCGTAGGCTCCAAAATAACCAAAATGCGAAAACAAAACAGCAGCGATATACGGCAGAGATGCTTGCACGGCAAGATAACCACGTGACCGGAACCCACTTGGTGGCGTAAGCTCCAAAATAACCAAAATGCGAAAACAAAACAGCAGCGATATACGGCAGAGATGCTTGCACGGCAAGATAACCACGTGACCAGAACCCACCTGGTGGCGTAAGCTCCAAAATAACCAAAATGCGAAAACAAAACAGCAGCGATATACGGCAGAGATGCTTGCACGGCAAGATAACCATGTGACCGGAACCCACTTGGTGGCGGGTGGCGTAAGCTCGTAACTCAGATCTCGGCTCGCATCTCAAAGCAATAAACCGCCCGAGCGACGGCTCGTATCTCGGAAAACTCGTAGGTTGGTGCACTCGTAAGTCAAGGTTTCACTGTATATATATATATATATATATATATATTGTTACGTTTGTGGAGGGGGGGGGGGAGGGTAATGAAATACCTTAGTCAAGGTAAGATTGTATAGGTTAGTGTGCTCCGACTGTCGTGAAGAAGAATAAACCTTCCTGTAATCAAGTCAGGCCCGGATGTCGCGCAAGTGTATATTTGTCTCCATGCGGGGGGTGGGGCTATGCTAATTAGTTAGGGTATAAGGGTAGATCCCCTGTATCTAGTTGCCTCTGTAGTTTCCTCTTTGTTCTTATAACACTTACACCACCAGCCATGCGATCAGCGCCTAAATTAAATAAAGCGATCGCCGACCGGATCCGAACACTACCGCTGACACCACCCAGCAAATCATCTCGGTGGGCGCAAAGAGTGACCGTGAGGCCACGCCCCGAAGGACGATTGGATAAGGTGAGGGGTGGCACTCGGTGAGTGGAGCAAGTGTGACGTCGGAGAGAACGTTCGAGACCTAGGAGTAAAAATGACACGTCCTGCCATTTTCTCTCTCTCGGTTCCTGGTGTTCGTGAAAGGCGGACGCATTTGCGTGCTCTCTGCGCTGGGCTTCGTCACCAACAGGCGGTTCGAGTTGCATTGGCTTCTTGTCCTGGTCTGGTAACAGGCGGTCACATTCGCGTGCTCTCCCTCATGCTGGTTTGGCGCAAGCGGTCACGCCGTTGTTCTCTCTCTCTCTCTCCCTCGTGCTGGTTTGGCACAAGTGGTCGCGCCATTGTTCTCTCTCTCCCTGGGCCATCGGAGGAGGAGGAATTTCGGCTACCTCGCGTCGATCGGCTGGTTGAGGCGTGACTTCGCACCCTTGGGCGTTTTCCTTGGGCCCTTGGGCGTTGTTGTATGCAGATGATCTGGTGTTGATTGCGGAAAGTATGGATGGACTGAAGGAAAAGATGAACAAGTGGAAGGAATGTATGGAGACAAAAGGTCTGAAGGTGAATATCGGAAAGACGAAGGTGATGGCAAGAGGTAAAGCATATGGTGAGGTGGAAAGAACTGGGAAGTGGCCCTGTGCTGTGTGCAGGAAGGGTGTCGGAGTGAACTCCATTCAATGTACAATGTGCGCTGAGTGGGTTCATCAAAAATGTAGTGGTCTGAGAGGCTCATTAACCAGTGTGGCAGCTACATTCAAATGTAAGGTGTGCACAGAGGGAGCTTCAGATGGAGGAAATGTTGAGTTGGATCTTGGAGACGGCGTGAAGCTGGAAGGTATGAAAACATTTTGCTACCTCGGAGACATGCTGAATGGAGAAGGTGGATCAGACTCGGCAATTGTTGCTGGAGTGAGATGTGCATGGAAGAAGTTTCGGGAACTGAGTGGCGTGCTGATGAGGAGGGGAGTGTCGTTGAAGCTGAAGGGAAAGGTGTATGCTGCAATTGCTGCATGTGTGAGAAGTGTTATGATTTATGGGAGCGAGACATGGGTAATGAACGTAGAGCAGCAACGAAGGTTGGAAAGGGTGGAAATGCGAATGGTTCGATGGATGTGCGGAGTATAGTTGAGAGAGAGGAAGACAAATTATGAATTGCGAAAAATGATGGGAATAGAGCCTGTGATTGATGCTGTGAAGAGGAACAGGTTGAGATGGTTTGGTCATGTGTTGAGGAAGGATGAAAGTGACTGGTTGAGAAGAGTGATGGAAATGAATGTAGAAGGAAGTAGAGGACGGGGAAGACCGAGAAAGACTTGGCTAAAGATGGTGGAAGAAGAAATGCGGGCAAGGGGGTTAACAAGGAGAGATGCAGAAAATAGGGCAAGATGGAAAAGATTGTCATGGGGACCGCAAGGCTAACCCCCGCTCTAGCAGGGAAAATGGCCTTTAAAATGCATGTTGTTGTTGTTGTTGATCGCCGACCGGATCTGGACACTACCGCTGACACCACCCAGCAAATCATCTCGATGGGCGCAAAGAGTGACCACGAGGCCACGCCCCGAAGGACGATTGGATAAGGTGAGGGGGTGGCGCTCGGTGAGTGGAGCGAGTGTGACGTCAGAGAGAACGTTCGAGACCTATGAGTAAAAATGACACGTCCTGCCATTTTCTCTCTCTCGGTTCCTGGTGTTCGTGAAAGGTGGATGCATTTGCGTGCTCTCTGCACTGGGCTTCGTCACCAACAGGCGGTTCGAGTTGCATTGGCTTTTTGTCCTGGTCTGGTAACAGGCGGTCGCATTCGCGTGCTCTCCCTCATGCTGGTTTGGCGCAAACGGTCACGCCATTGTTCTCTCTCTCTCTCCCTCGTGCTGGTTTGGCACAAGCGGTCACGCCGTTGTTCTCTCTCTCTCTCTCCCTCATGCTGGTTGGGCACAAGCGGTCGCGCCATTGTTCTCTCTCTCCCTGGGCCATCGGAGGAGGAGGAATTTCGGCTACCTCGCGTGGATCGGCTGGTTGAGGCGTGACTTCACGCCCTTGGGCATTTTCCCGTGCAGGACCTGGACCCAGTCGACGACCATCAGGGTTCAAGGGTCATGTGAGGGAGACCAGAGCTGAGTACCAGCCAACGCACCACACTACACATTTATTTTTATTTATTTCTCCCTGTGTCATGTAATCGAGTCTGAATGGAGGGTCCCTCATTTAGGAATTTAGTTCACCTTTCATCTAGTTATTGCCTGCATTTATTTTCATTAAACCGTTATCTGTTACATTTTCAATTTTGTGTCTGTCTTGTTTATTTGTCGTGGGTTCAATGATGCCCAAGTGAAATCCATGCAGGTAAGTCTTGTCACCCTCCACCCCCACACGTGTAAAAGGCCCCACCATAGTTTGGGTAAATGCCTCGGAGTTAAAGCTCGTTTGGTCATCTGTCGTCCTGAGGTCTTCACTACAGGGTGGACACGACAACTGGTGTCAGGAGTGTGAGATTCGGACCCGACGGACACTCGGTGTCTGAGGGTTGCGAGTTCGACACCTGCTGAGGGAAAATTGCGCTCAGCTTTTGGAATCTAAATTTTTATCGGTCGTCTTTCTCTCGTTGAGGGTGAGGTAATCGTAGCGACCGGGGTGTCCAAATTTTAGTTGATTGGTGTCGGGAAAGAGCGCAAGGCAGCGCATCGCTAAATTTTAATTATTATTATTTTTTCTGAGGTAAAGTATGCGCACACGAGAACTGCCGGCCAGCACGTAGGTGGACGTGAACGACATGGCTGAGCAGATGGAGGGTCCCGAAGAGCAAGGAAGCAGGCCGAGGGTAGAGTTTGTTGAAGGTAGTGTTGGAAGCTCCCCCGTGCCTGAGCGATCAAACGAGGAGGCAGGTCCGATGGTTTTCCAGGCCATGGTCAAATTGTTAATGGGAATGAGAGAACAAATGAATGCCAATAGTGAACAATTGGGGGGCCAAATTTATGAATTGAAGGGAGATATGAAGGGAATGAGTGAGCAAAATAATACTCAAACCAACAAAATTGATGCCTGGAATAAAGAAATAAAAGCTGAAAAGAAAAACGAAAACCCAAAGAGAGCAAACGAATGAATTAAAGGAAGAAATAAAGAATGAAATTGGGGCACAGGAGAGGGAATGTTCAAAAGTAAAGGGGGAATGTTTGGAAGTAAATAGGGAATGTTTATTAAATGAGGACCTGGAAGGCTGTCAGATCTGCGTAGATGCCAGAATGCACCAGCAGGGGGAGGAATTTGAATTTTTGCAGTACCCAGGGCGGTGATTTGGAGCAAGAGGTGGAGAAAATATTGGAGGCCTGTGTAACGGAACCAGAGCGGATGTTTATAGATGAAGACCTGTTGGGGCCACAATTGATTGGGGATGAGAATGATGTTGAAACAGGAGCGGCTGAGCACCTTGGACAGTATTGTCGAGGAGGAGATTGCTCGGGTCCAACAGAGTCTGGGAGACGAGGTGAGTCGGTCTGTCAAATATCCCCAGGATGAGATTAAAATGACCGAGGGGACCCTCACCACAAACCACGATTGTGCACCAAAGGGTCCGAAATTGAATACCCAGCTGGGGGTTGGGGGAGGGGGTTGTTTTGGCCCCAAGCTGGATTCGGACATGGAGGAGTCGAGAAATAGAGCCACAGAAAAGGCAATCCCCTTAGTGAATTTGGAACAGATGCATGGAGGGGCAGAAAAACCCGAAGAAGGGGTTGTAACCTGTAGCTGCGGTTGGGCACACGAGGCCAAAATTTTTAAAAGTAAATTTAAACTCAAATTGCAATGGGAGTTTGATTTGGAGAAGCCTTGGAGGGAGTTGGTCCCCGGGCTGCGAAATACAGACCAGGAGAGGTCATTGGGGTCGGCCTCGTGGGAAATTGCCCACTTGGAAATTGGGGTGTGCCAGGCATCTGGGGAGCTGCACTGGCGAGTTTTGGATGTGGGACCCGACCATGGGTGTCGTGGTACAACCTGGACCCCACAGGGGGTCTGTTGGAGTGTGCCGTCCCTTGTCCATTGGGGCGCCGCCCAAGCGAGTGTCTTGGGCCGGCAGGGTCGCAGGACCCTGGGGGGATTCAGCCCTCTGGGGGGTCCAAGGTGGTTACTCCTGGCAGGGGGCCTGAAGGATGGATGGTGGGTCGCACCCTTATGGACACTCGTGGGCCATGTTGGCATTTCGGCTGCTCAACATACCCGATGGCCCTTGCACAGTAGAGGGGCGGTGCTGTCGTAGCCAAGGGTAGTAGTGTAGTAAAGGTCACCGGAGGAGGCGGAGCCACATGCTTGTGCAGTCAGATCAAGGAAATTTGGTGGAACTTGATAGGCCCCATGGGATAAATTTGGAATTCAGCAGGTTGGATTGCACTCTTGGACCTGACCAACCTGCGACTACCTGCACTTAAGGCAAGGTGCCTTGATGTTTACTGTCCCGAGTATTTGGTACTTGCTCAAAAATTGGGACATGAGTAATTTGGAATGGGGGCGGGTGAGATTGACGGCATGGTCGGTGAGTGGATTGGTTTGTGAGCCACAAAGTGTCTTGTGGGTGGCATTTGTTTATGTGTCGAGGTTTTGTGGTTTTGTGTGGTTGTGAGATTGGAAATTGAATTGTGGTTGAAGAGTGAAATGTGAATGGGGATTTCACATGTACGCAGGCCATGGAAGTGCAGGAACACGATTGACATCTTTTGCACTTTTGCACTTTACAACGTAACAATATATATGTAATCTGGTTCTTTTAATTTCCTGTTAATACAATTAGCTAGCGGTGGGTGGGGTTATAACGCACGCACACACACACACACACACACACACACACACACACACACACACACACACACACACACACACACGTCTCCTTTCACCAATCAATGCAAATATCCAGATTAATAGTAAATATCATCGTTTTAAATTTACCCTGTGCATCGACAAGCCTCAGATACGACCTTTCCATTGGTGTTAAAAAGCACGAAGGTTTGGTTAGAAGGCGCCAGTCTATGAACATTCGGCCTTTCATGGGCCATGGGCCAATATCATCAAGAGTTTTTGCAATACAAACTGCAAGATATCAACTTTTTGGACGAGTTCATCAGGACGTTCTCCAACCGTTTCATTTTCCCTAGGCACACCCCTTCTTGAAGGTAGTATTTTCAGCTTCTTTAAAAGTTTTTTTAGTCGTTTCATTCTTCAATCCTTATCTAGGGGGCATGAAATATTCAAGATTCAAGATTCAATACTTTATTGCCACATCAACTTAACAGTTGTTAGGAATTTGAGGTAGTGTGCTCTTAAAGACAAAAAAAACCATACATTAATGGGGCATGGAAAACCTCCAAAAATTCAGTGGTCGTTATACACATTATAAAGTTCAACAACAAAAAAACATACATTAATAAGTCATGGTAAACATCCAAACATTCAGTGGTCATAGTATACATTATAAGGTGCGTATAAGAGCATTTAAAATGGCCTGTAGCTAAAGTGCCAAGTGCATTATAAACTCATGAGTAGTTAATAGTTATAGGAGTGGTACTGTGCATTCAGAATGCGGATGGCAGTAGCATATGTGCCGTTCCTGAACCTAGAGGTTCTGACCTTGAGGGCTCTGAGTCTTTTCCCTGAGGATAGGAGTTCGAACAGGGGGTTAGCTGGGTGAGAAGCATCCTTAAGGATATTCAGGCCAACCCTCTGCATTCGGGACTCGTCGATATAGGAAAAAGAGGGCAGGTCAGTTCCAATGATCTTGGAGGCTGTACGTATGACTTTGTCCAGCTCCTTTTTTTCCTGGGCCGTGATACTGCTGAACCAAACAGTTATTGAGAAAATAAGTGTGGATTCAATGACAGCGCGATAAAACTGGAGCATGCCCTCCCTTGACACCCTGAACTTCCTGAGTTGCCTCAGAAAGAATAGTCTCTGGTGGGCCCTTTTTATGATAGAGATGGTGTTATCCTCCCACTTTAGAGAGGAGGAGATGGTGTTTTTTTTTTTTTTTTTGTTTTTTTTTTTTGTATACAAGATCGAGGCTCGTGAAAGAGCGAACATTAATCACACAGAAAGACAAACCGACACATAAAACATATAACATCGGGAGCGGTAGACAAGATGGGGAGAGAGGGGGAAGGACAAACACAACATTTGAGAGCAGGGACCGAGAGACATGGAGACATCGAGAGATCTGAGAGAGGGCGAGGGCTTTGGGGGGGGGAGGGCATGGGAAGGGGGCGGTGGGAGAGGTATAAAACATATGGACACTGCCAGGACTTCCAGGAAAGAAGTTGGAATTTCAAACAAGGTGGATCTGGGGTGAATTAGCGGGGGTAGAAGAGATCAAGGTTTTGGATGGGGGAAGATAAGAGATGGTGGTGAACAGCTGTTTTAAAGACCTGGAGGGAGGAGTGGGATTGAAGGGAGTGAGGGAGTTTGTTCCAGAGGCGGGAGAAAAGAGGAATGAAAGAGTGAAGGTGAGCAGAGAGCCGAGATTTCGGCAGTTTAACCATCAGAGGGTTGCTGGCAGATCTTGTGCGACCTGTAGGAATATTTGGGGGACAGAGCACAGAGAGAGCTGGGGGTGCAAGGCCGGAGAGGAGTCGGTAGAAGACAGAAAGACCACCTACCTGCCTGCGGTGAGTGAGTGAAAGGCCCTCAGAGATAGCTTCATCGCGGGAGATTCCAATAATTCTGAAAGCTTTGGTTTCAACAGCGTGAAGCCGAGCTAGGTGTGAGGCAGGAGCACCGGCCCATAGGGGAGAACAGTATTCCATTGAGCTGTGGTGCCGAGAAACTTAAAGTTGCAGACCTGCTCCACCACCTGGCCGTTGATGACCAGAGGCAAAAGCTCCATCCTGTCCCCCCTGAAGTCCACAACCATCTCTTTGGTTTTTGTGATGGACAGCTGTAGATTGTTGCTGTGACACCAGTTGGCCATGAGGGAGATTTCGGCACGGTAGGCCGATTCATCACGAGAGGAGATGAGGCCCACAACTGTCATGTCATCTGCAAACTTGAACATTCTGACAGAGTCCTGATGGGAGATGCAGTCATTTGTATACATAGAGTACAGGAGAGGAGACAGCATGCATCCTTGAGGTGCTCCTGTGCTAATACTTAGGGCCGTGGTTCTTAACCTGGGTTCGACCGAACCCCAGGGGTTCAGTGAGCCAGTCTCAGGGGTTCAGCGGAGGTCCTCCGAAACGCATTGTAATTTTTTTTTTATTTTTTTTTAGTTTTGTATCCATTTTGAATCTATGTGTAATTACGCTTATTATCAATATCTATATAATAATAGCGTAAGGACTCGACTTTTTTATCCATTTTACGCCGCACCCAGTGACCTGATGCCCACGCCACTCATGGATTTACAATCTACGAACCACGCTCTTTGTTTATCACGTACAGCCATACTCGAAAAATCTGAATTAGCCGACGTTGGGGCCCAAAAGCATCCGATTAACTGCCGATACGACGCCATCTTACGACGCCATCGTATTGGCGTCTGCTGGGCGAAGGCGAAGCGAGCCGTCCGCTGATTGGACAGCCGAGTGGTGTGAACATGTGTGGTGTGAACGAAATGGTCTTTTTATTCCCTTGAACATTTTAAATTAGGATATATAAGGAAACGTCTTTATCGTCATTTTAATAAAGTTAAATGGAGTGACGTTGTGATACTCGGGATGCGTTGCATAAATCCTCGTAACTCAGAGAGGTGTAGCAGGTGGCGAGACGTAAGGAAGCTTAAAGATAACGAGCTGAAACAGACGAACGATATGTCAATCCCTTTCTACACCGAACGGCAATAAAAGTATGAGAGCGGGAAGGCATGGCCTGAGCACTTCGAGCAGAGAGGACTGATTGGACTTAACTTAAAGAGAAAAAATTGGAGCTTAACGGAAGAAGATCCCATGAGCGCTCCCCTATGCCATCCATAATGGTACACTCTATCCATACACCACATCCTCCCTTCCATGGATGTTCCACGGGTTTCACGTCTTTATCGTCATTTTAATAAAGTTAAATGGAGTGACGTTGCGATACTCGGGGGGCGTTGCATAAATCCTCGTAACTCACAGAGGTGTAGCAGCTGGCGAGACGTAAGGAAGCTTAAAGATAACGAGCTGAAAACAGACGAACGATATGTCAATCTCTTTCTACACCGAACGGAAATAAAAGTATGAGAGCGGGAAGGCATGGCCTGAGCACTTCGAGCAGAGAGGACTGATTGGACTTAACTTAAAGAGAAAAAATTGGAGCTTAATGGAAGAAGAAGATCCCATGAGCGCTCCCCTATGCCATCCATAATGGTACAGTCTATCCATACACCACATCCTCCCTTCCGTGGATGTTCCACGGGTTTCGGCTAGTTATTATTATTTTGCTATATATGTTACGAACGAATGGAAATGTTATTTGTAATTGTATTCCCATCCTATTCATGGTTTCTCTGGTCTGTGTTTAAGATAAGTTGTTTCACACTGACTGTAGTAAGTTGAATCAATGAGCAACTTGCTAATTATTCTGTTGATGGTGCTTACTTGCTTACTTACTTACTGGATTTTGGACTTTGCAGGTGTTCGGAAATTCCAGTGAATAGCCTCGATTAGCTTGTCGTGTGCCGTGCGTCATTGGTCGCACCTTACTTTGGAGTTACTGATTAATTGAAAAGTAATTTGGAAATGTTTGTGGATATGCAGGGTGGGTTCGGAGTTATATTAAAGTCAAAAGTGTATGGTGATTATAAAATATGATTGAATTACTCAGAAAATTAGGTGGAGGTGATATAACTCCTTTGGTCGCAATTCAAAACAAACAATTCGCAGTTTTTATGTAATATTATAATGGGATTTGAAGTGACATAGAGTTGAGTAGATAATAAATCCCGTTATCGTAACTATAAGTTATGTTTTCTTCGTCAAAATTTCTCAGTTTTCAGAGGGGTACTGATTATATTTAAGCATGTTCCTTTTTTTATTTTTGTCATATAATTATTTGCCCGAACTCAATTAAAATCAGTTTGTTCCTTTTTTCTTTTTTTTGCAGTATGTCGAGCAAAAAAAGGAAGTGGTCGGAGGATTACGTGCGGTACGGGTTCACGTGTTTGATGGAACGGGACGGAAGTCAGCATCCTCAATGCATGCTTTGCAATGTCAAGTTGAGCAACTCCAGCCTAGCACCAGCAAAACTACGGGAACTTCAAAAAACTGCACGGCGAGGGGCAGTACAAAGACGCAACGCTGGATGAATTCAAATTGAAGAGAGTCCGATTCGATGCAAGTGCTACCTTGCCCACTCTTGGCTTCGTTCCAATTGACAAACCGATCCTCACCGCGTCGTATGAAGTTGCGTACCTGATCGCAAAGCAGGGCAAACCGCACACCATTGGCGAGACACTCATCAAGCTGGCTGCGTTGAAGATGGCCAACATCATGCTGGGAAAAGCTGCTGAAAACAAGTTGTCTCTCATTCCACTCTCAAATGACACCATCAGATGCAGAATCGACGACACGAGCGACGACATCCTCACCCAGGTAGTTGCAGATTTAGTCGCGAGCCCGGCGAAATTCAGCCTTCAACTCGACGAGACCACCGACGTTTCGAATTTGAGCCAGCTCATCTTATTTGTGCGTTATGTCAAAGGAGACGAGATCAAGGACGACTTTCTGTTCTGCAAGCCTCTCACAACAACGACGAAGGCAGCTGACGTGAAGAAGCTTGTGGACGACTTCTTCAGAAGCAACGGTCTCTCGTGGAACATGGTGTCTGCAGTTTGCTCGGACGGAGCTCCAGCCATGCTGGGATGCAACTCCTATCCGGTTTTGGAGTGCTGGTGAAAGCCGATGCACCACACATCATCGTCACGCACTGCATCCTGCACAGACACGCGCTGGCATCAAAAACCCTGCCTCCAAAACTGGCCAATGTTCTGAAAATCGTCGTTGAAACTGTGAATTATGTGCGAAGCCTTGCTCTGAATCATCGCATCTTCAAAGAGCTGTGCAATGAAATCGGCTCTGAATTCGAAGTCCTTCTCTACCACTCTAACGTTCGATGGTTATCACGAGGGAAGGTAGTGAGCTGTGTTTTTGCCTTGCGTGTAGAATTAGCCCTGTTTTTGCGAGAACACCAGCATTGTCATGCAACGCACTTCCAAGAGTCAGTGTTCATCCTTGCCTTGGTGTACTTGGCTGACATCTTCGACGCACTCAATCATCTCAATTGCCAGATGCAGGGCGGTGGAGTGAATGTCATCGAATCTGAAGAAAAGCTGAGCGCTTTCCGAAAGAAGTTACCGTTGTGGAGGCGGCGAACAGAGAACGACAACTTCGGGAACTTTTCGCTACTGGACGAGTGCGTGAGCGGGATCGAAGATGAGTCTGAAGTTGGAGGCACTGCTGTACCGGGGGAGCTGAAGCGAGCGATTGCCACGCACTTGGATGAGCTGGGAAAGTCATTCGACAGCTACTTCCCCGACCAAGGGCAATACCCAGCATGGGTGCGGCAGCCGTTTACTTTCGAGGTTGCAACGGCAGATGTCAACGACCAATACCTCGATGACCTCATCAAACTTCAGCAGAGCCAGACTCAACAACAACTCTTCAGCACAACAGCGCTCTCAACGTTTTGGTGCCGCCAAATGGAAGGGTATCCTCACATCGCTAAAATTGCCCTTGAGATCCTCACGGCGTTCGTTACAACGTATCTCTGCGAGCATGCGTTTTCGAAACTGGTGGACATTAAAACAAAGAAAAGGAGCAGGCTTGCATGCGAAAATGATTTGAGGGTGGCCCTTGCCAAAACAAAACCACGCATTTCCCAGATCGCCTCCCGAAAAGAAGAACAGAAAACGCATTAAGATGCAATTCTTCTTAAGTTTTTGGTCAAATTTGAGGGGTTCTGCGAGTGTTCGGTGGGTTTCGTTAGGGTTCGGCGCCTTTAAAAAGGTTAAGAACCACTGACTTAGGGGTTTAGAGTATCTGTTATTGATTTTAACCACCTGAGTTATATTCTGTAAGAAGTCAAGGACTCAAAGGGCCAGAGATTGATTAACATCTAGGTTGAGGAGGCAATTGAACAATCTAGAAGGCAGAATACAGTTGAAAGCAGAGCTATAATCAACAAACAGAACACGTGCATAGGTAGCAGGAGCCTCAAGGTTTTTGTAGTATGTTATGCAGGCAAAGGGAGACAGCATGTCCATGTCCAATATGTCCAGGACGCCCCGATTCACTTAGTTACTAGGAGTTTCTGCGCAATCTGGGGAGGATTACGTCATTTTGAAAGTGTCGTATTGCCGTGACCTCTCATTTTAAATGAGCTTCTAAATATCACACTACTGTTGAAAACGAAAAACAGTACAGCCTGTTCAAATGAAGGCCACAGTAGGACTCACCGACTTGGCAAAGCTGAAGAAACTCTTTGTTTCCCCAGTCACCATGTTTGATGATCCTAGACAGTTTGAAAAGAGTACAAAAATTAATGAAATACCTTTGTGCTTGAATCCTACAATCTATGTAAATATCTTCAAGTGTTTGTGTGTTTGTTACTTGCAAAATCGAACATTCTTCAAGTATATTGGTTGGTCAACTTTGTTATTCTATCTGTTTGTCTGTCTGTTTGTTTTTCTGTTTGTCAATCGCCTACAGGTCACAATTCTAAACTGATCATCATAAAACTTTACCAATTTGCAGAGGTAGTCACAACTGAGAATTGGTCAAATTGATTTTGAGGTCAAAGGTCAAAGGCCATCTTGATGTAAAATTTCTAAAATCGTCATTTTTCGTCCGATTGACTTCAATTTTAAACAGCAATTGCAAAGTGCATCACTGAATTGGGAAAGCAACTATTTTTGAGGTCAAAAGATCAACTCAAGGTCAAACTTCTAAAATCATCAATTTTTATCAGCAAAATGGTCAATTTTAATCCGATTGACCCGAGTTTTGATTAAGATAGTCAATTTTAATATTAATGAAATGGACAATATGATGTATCCATGGCAACTTTTCTTGTGGGGGGAGGGGTGGATTTTGCAAGTATCGTGTTATGCATGATGTCTTTCTTGTTTGTGTATTTGTGCATTTAGACGTTATTCTTTCACGGCTGAAATGTAGCATCTAGGCCCCAAATGTTGGGGCTAAGAACCTCGGAGTCTGCAAAAGTTTTTAAGCCCCCCCTCCTCCCCCACAAATGTCCTCCCTTCAAGGAAATTATATTTATGTACCTTTGTGTATGCCTGAAAATCATAGAAAAAAAACCACCAAATTCTGAGCCAATACACCAAATTCTGCAAATGCGCTGGAGGTACCCAGGGTCAGGTGATGGGCACAAAGAAAAAAACTCCCACCTACAAGGGGGGGGGGGGGGGGGAGACGACTTGCCAATGTTCCCGAAAGGCGTGGGTGTTTCGAGTATTTTAAAACAAGGAATTTTAAAGATCCCCAACCCAGACACACAATGGATTCAAACTTCGGATATGGAGGGGCAACACGCAATACCGACCCCAAGGAAATTGAATACTTTCAAGTACGTATATCTTTGAGAACGTTTACGTTATTTCATCAGGGTCTTACATGGATAATGGGTATGACCATGTCAATTCTTAAAATAGTCCCATACATATGCCATAAAGCCCAGGAATGTTGCAATTAGAAAACTCCTTGAAGCCTCTATAGTATAAGTTACATTGTGCCCTCACATTAATGTCCAAATAGGCCTCCCTGAACAAAGCATCTATATTATACCTACTTGCATGGACCCAGATGGGCAGGGTTGACCTCTCAGCAATGGGCAACAAAGGAAAGGTCATCATCAGATCCCCAAATATCAGCACACATTGTCCGGGGTGTTTTGTGGTTGTGAAGCCATGATATGGCAAAAGTGTCTTTTCTCATTTCAAAGTTATTGGAATCTCTTGTGATGAGGCTAAAGCATGACATCGTGTTGCTATTCATATGTCAAACAGGTCAGCGCTCTCTATTCTCGAACGTTGTTCCCTCTGCTCTGTCAGTCTTCTGACACTCATCAGCAATTCCAAGATGGACGCATTCTTCCAGTAACCCCCTTCTGGTTAAACTTCCAAAATCCAGTTTGACTGCACACCTCAACTCTTTTATCCCTCACTTCTCCCGTCGAAGGAAAAACCTTTCCAAGGCTTTTCTGTCTCACTCATCCCTCTTGGGCTTGAAGGAGAAGGTGCACAGACATCTCATGTAATCCCAAACTCTGACCCATGATCTTTATTAGCCCCATCAACCTTTCGTAACCGAACCCTCTTACTCATCGATTTCAGTGTTGTCTCCCTTCCCCTCCTCTCTCTTTCTCTCTTCTCCTCCTCCTTTCCCTTGTTTGTTTATCCCCTTGTTGCTTGTGCACAATTGTTATCCCACTACCCCACTGTCAATTTAACCTTGCTCTTCCATGAGCCTCGTTCTTGTAGAGAAAGAAAATGTGTGTTGATGATACACCAAATTAAAAACAATGTCATCTGGTTTTGTGTCCTCCTTTTCCACCTAAAACGCTTTATCTGCCATCGAAAAAAAACTTTCTCTTCACTCAAATCTCACGAGAGCATGATAATCTCACGAGATCATAACACTTGTCAATGCAGGAAGAAAAGCGAGAATTAGTGTGACAACATTCGGAGAAACGAGCTCACTTCCTGTATAAAGCCTTTTCTGCCATATTAGATTGCCCGAGTGGACATTCTGGCCCTAACGCTTTAATATAAACATACCTTATGTTTCGTACATAACAGTGAGCATGCAAACAAGCAATGGAGGAGATGAAACTCACCATAGAGGATGCAAGTTCCCATTGGTTTCAAAAGAGAAAGACCTTTGGCTGTATGCTCACCACAAAGGCAATCAAGGACAATGTCCACCCCCTCTGGACTGATTCTGGATGTGTGGGAAAGACAGAGACAATCATGGTGATCTCTAGCTATGAGTAATTTAATGTGTGATAAAACACAAGGGGAGTGTTAAAAGGTTTTCACAAGTTCGTGTAAAATTTTCAGCAGTTTTGTGAATACCAAGGTCATTTTGGCTTCATCTTCTTTACCTGTATAGAAAGGTCACCAAGGGTGGGCCAAACATTTACACCAAAAAATAAACATTGTTACTTATAGATTAACGAGGGGAAAAACAATGGCAGTTTGAATACAATTTTACATTCACCAACATTAACTTTAATAAAGAAAAAGACGAATTATAGTCTCTTTTTGTCTTTAAGAGCACACTACCTCAAATTCCTAACAACTGTCAAGTTGATGTGGTAATAAAGTATTGAATCTTGAATTATTGAAGATTACCACATTTATCTAAATGTTAATAAAGAATCATCATCACAGCTGTACCAGACTCGTCACACAGAGACATCGGTGCTGCCATAACAGTCTCTTAATTGGCAAGGGTTGGTGGTTCAGTTATGGACTGTGGTTTGGTTATTCTGGGTGGTTTTGTTACATTCGGTGGTTTTGTTATATTCGGTGGTTTTGTCATGCTGGGTGGTTTTGTTACATTCAGCGGTTTCGTTACATTCGGTGGTTTGGTTATGCTGGGTGGTTTGGTTATGCTGGGTGGTTTCGTTACATTCGGTGGTTTAGTTATGCTGGGTGGTTTTGTTACATTCAGCGGTTTCGTTACTGTAAGGTATCTCGACAGACTACGATCGATTGTTGCACGTTTATTCACTCTCCCGATACAGGCCCGATTCACCCTAGTGACATCCGAGCTGGGCTGTAACTTCTGGAAAAACCGAAATAAACCCGCGGTCACGGTGTAGGGATACAACGGTGAATATTTGTAGTTTCATACATGACATCCTCCCCTTTAAGTCCAAAATTACCAAGAGCAATACGTGCTAGATTTCCAGAATTGACATTTCAAAAGCAACATTTCCAAAACATGTGAAAATATGTGTGCAAACGATTATGAGAATAATGAAAATACGTGAAAATAGAACATGTGTCACCGTGAAAATAGAACATGTGTCACCGTGAAAATAGAACATGTGTCACCGTGAAAATAGAACGAGTGTCAAAGGGAAAATAGAACATGTTCAAAGATTCAAACGGTCGGGTGCTTTTCTCTCACAATTGAGCGTCGCGGTGTACCAGTGGATACAGAGTCCGAGGTGATTCCTTTGGGTGGCGGTGGACCAGTGGATACAGAGTCCGAGGTGATTCCTTTGGGTGGCGGTGGACCAGTGGATACAGAGTCCGAGGTGATTCCTTTGGGTGGCGGTGGACCAGTGGATTCAGAGTCCGAGGTGATTCCTTTGGGTGGCGGTGGACCAGTGGATACAGAGTCCGAGGTGATTCCTTTGGGTGGCGGTGGACCAGTGGATTCAGAGTCCGAGGTGATTCCTTTGGGTGGCGATGGACCAGTGGATACAGAGTCTGAGGTGATTCCTTTGGTCTCCACGAAGGGTGTAGCGTTCGCAGAGGTTTTCGGGGCATCCGAGCCAGCTGGAGCGGCCACAACGATCTCCGGCAGTGGTTGGTCAAACTGTTGTCCTGACTGTGACGATGCTGCATTGCTGCAGGCTCTATCGACTGACAGTGACGGTAGGATATGTGGTCCTGATGTCGACGAATTTCGCAGCCGTCCTGCAGGCGATTCACGCAGGACAGTGGACCTGGCTTCTCGATGATGTCCCCCGGTAGCCACGTCGCACCTGCACCAAGATTTCGGGCAAACACTGGATCTCCAATGTTGATACAGCGACTGTTGGACGACTTATCGGGCACCAACTTTTGATTAAGCTGGCTCTGATAAACATTTGATGATATGTCCGGTTTGAGATTGTCAAGTGTCGATCTCAGGTGTCGTTTCATCAATAACTCAGACGGAGCTGCACCGGTTGTTGATTGTGGCGTGATGCGTTATTTGAACAGGAGACGAGACAGCTTTGTTTCCAGGTTTCCCTCCTGAAGTTTCTGCAATCCGGATTTGATGATTCCCATGGATCGTTCGGCCAAGCCATTTGAAGCCTGGTGATGTGGGCTGACAAACTTATGTTTGATGCCGTTCCGACGTGTGACCTCGGCGAACTCGGAACTGGAAAAACACGTACCGTTATCACTCACGATCATCCTGGGCAGACCATGAGTGGCGAAACAGCGTCTGAGTTTTTCGATGACAATGGCTGACGTAGTACCACGCGTCACATTGGCATCGATCCATTTTGTGTGCACGTCCGTAATTATTAGAATGATGCTGCCGTTAATAGGCCCGGCATAATCGAGATGTAGGCGATGCCACGGTTCGCTGGGCCATTCCCAGGGATGCAGTGGCGCTTTCGCAGGTGTATTCCGGGTGCTCTGGCAGGGGAAACAATGTCGAACATGATTTTCGACATCAGCATCAAGATTCGGCCACCACACATAGTTTCTAGCGAATGACTTCATCTTCACAATCCCGGGGTGACAGTCATGGATTTCATGCATGACCCTGAAACGCAGATTTTCCGGGATCACGACACGACATCCCCAGATTAGGCAACCATTTTCCACGCTGAGTTCATTTTTACGTGCTTTAAAAGCCGCAAAAGCCGATAAAGGGGGCCCAAAACGTCGGTCACATTCGGGATGTAACGATCATAGAACTGAACCAAACCAAGGTATGACTTCAATTCGGTTATATCTCGTGGAGCAGGAGCATCCTTGATAGCTCAGACTTTCTCATCTGTCGGGTGTAGACCCTCGGCATCAATCGTATGACCCAGGTACGTGACTGATGGCACCATAAACTTGCACTTGTCTCGACATAAACGTAGGCTGGAGTCAGAAATCTTCTTCAGAACTCTATCCAGGTTTTGTGGATGTTCCGCGTCCGTACGACCAGTAAACAGAATATCATCCTGGTAACAAACGACGTTGCGTTCAGCGGCAATCAAACTGTCCATGAAACGTTGATAAATTCCAGGTGCAGATTTCACTCCAAAACTGAGTCGGTGGTACTTGTACAACCCACGATGTGTGTTGATGGTAAGATACTGTTTCGAATTCTCGTCCAAGTGGAGCTGTAGATAGGCGGATTTGAGATCGAGTTTCGTAAAAGTCTTGCCTCCCGTGAGACGAGCGTAGAGGTCTTCGATCCTCGGGATTGGATATTTATCCAATGAAGAACACTTGTTCACGGTCATTTTATAATCTCCACATATGCGGATGGACTGGTCCGATTTTATGACCGGAACGATGGGCGCCGCCCATTCGGCATACTGGATTTGCTCGATGACGCCCAGATTTTCAAGATGATCCAGTTCCTTGTCATTCCGCTCCCGCAGGGCGAAAGGGACTGGGCGAGCTCTGCAAAATATAGGATTGGCATCCCGGTCAACACTGAGTTTAGCCGTATGTCCTTTCAAGGTTCCAAGCTCATCCTTGAAGACATCCGGGTACGTATCCAGCACATTTTTGAGTGTGTATGCTGCGGTAGGAGAAACGTTGGCTGCCCGGAGTTGATGAATGCTTTTTTACTTCAGTTGAATTATGCTCAACCAGTTCCTGCCGAGTAAGGAAGGGCCCTTTACAGGAATGACGACCAGGGGTAGGTGAAACTCACGGTTATCGTAGCCCACCGTGACGTCACATGCACCGCAGGGAACAATCTTCTCACCTGTATAGGTGGAGAGTCCATAGGTAGTAGGTTTCAGATGGGGTCGGTCAGCATCACTCCACAGGTTTGTGAAAACAGCATGGCTGATGAGCGAGACGGCCGCACCAGTGTCGACCTCCATTTGCAATGGCCGATTGTTGATGACAACAGTGGCAAGAAAAGGGTCCCGCTTATGGTGAGAATCAATATGAAACAGGTCACACGATTCTGAGTTGTTGGAAACAGCTCACCTGATCAAACTCAGGTTCCTCCGAACCGATAAACTGATGAATCTTCTTGTCAGCAGCTTTCTCTTTTCCCGATTTGCGAGTGATGCAAGCTGGAGCAATATGGCCAGTTTTTGAACAGAAATGGCAGGTTGCATCTTTGAAGCGACACGTCTCCGGAGGGTGCTTTCCGTTGCACCGAAAACATTTGTTGTGTGTTCGAGACCGCACTGGCTTCTGACGAGGAGCCTTGTTCCAACGTTTTGGCTGATCATGATCCAACCGATTCACAGCAGGGCTGGTACCAGACGAGCGAGTGGCACCGATGCTTGTAGCGTTGCGTTCAGCACTTTCCATGGAAATGGCGGTGTCTCTGGCATTTTGGAACGTCAGTCTTCTCTCAACAAGCAGGCGTCTACGAGTGCGGTCATCGGACATGCCAACCACCAGCAAATCACGGAGCATGTCATCGATCGTGTCCCCAAACTCACACAGATGTGACAGTTTTTTGAGGTGTGCAATGAAGTCTGCGATCGACTGACCTTGCTGCTGTCTGCACATGTAAAAATTAAACCGACATATCTCGACAGACTACGATCGATTGTTGCACGTTTATTGACTCTCCCGATACAGGCCCGATTCACCGCAGCGCCATACGAGCTGGGCCGTAACTTCCGGAAAAACGGAAATAAACCCGCGGTCACGGTGTAGGGATACAACGGTGAATATTTGCAGCTTCATACATGACAGTTACATTCGGTGGTTTGGTTATGCTGGGTGGTTTCGTTACATTCGGTGGTTTGCTTATGCTGGGTGGTTTCATTACATTCGGTGGTTTAGTTATGCTGGGTGGTTTTGTTACATTCGGCGGTTTCGTTCCATTCGGTGGTTTGCTTATGCTGGGTGGTTTCGTTGCATTCGGTGGTTTAGTTATGCTGGGTGGTTTTGTTACATTCAGTGGTTTTGTTATGCTGGGTGGTTTTGTTACATTTGATGGTTTGGCTGTGCTGGGTGGTTTTGTTACATTTAATGGTTCCGTTGTGCTGGGTGTTTTTGTTAGATTTGATGGTTTGGTTATGCTGGGTGGTTTTGTTACATTTGATGGTTTCGCTATGCTGGGTGGTTTTGTTACATTTGATGGTTTGGTTATGCTGGGTGGTTTTGTTACATTTAATGGTTCCGTTGTGCTGGGTGTTTTTGTTAGATTTGATGGTTTGGTTATGCTGGGTGGTTTTGTTACATTTGATGGTTTCGCTATGCTGGGTGGTTTTGTTACATTTGATGGTTTGGTTATGCTGGGTGGTTTTGTTACATTTGATGGTTTGGTTATGCTGGGTGGTTTTGTTACATTTAATGGTTCCGTTGTGCTGGGTGTTTTTGTTAGATTTGATGGTTTGGTTATGCTGGGTGGTTTTGTTGTGGCCTTCCAGTAAGTCAGGGCAGAAATTTGTAATCTGTTCAGGGTGCCGGAGATAACCAATTTGCTCTTCCCGAAAGACACCGTGGGATCTTTCATTTGCATTAACCACGAACCAGGCGGAACATTCGATCATCTTAATAGACAGGTCCATGCCAGGCAGAAATGGCGCCGTTTTCCAGTCAAGGTTTTCTCAGTGGATTTATATACTTTTGATCATACTCTGTCGAATAAGCTTGTGGGCCACCCTGAAATTTGCCTCAAATCCAAGATGGCGGCCAAAAATCCAAAATGGCCACCAGAATAGCTAAAATAGTATTTCTGAGAGTTGCTTTTACCCATAGATGATTTTTTTTCAACTGATTGTGGCCTATTATGATAAAGAAAGATAACTCAGTCATAACTCAGCCATAAAAATTAACAATCGGTACTTTATTAACAAAATGGCCGCCGGGCAACTTCCGTATTACGGAAACTGCTATAACTTCAGTTCCGAGTGTGATATGATTATAATTTTGGTGTCCAGTCATATGTTTTTGGGGTCAAGGAATCCATATTTGTACTTTTTATTTCAGTGAAATCATTGGTTCATAAAGAAATCTAAGATGGCTGCCAATACTGGCCACCGATGTGGCAGATTCAGTCATGTCTTGTGCTCCATAATATATATTACAATACATTTTGATTCAATTTCTTGGTTTCCAAAGTCTGGTTATCCATTTAGTTGGTTTATCATGACACTAGCTCAATAGATCATCCCCTAAATCATGGATGAACAATAAATCCAAGATGGCTGCCGCTGAACGGCTCCTAGTCAGTTTTGCTTCGTCTACCAAACTACACAGGTTTATAAAATGTATCTGAATTCCCATTCAATATGATCCCCGGCTTTGGTTATGCTTTGGGAAAAATATGTTGTTCAAAAGGCACATAATCCTCAGTTACTAAGATCAAGATCAAGATCACTCTCTTCACTCTGAAAGTCTGAATAAAGTCCACAGGTATCCGAAGAAAGTTGTTCCATGGTGCTCTCCGAATTAAGGCTTAAGGACGTATCAGCAATGTTGTGCCTCATAGCAGCTGTAAGGGAGAAGAGCATTGAAACACACCTGGCAGCAGAGAGAACGCTTCTTCCAAAGTGCTTTGCTTTCGGGCACATCAACTATGCTAGGTACCTGACATTCCAACACGTCAATCTCCAAAATCTGAAGGTGAATCACAAAGATGCCTGGGATGATCTGTTGCAAAATGGATTCGGAGGGTCGATGACTGGCGAGCCCTTTTCTACGATCCATGGGGACTTGATCACTGAGACCACAATCAACAGAGAGGTTAAAGTCCGGGGTGGTCCAATGCAAGGCGGTTACAGTACCAGCAAGCAGACAACAGATGCGTTCATAAAAACGAGTCACTTAATGGCAAAGCTCAGAGGAAGATTGAAGGAAAGGTTGCATATCCTGACCTCTTCAACTCACAAGGAAACAACAATAGGGGCACGGAGGCAGCATGACAACATGGTTCGCAACCTAGTCATCCAATTGGATAAGTACTTTGACCCTTTTCTGATTGGTTCTGCGCGTCACATGAAAACTGGAGTGGAAATTAACCAAGGTATTGTCAGTGGATTGTTGTCATCAACCGAAGCAGGAGAGAAACAATTCCAAGACTTTGTTAACCTTAGACTCAAGGCTACTGGAGAAGGCAGAATGAACATTTTTGACAGGATTGTGAATCTCAAGATCAAAACGGGCATGGAGAAGGTCAAGAAAAATCCAAAGGCAGTGAACGTTCTCAAGGAGGATCGACAAGCATTTGGTGTGTTGGTAGGAAAGGCAACTACCCCTGAAGAGGCACATTCACACCCCCTGACAACTATTCCACTTGCCCTTGCCACACCAGAACGAGACATTCGACAAGGTTCTAAAGCAGCGCTGAGGAACTACCTTATTGAGGAATCTTCATCAACTACAGAGGAACCGCCAAATAGAAGCAACTGGCTGATTGACGGAATGGCAGCTGTAAAGTCAATCCCGGCTCAACAGACTTGGGGAGAATACACTGATGCCCTATTGAAATTCTGCATGCCACCAAGCCAGTCAAACCCAAAACAGCTTGGGATCATATTTGATTCCTACTGTACGTCCACTACAAAGGAGTTAACCCAACGACGCCGAGGGATCTCTGGTAGAAGAACCCACATCACAAGCCCCGAGCAGAGTATGCCCAGAGGCAAAGATTGGGACGCATTTCTGCATAATGCTGAAAACAAGACTGAGCTGATTAAATTTATGGTCACTTACTTCAAAAGTGATTCAGTCAGATCGAAACTCAGAATTCCACTCACCGTGACAGAGGAACAGAATACATGGTTGATCACGCAAACTAAGTTTGAACAACTTGAATCCTGCAACCATCATGAGGCTGACACCAGGCTTGTTCTTCATGCAAGCAAGTGCGAAGGTCCGGTTGTGATTAAGGCTTCAGATACAGATGTACTGATCCTCTTGAGCTATGCCTATTCTGTCTGCAAACCACCACAAGACTGGTTCATGAAGATTGACCATCGGTACGTCAGTGTCAAGAAACTAACGACTCATTTTGGAGATGAAGTGTGTCAAACTCTCCCAGCATATCATAGCATTACTGGATGTGACACGACATCATTCCCATTTCGCATCGGCAAAATCAAGCCATTGAAGAAGATGTTGAAACAAGAGAAATCCCATCTACTCTCTCAGCTGGGCAGATCAAATCAATCTTTTCAAGATGCTACCAGTGCTAAATGCTTCTTCAGAACCTGCATGTATTCTGGAAGTGAACAAGAAAGCTTTGTTGAAACAAGGATCCGAACGTACAACACTCAAAAGGTGAAATCTAGTTCCAGCATCCTTCCAGACGAGAGTAGCACCAATGAACACCTCCAGAGGAGTGACCTTCAGGTATGGGTGTGGTACCAGTGTCTCAAGCAAAACATTGAGTATCCTTCTATCACTGACAGAGGATGGGAAAATACAGATGATGGTATCAGGCCAATATGGTTTACCTGCCCGCAACTCCCTCCAAGCCTCTCCAAGAAAAAGAGCAAGAAAAGACAAATTCAAAGTAAGTATACTAAAAATATATCATTACTTTGATCATTGCTTTTCGTTCCTGTCATAAAGTTCCTCCAATGTATTCCCACTGGCAGTGCATTCATCCAGATTAAATATGTGTAACCTTCCACTTACAGGTCTCGCGGAGTATGATGCAGATTTAGAAGATGCAGTAGAAGAGAGAAGCCAGCCTTCAAGGAAGAAGAGACACAGGAATACAAGCAGAAAACATGTACAAGACAGTGAAGTTCACTGTAGAGAAAGAGAAAAGCAAGGTAGATAAGTCCAAAATGCAATCGTAATTTTGTTATTTTTATATGATTTACTGTTTTGAATCCCGACTATATCCATTCACATTTTTTATAGGTATCGGTGGGGCAGAAGAAAGAGCAGAAGAATCTGAAGTTGATGAAGAGTACCAAGAAGATGGGGAAAATTCGGAGAGCACCATGGAACAACTTTCTTCGGATACCTGTGGACTTTATTCAGACTTTCAGAGTGAAGAGAGTGATCTTGATCTTGATCTTAGTAACTGAGGATTATGTGCCTTTTGAACAACATATTTTTCCCAAAGCATAACCAAAGCCGGGGATCATATTGAATGGGAATTCAGATACATTTTATAAACCTGTGTAGTTTGGTAGACGAAGCAAAACTGACTAGGAGCCGTTCAGCGGCAGCCATCTTGGATTTATTGTTCATCCATGATTTAGGGGATGATCTATTGAGCTAGTGTCATGATAAACCAACTAAATGGATAACCAGACTTTGGAAACCAAGAAATTGAATCAAAATGTATTGTAATATATATTATGGAGCACAAGACATGACTGAATCTGCCACATCGGTGGCCAGTATTGGCAGCCATCTTAGATTTCTTTATGAACCAATGATTTCACTGAAATAAAAAGTACAAATATGGATTCCTTGACCCCAAAAACATATGACTGGACACCAAAATTATAATCATATCACACTCGGAACTGAAGTTATAGCAGTTTCCGTAATACGGAAGTTGCCCGGCGGCCATTTTGTTAATAAAGTACCGATTGTTAATTTTTATGGCTGAGTTATGACTGAGTTATCTTTCTTTATCATAATAGGCCACAATCAGTTGAAAAAAAATCATCTATGGGTAAAAGCAACTCTCAGAAATACTATTTTAGCTATTCTGGTGGCCATTTTGGATTTTTGGCCGCCATCTTGGATTTGAGGCAAATTTCAGGGTGGCCCACAAGCTTATTCGACAGAGTATGATCAAAAGTATATAAATCCACTGAGAAAACCTTGACTGGAAAACGGCGCCATTTCTGCCTGGCATGGACCTGTCTATAACGTCCATTTGAAGGACGTCGCACACATCGATGCCCCACCAAGCATGTGAAACACCAAGATAAAGGTTAACCTCGGCTACCCAGCTCAGAGGTGAGTTTGCAGTTCGATGAAAGAATAATTCTAATATCATTTATTAACGCACAGGTTGTAAACCTGGTGCGTTATAGCGTTTGCCTGGGAATTTCGGGCGCTCAAAAGTGAAGCTAGTTTCTGTCACCCATTTCTGTCGCTCATTTCTGTCGCTCATTTCTGTCGCTCATTTCTGTCGCTCATTTCTGTCGCTCATTTCTGTCGCTCATTTCTGTCGCTCATTTCTGTCGCTCATTTCTGTCGCTCATTTCTGTCGCTCATTTCTGTCACCCATTTCTGTCGCTCATTTCTGTCGCTCATTTCTGTCGCTCAGATGTGTAAACATGACGTCATCAAATCTATATTTATAGGATAGGTTATAGGAGATATATATGTTATAGGATAGGAATATAGGACCCAAATGACCCAGAGGACCCAAATGACCCAGAGGACCCAAATGACCCAAATGACCCAAATGACCCAGAGGACCCAAATGACCCAGAGGACCCAAATGACCCAGAGGACCCAAATGACCCAAATGACCCAGAGGACCCAAATGACCCAGAGGACCCAAATGACCCAAATGACCCAGAGGACCCAAATGACCCAGAGGACCCAAATGACCCAAATGACCCAGAGGACCCAAATGACCCAGAGGACCCAAATGACCCAGAGGACCCAAATGACCCAGAGGACCCAAATGACCCAGAGGACCCAAATGACCCAGAGGACCCAAATGACCCAGAGGACCCAAATGACCCAGAGGACCCAAATGACCCAGAGGACCCAAATGACCCAGAGGACCCAAATGACCCAGAGGACCCAAATGACCCAGAGGACCCAAATGACCCAGAGGACCCAGAGGACCAAAATGACCCAGAGGACCCAAATGACCCAAATGACCCAAATGACCCAGAGGACCCAAATGACCCAGAGGACCCAAATGACCCAAATGACCCAGAGGACCCAAATGACCCAAATGACCCAGAGGACCCAAATGACCCAAATGACCCAAATGACCCAGAGGACCCAAATGACCCAGAGGACCCAAATGACCCAGAGGACCCAAATGACCCAGAGGACCCAAATGACCCAGAGGACCCAAATGACCCAGAGGACCCAAATGACCCAGAGGACCCAAATGACCCAAATGACCCAGAGGACCCAGAGGACCCAAATGACCCAGAGGACCCAGAGGACCCAGAGGACCCAAATGACCCAGAGGACCCAGAGGACCCAGAGGACCCAAATGACCCAGAGGACCCAGAGGACCCAGAGGACCCAAATGCCCCAGAGGACCCAAATGACCCAAATGACCCAAATGACCCAGAGGACCCAAATGACCCAAATGACCCAGAGGACCCAAATGACCCAGAGGACCCAAATGACCCAAATGACCCAAATGACCCAGAGGACCCAAATGACCCAGAGGACCCAAATGACCCAGAGGACCCAAATGACCCAGAGGACCCAAATGACCCAGAGGACCCAAATGACCCAGAGGACCCAAATGACCCAGAGGACCCAAATGACCCAGAGGACCCAAATTCTATGTATGTTTCTATGATGATGTATGTTTTGGTGAAAGTACATAATGTGAATACTAGTAGCAATTTTACAAAAACCATGGCATAATTTCAAATCTTGACCCGAGATGATAATTATGCTACATCATAATTTCCATGTGCCAACCTGGGCGGAATCCAAGTGGATTCACTTGACTTGTTAATGTCACAATTAAGCTTGGATCATCAAAATCGCGATTGTTATAATTACAATATCAACAAAAAAAATACATAGCGAATAACATTGTGAGTTTGAGTAGTAAATGAATAACAAACGAATGACTTACTTATTTAAATATTTTTAAAACAAATCATTGTGATTTTATCAGGTGGCAAATGACATACAATGGAATTGATTTCACTTGCTTATTGTCCATCCATGCCGCTTGGGATATGGAGTCCTGGTGGTTTG
Source organism: Myxine glutinosa (assembly GCF_964187855.1). Taxonomy (NCBI): domain Eukaryota; kingdom Metazoa; phylum Chordata; class Myxini; order Myxiniformes; family Myxinidae; genus Myxine; species Myxine glutinosa. The sequence goes on along the minus strand of NC_136270.1, from coordinate 59,651,981 downwards.
GTCCCGGTGGTTCTTATAAACGTTCACCACTTTCGTCAGTCTTGAGTCCACGTTCCAATTTTATTCCAGGTAACCTGCATTCATTTAATGTCCTTCCTGGTGGTACGCCACCAGGTCTCTCTTTGCCGTCCATCCTTTCCCTTCCCGTCACATGCCAAGCATATTGCTCTTTTCGGTCGGTATAGCTTGATCCTCCATGTGCAGCACGTGACCAATCCATCCCCACCTCCTAATTTGTATCACTTCCATGACGTTTTCCCTCCCTGTTAACCTGTCAACCTCTTTCCTACTGTCCATTCTAGACCAGAAGATTGTCAAGATTTTCTTAAAGCTGCTGAAAATGAAAGACTCCAGTTTGCTATTTTTTTGTGATTTTCCAAGATATATATATATATATATATATATATATATATATATATATATATATATATATATATATATATATCTATCTCTATATATAAAGGAGTGTCTGTGTGTGTGTGTGTGTGTGTGTGTGTGTGTGTGTGTGTGTGTGTGTGTGTGTGTGTCTGTCTGGATGTCCGCTTATAACTCAAGAACTACACCGGAGAAAAGTTTTAGACACAGATTCGGAATCAGCATAAAATCCCGGTGGTTTTAGGCTACGTTTTATTTTAATATCAATGGTTTAAAAAAACCGCGTCACCTGCAATTCCATGGTGGTTTGTGGCGGCGCTAGACGTTCGGGGTGTATTGCAATGGTTTGTCGGGTTTGGCTGTGGGTCCAGAATAGCTCCCATTTCCTTATGTTCTTCCACTTTTATTTTGATTCTTCTGTTACAACGCCTTCCTTATCTACCTTATATCCCCCCGACGAGGCCTCTACATAATTTCATGCGGCAGAATTTCGTGCATTTTGAGTGAAAGAAGTGAGACGAAGTTGTAGGAGGAAGAAGAGGCACGGTCACTGTGGAGGGCTTCGATCGTGAGTGGAAATGGCGGGAATTGCGTTTGTATCGCAAAGTAAAGGATCTGCATTCATTTCTGAACTTGCATTGGTGGATTGTTATACGTCTGCATTATTTTTCATAAAAAAACTTTATGTTGAACTTGAAGGCTCCAAGCACGGACTATATATATAGCCCTCATTGAGATAAAAGTAAAAATCCTGCTATTGCTTGCCAAGCTAGCCGTCCCCCCCCCCTCCCACTTCACTCCCCCTCCATCCCCCTCCCCTCTCCTCCTCCCCCTCCCTCCTCTTCACTCCTCTCCTCCTCCCCCTCCCTCCTCTTCTCCCCTCCCCCCCTCTTCTCCCCTCCCCACCCTCTCCTCCCCTCCCCACCCTCTCCTCCCCTCCCCACCCTCCCCTCCCCCCCCGTTCCCCTCCCCTCCCCCCCGTTCCCCTCCCCTCCCCCCCCGTTCCCCTCCCCTCCCCCCCCGTTCCCCTCCCCTCCCCCCCCGTTCCCCTCCCCTCCCCCTCCTCCTCCCCCCTTCCCCCGCCCGGCAATGCCGGGTACTTCCCATGGCCAGCTGTACGTGGGCTGCTCGAGGGTTGGAAAACCAAGCAATCTTTATGTCTTGGCACCAAGTAAGAAAACCAGAAATGTTGTATACCAAGAGGTTTTGAGAAATTGAAAATTGACAAAACGTCATGTAGGAAATGTACTGTGATATTGCTCTAAAATATACATGTTCTTTTCATCATATATTTGTATTATTCTTATTCAACCCGGGTGAAGCCCCCCTCCCCCCTCCCCCCTTCCCCTCCACTCCCCCTCCCAGTTCACTCCCCCTCCCTCCCCCTCCCCTCTCCTCCTCCCCCTCCCTCCTTTTCACTCCTCTCCTCCTCCCCCTCCCCCCTCTCCTCCCCTCCCCCCCCGTTCCCCTCCCCTCCCCTTCCTCCTCCCGTCCCTTCCCCCGCCCGGCAATGCCGGGTACATCCCATGGCCAGCTGTACGTGGGCTGCTCGAGGGTTGGAAAACCAAGCAATCTTTATGTCTTGGCACCAAGTAAGAAAACCAGAAATGTATACCAAGAGGTTTTGAGAAATTTAAAATTGACAAAACGTCATGTAGGAAATGTACTGTGATATTGTTCTAAAATATACATGTTCTTTTCATCATATATTTGTATTATTCTTTTTCAACCCGGGCGAAGCCGGGTACCTCAGCTAGTATATATATATATATATATATATATATATATATATATATATATATATATATATATATATATATATATATATATATATACAGTGGAACCTTGACTTACGAGTGCACCAACTTACGAGTTTTCCGAGATACGAGCCGTCGCTCGGGCGGTTTATTGCTTTGAGATGCGAGCCGAGATTTGAGTTACGAGCTTTCGCCACCCGCCACCAGGTGGGTTCCGGTCACGTGGTTATCTTGCCGTGCAAGCATATCTGCCGTATATCGCTGCTGTTTTGTTTTTGCATGTTGGTTATTTTGGAGCTTACGCCAGCCGCCACCAGGTGGGTTCCGGTCACGTGGTTATCTTGCCGTGCAAGCATATCTGCCGTATATTGCTGCTGTTTTGTTTTTGCATGTTGGTTATTTTGGAGCTTACGCCAGCCGCCACCAGGTGGGTTCCGGTCACGTGGTTATCTTGCCGTGCAAGCATATCTGCCGTATATCGCTGCTGTTTTGTTTTTGCATGTTGGTTATTTTGGAGCTTACGCCAGCCGCCACCAGGTGGGTTCCGGTCACGTGGTTATCTTGCCGTGCAAGCATATCTGCCGTATATCACTGCTGTTTTGTTTTTGCATGTTGGTTATTTTGGAGCTTACGCCAGCCGCCACCAGGTGGGTTCCGGTCACGTGGTTATCTTGCCGTGCAAGCATATCTGCCGTATATCGCTGCTGTTTTGTTTTTGCATGTTGGTTATTTTGGAGCTTACGCCAGCCGCCACCAGGTGGGTTCCGGTCACGTGGTTATCTTGCCGTGCAAGCATATCTGCCGTATATCGCTGCTGTTTTGTTTTTGCATGTTGGTTATTTTGGAGCTTACGCCAGCCGGCACCAGGTGGGTTCCGGTCACGTGGTTATCTTGCCGTGCAAGCATATCTGCCGTATATCGCTGCTGTTTTGTTTTCGCATGTTGGTTATTTTGGAAAATTTCTTAGTTTTAACCATGGGTCCTAAGTAATTGAGTGCCAAGGGCAGTACTGAGAAGAAGAAGAGGATGATGTGCTTGGATATAAAACACGCAATCGTCGAAAAACATGAGCGAGGTGTGCGTGTTGTCGACTTGGTGAGGCAGATGTGAAGGCAGCTGAAGATTTTATTATAACTTTTGCCGAACTGATAGAAGCCGAACGATACATCCCCCAGCAAATCTTCAACTGTGACGAGACAGGGCTCTTCTGGAAAAAGATGCCGAGGAGGACGTATATAACGGCAGAGGAGAAGAGCATGCCAGGCCACAACTTGTTCAGAGTGCCGGCGATAGCTCGCCTTCTCTTTGTGGAAGACACGGTGAGATTCTTAACATCCAACAACTAATGGGACGCAAACGGGGCGCCCAGTTTAGCGGTACACACATTGATGAATCACCCTGCCTGTGAAACACCGACATGACAGGTTATAGCTGGGTCGGGATTCAAACCCAGGCTGGACAGTTTAGAGTCAAGTGTGCGTACCTCCAGTCCAGGCCATCCTGCCAACTTGTATGCTGCATACAGGTGAAATATAAAGCGCGAGATATTTTTATATATACTGCATATTTCAAAAAAAATTGGTGTGGTTTTTGGCGGGCTGGAACGGATTAATAGCATTTCAATGCATTTTAATGGGGAAATTTGATTTGAGAAACGAGCAAATTGAGTTACGAGCTCGGTCACAGAACGAATTAAACTCGTAAGTCAAGGTTCCACTGTATGTATATATATATATATATATATATATATATATATATATATATATATGTATATATATATACATACATACATACACATTCGGTTGCCGGAGCTGAATCCCACTCCCGGCACCAATGTGTTATGGTTCTCAGACAGGAATCCCACTCCTGAACACCGAATATGTTACGGTCTGGGATTCGGGTTTACTACGAGTGGTTAGCCTCAGTTCCCTCCTGAACTTACCCGACATGTGGCTGCCATGCACGAATAACTTCGTGCTTGGCAGGTTGCGAACCAGCAACTACAAATGGCAATTGGTCCGTCACGCGATAGCTTGCACACGTGCAGAGGGAATAAAATCCAGTAACCAAGAGAGTATAATCACACGTGTAGAGTCCTGTGAGAGAGTCTGGCCTAGAACAGATGCACACGTTCTGAGGGAATAAAATCCAGCAACCAAGAGAGTCTAATCACACATGTAAAGGCCTGTGAGAGAGTCTGGCCTAGAACGGATGCACATGTTCAGAGGGTGAGTGAACCCGGCAGAGAGAGATAAAATACAGGCACTGTATTGGTCCACAACACAGTATTGGTATAGAACATTGGTCCACAATGTCCAAAAACCAAGAAAGTTCAAAAACGTGTTCAATCTCCCTTTGTTCACCCTCACCGAGGTGGGGAAGCTGGGGTTGGGGGTGGGGGGGGGGGGGGAGTGGAGGGTGGTCTTGGAAGTGTCCTGGCTCCCTATTGGTGGAGCCCGTTACTCCGCTCCACAAGCTCCCCCAAAGTGACTCAGGCCCTGATTGGTGGGTTTCTGAGCCTGGCCACCATGCCAGACTCTGAGCCTGGCCACCACCATGTGTTTCACATGCTTGGTGGGGCATCGATGTGTGCGACGTCCTTCAAATGGACGTTAAGATGATCGAATGTTCCGCCTGGTTCTGGTTGATGTAAATGAAAGATCCCACGGTGTCTTTCGGGAAGAGCAAATTGGTTATCTCCGGCACCCTGAACAGATTACAAATTTCTGCCCTGACTGACTGGAAGGCCACAACAAAACCACCCAGCATAACCAAACCATCAAATCTAACAAAAACACCCAGTACAACGGAACCATTGAGCCTGGTGCCTTTGAGCCTGGTGCATTGCCTGGTAAATGGTCCCTTTCTGAGTGGAGGACCTATCTTTCCTTTTCCCAACGCATAACAACATAATAACCTGAAATAAGGGAAATGGACTAAGATAATGGTCTGTGTGAAGTAACTATTCTAAGGGACCTGTATAGTGGTTGCCATTACTTTTTAGTGGTTTTCCAAAACCGCAACAATATATATATACACATATACATATATACACACATATATATATATATATATATATACATACAGACTTGGCATTTAATATGGAATATTTTTTTTGTGGAGGTGAACTGACTTTTCAAGATGACTTAGAACCAAAAGTTAATTGAAATTATGTTGAAATTATTCTAGATTTTGTTAATGTGACCTTTAAAAGAAACAAAAACCACATTTGCCATTTCGAAGCAAATAAATTGATCCTTGAAAGTGATGTAAACTGATATCAAACTCAATTCATGGACAGTACTGTGTTAAACTTCTGTACGTTTTCCAGAAGTATCTCTTTATTTTGCACATTAGCCAATTTTTTTTTCAACAAAAACAAAAGCTAAATTATGACTGGGATTACGGACAGTAAAATTACAGTTCAGTACTTCGTATAACCCCCACGAGCATTCAGGAGAGCACGTACACGTCGAGGCATGGTGTTCACGAGATTTGCCAAGGTTTGGACAGGAATCGCTTGCCATGCAGTGACAATAGTCTGCTGCAATTCATGCACAGAGGTAGGCTGTTGGTCCAAGTTGTCGATTTGACGCGTTAATTCTGCCCACAAGTTCTCTATCGGATTCATATCCGGGGACATGGCAGGCCACTCCATATGCTCTACACCACGGTCAGCAAGAAAGTGTTGGATCATGCGAGCACGATGACGCCGTGCATTGTCATCTTGGAAGACAAAGTTTCCTCGAAAGGCTGCACGAGCAAATGGAAGCAATGTTTCTTCCAGAATGACCCTGTACTTGAACTGGTTCAGGTTTCCATTCAGATCAACCAGGTCAGTTTTTCCCCCTGCATGAAAAGCAGCCCAAACAGTCACACCACCACCTCCAGCTTGGATTCTTGGCACTATACAATCTTCGTTGTGGGCTTCATGCACTTGTCTGCGCACTCAGACGCAGCCATCTTGACGATAGTCCAGAAATCTAGACTCGTCACTGAAGGTCACGTGATTCTAGTGTCCTGGCTGCCATTGACGGTGCTCTCTGGCCCACTGCAATCGGCGCTGGCTGTGTTGTCTGGTCAGGCGTGGCTTTTTCAGGGGAAGCCTGGCATGATAGCCTGCTTGAACCAGTCGTTGGTTGACTAGCCTTCTGGATATAGGCACATTTGTAAGTTGCTGCCACTCAGCCCTAAGCCGATTAGCTGACTTGGTACGGCCATTGCAGACTAACCGGTGCAGCTGGCGCTCATCTCTCCTTGTGGTTCTGCGTGGACGTCCTGGCCTCGGTATTGGAGTAGGGACACCCCTCTGTGCATTTCGTTTCAGGATCTTTGACACCTGACCTTGAGTGATGCCATACTGCCGAGCAATAGCACGCTGTTTCATGCCAGAATTTCGTAAAGCCACCACTCCATGACAAACAGCATTGTCAAGTTGACGGACCATCTCCAGAGGAAGCGGCAATAACTTTTGTAGAGACCTTTGTTGGTCGAAAGCTTGTCGAAAATTTAAGATCGACGTCCTGAAGCTACGTCCGCGTCTGATTTAATCTCCCGATTATTTATTTAATGCAAATGAGACGCCCTGCTTGTACTGTGGAGTTTCTACTATTTCTCACAGTTACATATATACAGTGAACCCTCGTTTATCGCGGGGGTTACGTTCCAGAACCCCCCGCGATAAACGAAAATCCGCGAAGTAGCGACCATATTTTTTTATTTTTTTTTATATATATTTTAAAGCATTATGAACTCCCACACTCTTATTAACCTTTCCCATACTCTTATAAACACTTCCTATACTCTTAAACACTTTTTACGCTCTTAAACATACGTAATTTTAACAACATATAAAATTCTAATGGGTACTCACCGTTGAAGATACTGTAGCTACCCATGGGTTCCCCAAGCAAGACCAGCATCAGAATCTCCTTGCTCCAGCCGGTGACGTCACCGGCGGGGATCCCCGGCGCGAGAGTGGCTGGTCACGTGACCACCGAAGCACGCCATGCTTGAGAGGCGTGGCTTTCGGTTTCTGGTTGTGCTTTATAATGCAGCCCGATAAATGGGCTTTTCAGTGTTCCCGAGTTGGTTTGCCAGTAGCGTGCCGTGTACGATCTCACGTGGGTAACTCGCACAAGTGGAAGCTGCCGCATCTGCGTTTTCCATACGCACGACTCTTTGTCTACCCTTCTACTGTACACTATGTACAGTATTTTATTTCTTGTAATATGTTTTAATTACTGTATTTTTCTTATTTTTTTACGTTTTTTAATTTTTTAGGCTAGAAAATGCTTATTTTACCACAAAAATATTTAAAATAATAGTATATAAAAATACATTTATACCGCAAAATCCCGCGATATAGCGAAAAATCCGCGATATAATTTTACATATACTAGCGAGAAAAAACCGCGATGTACCGAATCCGCGAAAAGTGAACCGCGATAGAGCGAGGGATGACTGTATATATATATATATATATATATATATATATATATATATATATATATATATATATATATATATACATACATTATATACATACATTATATACATATTGTCACGCACATGGCTAGTTATCACCAGCCTTGGACGGATGAACCGAACAACTTTACTTCCCGAGGCGATCTCCAATTTGGCAGTTATGACACGCGCAGGATGGAATGATACATGGGGTTTCTTTTTCAAGAACCACGAAGCGTTTAACTACAAGAAAACACGGGTTTATTCTGAATCCGAAAAAAGAACGAAACAACAAAAGGTAACGATGATGATTTGTTACAAAATAAGGTGCCGAATGAAGACACCGAAAATAAAGCTTAGGTAACTAAATTCTACGGTGAGGATCCTCCACTCAGATACAAACACGCACACAGGGTAAAGTAAAAAAATAATAGCTCCCTCTCCGGCACTTAGCTGACCCCAAAATGGGTCCCGTTGGTGAGGTCGGCAGTGGTGATGTCCAGAGCCACCAGGGCAGGAAGCTTGGAAAACGGCAACGGCGACGACATCGAACGCCGCACGCTGAAAAATGCTCGGTATCGAGGCTGTGGCAAGCCTGCAGATGGCTCTCTTTCTTTCTCCTCCGCTTGGGAAAGGACAACAAGGCCTCCAGCTCCCCGGAAGAGCCCAACAGTCCAAGCTCCCTCCAGATCCCCGCAGAAAACCGCTCTCTCTCACAACGCACAGAAAGGCCTCATACTTCCTCGCAAGACCCAAAAACGCGGTCTTTTCACCCGATCAATCGCGAAGCTTTTTGCTGCCACTTGCACTCCCCAAGCACCAATCGCGAACCTTCTTCTTCGTGCGCTCACTCACCAAGCACCAATCGCGAAGCATCTTCTTCACGCGCTTGCTCACTAAACACCAGTAGCGAAGCTTCTTGCTGCCACTCGCACTCTCCTAGCTCCAATCGCAAAGCTTCTTGCTGCCGCTCACACTCTCCAAGCACAAATCGCAAAGCTTCTTGCTGCCTCTCGCACTCTCCAAGCACCAATCGCGAAGCTTCTTCTTTGAACGCGCCTCGCACTCCGCCTACGTCATCCGGACACGTGGCCTGTTGGTCATGTCCGCCGCCCACCGTACCACTGATAGCTCCACCTCTCCTGGGTGGGTTCTTGCTGTATGTGTCCATGGAGCATGATAAGCTTGGCCGGCAGTTGTTATAAATGTTAGGGATGGCCACAGAGGGTTTCATGGACAGGGGAATTGAACCTTAAACCTTACCACTAATTAACACGTCATAATCCTTCGTATGATGAACATTTAAACACAACCATAAGCTACATTTTCCCTACTTAGCACATCAAAATGTTCCTACACACAAAATAACTGCAGTCAAGTGCTTCCTACACCTCGATACTGGCAGTTTTGCCCACTCTTCTTGTGCAAACTGCTCCAGTTCTCCCAGATTTGAAGGTTTCCTTCTCCCAACTGCTATTTTCAGATCTCCCCACAGGTGTTCAATGGGATTTAGATCTGGACTCATTGCTGGCCACTTCATAGCAGTCCAGCGTTTTGTCTTGAACCATTCCTGGGTGCTTTTTGAAGTGTGTTTGGGGTCATTGTCCTGCTGCAAGACCCATGACCTTCGACGGAGACCCAGCTTTGTGACACTTGGTTGAACATTGCACTCCAAAATGCCTTGGTTATCTCCTGATTTGATTATGCCATGCACACATTAAAGCACCAAGTGCCAGATGCAGCACAACAACCCCAAAACATAATTGAACCTCTTCCATGTTTGACTGTGGGGAAGGTGTTATTTTCTTTGAAGGCTTCATTTTGTTTTCTGTAAACATAGAGATGATGCGCTTTATCAAAAAGCTCTAATTTGGTCTCATCTGTCCACAGGTCATTCCCCCAGAAGGATTTTGGCATGTTCAGGTGTGTTTTGGAAAACTCCAATCTGACTTTCTTATGTCTCTCTCTCAGCAGTGGGGTCCACCTCGGGCTCCTACCATAGAGCGTTTCATTGAGTTGGCGATTGATGGTGCGAGTTGAAACTGTCGTACCTTGTGTTTGAAGGTCAGCTTGAATCTGTTTTGCAGTTGATCAAGGTGCTTTCTCCACCATTTGAACAATCCTTCGCTGCAATCTTCGATCAAGTTTTCTCTTGCGGAAAGTCCAGGGAGGTTTGCTACAGTGCCATGGGCCTTAAACTTCCTGATAACATTGCGTACGATGGACACAGGAGCATCAAGGTCGCTGGAGATGGACTTGTAGCCTTGAGATTGTCCATGCTTGGCTACAATCTTGTCTGACCTCCTCAGAGAATTCTCTGGTTTTCTTTCTCTTCTCCATGCTCATTGCGGTACACAGTGACACAAAACAGCAGAATGACTCCTTTTCTCCATTCAAACTGGTTGAATAAGTGATTTTTATATTGCAGGCACCTGCAGCTCACCGCAGGTGAGTTCAATTCCAAAGTAAAGGAAAATCACCTGCTTGAAATAAAAATTATTTCGAACAACTTCTAAAAGGTGCCAATAATATTGTCCAGGCCATTTTTGGATTTCTGTGTGGAATAAGCTATTTTTAGTAATTTTTTCAGCTTTTTTGTTTTGTTCCACTGCAAACCAAAGAAATACATATGTGGATACCAAAAGATTTTTTTAATTTCACCAGTTGTCTGGAGGAAATAGTGCATTATTTGAAAAAAAGTGCTAGGGTGCCAACATTTTTTGGCCACGATTGTATATGTGAGCTCAGTTTATGGAGGTTCCGACCTGCGGCAAACTGAAAAGTCAATAACAATTATTAAAATGAAGCTTATGCTTGTTCTACTTTTAAAGAGCAATTTCCTTTCTATTAATGTGCGTGTCATGGTATTTCAGAATACCAATATGCACTGTAAGAGTACAAGTTTTACATCACCATTTTCCCATAACTGTGTCTGCCTGTTTCACCTGTCGATCTTTTCGAGAGGTGTTCCTCTCTTGTCCATGGTATCATGGATAACTCGCCACCTCTTCGCAAAGGACGCTGTCGGACCTTAAACGTCTTCCAGCTAATGCCAGCGGATGGGACATCCGGCTTAATGTCCATTCTAGAGATTGCACACTTTGTGATTCAACACCTTGCATAAGAAACACTAGTCTGACAATTGATAGCCTTGTTGGGAATGGAATCCACACTACACAGCTCAAAATAAGCAAGTGAGCTACCTCTGCACCATCCTGCCAGACAACACTTGGTGTGGAGTGGGGGAGGGACAGGGGCAGGAAGGGAAAGTAATAATAATAATAATAATAATAATAATAACAAAAATCTCTATTATAAAAGGAGTATCAGTCTGTCTGGTTGTCCTGTTTTAACTTGAGAATGGATTAACGGATTTCAATAAATCCAACTATGGTGGATTGAGGGAACTCTCGAGAAGGGTTGTGATGCAAAAAAAAAAAAGAGAAAAAAAGGCAGCGTTTGTGTAAGGTACATGGACACGTGTCTAAACTGCAAATGCCAACTTGCAACGCTGGTTATCCCCACACAAAGGGCAGGATCTCCCAGGAATCCTTTGTTGTTGTTGCCCATATATTAGCCATTTCAGCAAAGATTGGTACTCCCGTCTGCGAAGCGACGGGTCTTATATTCTAGTAATAATATTGTGATGTCCACTTGAATGCGTGTCATGATTGGAGCCACTTTTGGCCCATGACATCGATTATAGTGAAGGATTAATATGTTTAACAAGGTGTTGTTAATGAATATGTCTATACACTCAGAGTACATACTGACTGTAAACAATGGCCTACTATTTTTAAAAAAAAGAAACCAAGGGTCTTTAACATCCACCGGTAAAAGTGAAAGCAGGTGAGACACCCAGCTTAGCATAATCTGATATGAAGCACCAGGATGATAGTGTCTACATTCGGTTCAAGCATCAAACATAAACTAGAAAGGTAACAAGTGAGCAAGCCCCCCTTTTTAGCTACCCAATCAGCCTCATGCAATCCTTGTATGTCATGTGACAACACAGCCCTAATACAAGTCTTACAAGATTGAGAGCAAGAGCATGATGCTCACTTTTTCACTTCCGTCACGTAGTCGGCATTGCGGTCGATAAGGTGCAGCACAGAGCCTCGAATGGTCTCGTGCTTGCTCGATGACGCAGTCCCAAACAGCGTCACCCCAGGAACGGTGGCACAGAGCTGGGCAACTGCCTGACCCTGGAGGGCCCGAATAAGAGGTCAAAAAATCTGTGCCTTAGAGGCTGTGTTCTTGTCTTTAAGCCAATCAGCAGTGCCAATCACAGCTAACTCCTAAAACCATAATATACAAGGAAACATTTTAACGAACAAGAAGGGGACATTTGGCCTACTGTACCTGTGTCTTAGCCACATCTCACAATCCTGTTCTACTTACATATTTCCCAGCATGCATTTTGCATTTGTTACGCATTTCTTTATATTTCTATCAAACAATGCAAATCTTTTATTTAGCCAACTTATTCTTTACATCCACATCCATTTAACCTATCGACGTGGTTAATGACCACTGTATTGAGCCAAAGGGTTACTATAATGAATAACCATGGTGTTACTTCCATCAACATGATCATACATATATTAGGGCAGCTGAATTTAGCTACCTTCTAAAATATGCAGTGCTTTATAATGCAGCACCCTGCAGGAAATTCACCTGGGTGGCAGTTTTTTTAGTCTGATGTGACTTTTCATGGTTCATACCAGGACCAGACATTTCAGAGATGAGCACAACACAAAGTGAGCTTGTGGTCCCGTTTAATACGAGTAAACACACGTATAACTAGAACGGCACTTGCTAGACCGCATGCCTCTGCCGGGATGAACAATACATATTGTATCCACTGATAGGAATCGGGATCTGAACCAAAATCGAATCGGCTTGTTCTTGTCACTAAACGAGCTCATCCACCAAGTTTTGTCTTAATCCATCCACAACTTTTTGAAATATCGTGATATACTCGTATATCGTTTTTGCCCCATTGCTCAGTGGTGACGAATCACTTTAAAAAAAAATTGGTTCAGATCCAGATACATATCCGGCCTCTCAGTGGGATACAAAACATCAACTGTTCTTCCGCTCTTTCACTCCCTCTCTCTGTTCTCTTCACCCTCTCTTTTGCTCAAAGTCATCTGCTATCTGCTTGGAAATCAGCCAACATCACCGCTTTACACAGAAAAGGTGCAAAAACAGATCCTTGCAACTACAGACCAATCAGCCTTCTCCCAATTATCAGCAAAGTCATGGAATCCATCATTGCTTCGGATATGAAATCTTTCCTCTTCTCCAATGGCTTGATCTCTGATCATCAATTTGGTTTCAGACCAGGTCACTCTACTCTGGACATGCTGCTTCTGCTGTCTCAACAATGGATGGAGGTCCTCAATGCCAAACAGGAAATTAGAGCTGTCTCCCTTGCCTTCGATACGGTCTGGCACCCCGCTCTGCTCACCAAACTCTCCTCCTTTGGTATCCATGGAAATCTCCACGCATGGCTGGCGGACTTCCTCTCTAGTCGCAGTCAACGTGTGGCCCTGAATGGGTTTCTCTCATCTCCTCTTCCTGTTCAGGCTGGAGTTCCCCAAGGCAGTGTTCTGGGCCCTGTGCTTTTTCTGGTCTTCAGCAATGATCTCTCCGACTCTCTTGAAAATCCTCTCTATCTCTTTGCTGATGACTCCACTCTCTGCCGCTCCATTCCTCATCCCTCAGATCGGCAGTCTGCAGACCTGGACAAAATCACAGACTGGGCAAACAAGTGGAACATGTCTTTCAATCCTGATAAATCTCACACTCTTACGATGTCTCTCCGAAAAGACCGACTGGACAACCCTCCCATTCACTTTCTGAATAATCCTCTCCAAGAAGTTCTGTCACTCAAGCTTTTGGGTCTCACTATCTGCCATGATCTTTCGTGGGAAAACCACATTTCCAAGCTGGCCTCCAAAGCCAGTCGCCGACTGGGCATCTTCCGTCGTGTGAAGTCCTTCCTTGGCACACCTGAGCTCCTCACCACATACAAGGCTTTCATCTGCAGCTCAATGGAATACTGCTCTCCCCTCTGGGCTGGTGCTCCTGCCCCACACCTAGCTCTTCTTCACGCTGTTGAAACCAAAGCGTTCAGAATCATTGGAATCTCCCGCGATGAAGCTATCTCCGAGGGCCTTTCACTTACTCACCGCAGGCAGGTGGGTGGTCTTTCCGTCATCTACCGACTCCTCTCCGGCCTTGCTCCCCCAGCTCTCTCTGGGCTCTGTCCCCCAAATATTCCTACAGGTCGCACAAGATCTGCCTGCAACCCTCTTATGGTTAAACTGCCAAAATCAAGCCTCTCTGCTCACCTTCATTCCTCTTTTCTCCTGCCTCTGGAACAAACTCCCTCACTCTTTTCAATCCCACTCCTCCCTCCAGGTCTTTAAAATAGCTCTTCACCACCATCTCTTATCTTCCCCTATCCAAAACCTTGATCTTTTCTACCCCAGCTAATTTCACCCCAAATCCACTTTTTTGAAACACCAACTTCTTTCTTGGAAGTCCTTGGTGTCTTTGTGTTTTATACTTCTCCCACCCCCCTCCCCCTTCCCACGCCTCCTCCCGCCAAGCCCTCTCCCTCCCACACATCACCCGATGTCCCTGCTCTCAAATGTTGTGTTTGTGTGCTTCCCCTTCTCTCCCCATCTTGTCTACCGCTCCCTCTTTTAATATATTTTGTTTGTCTGTTTGATTCATTTATTGTGTGATAAATGTTAGCTCTTTCACGAGCCTCGATTCTGTATACAACAACAACAAAAAAACTTCAGCCTGGCGGAGGTATTCTCTCTACCTAGTGCTGTTCGTGTTTGGAATGTGGTTAGTATCAGGGTGGAAAGTTTAAAAAAAAAATTCATATCCTGATGCTGTGTAGACTTTGCTTCCCTGCTGATGGACCTCTGGTAGCTTGTAACTGTTGCTGCGTTTTTGTCTGAGGAAGAAATACTGAAATCTATCTATCTGGGTTCTTCCCAACATCTTTGTTCCTTTCACATTTCTTTCTACTTTTTCATATTTCTCTTTATTCATTCTAATTCTTGCTTCTTCTTTATTTCTCTCTTTCTTTATCTATCTGTCTTAGGAGAAGTGAATTCTTGTAGAAAGTTTTCTGGAAGGTTCACTTGGCTGCGCTTGGATGAGTTTGAGGGTAGAGGAGTAGCGGCTGAAACCCGAATCCTATCCAGGTTCCTCCTGATGACTCCTGATGACTCTTTACTTATTCTGGTTCCATCTGATGACTCAATGCAGTATTTGGTTTTCCGTTTCATTTAATCATTTCTCAAATCAGTCCTGCACCATACAGACCTGGAATCAAAATGCCGGAGTGTGGATAGGACAAAGGGCAAAAAAAAGTTCACAGGAACCTGGATAGGGCAAAGCCATTTAGAAACCTCCTAGCATTGTCTGGACACACAATAAGCACGTAAACCTGAACCTATTCAGCCACAATCCATAGGTCCACCCAAGTATTCCCGGTGTGTCGACCAACAAGAGGATGAGAAATCCTAAGAATGGTTTCATGCATGCAAGGTGCAAAAAGATTAAGTAATTTTATCCTTATACAAACTTTTCGCTTTGTGGAAAACAATCCAAAACATCTTTAGGAGAGTGGTCTAGTGAACGTGACTTTCGTTAATAGTCGTGGATGTGTCAAACATCGTCTCTCAATGGACACAATATGTGATTAAAGGTCACACCAGCTAAAGATGGCAATACAAGATTCGACTTCTACGTGTGCATGTACAACTAAAATGCTAACACTTATTCGAATGTACACAGGGACACGGGTAACTGATTTGTTCAACAGAAACGAGTCAAATGATTGTTTAGGACACGTGTCCTAATATATATATATATTTTTTACGGCGGAGCCCGTAGTGCAAAGCCGTCTAGAAGAGTGTTTGTCTGTCCGTATGTGTGTATGTATGTATGTCCCCTCAAACGTATACCAATCAGAGCTGAGGATCTGGTCACGTGACAGGGTGATGTGATTACGTCTGATGTCATTACGGCGGTGCTGTGGCTAACTCTCCACACACCGCCATTTTGATTCCAATTCATTCAGGCCGAACACATTGTCGAACCTGTCATATATCACAATCGCCATGCTCTACCTGTACATTTTTCATTCAGTGTGAAACACAAGCAAACAGATTGTTAAAATGACCATCAAATATCGAAAGCATTGACGTTATGGCTCTTGCAACAAAACGGTACATATAGGCCTTAAGCTTCATGCCTCAACTTCAGGCTGCTACAGACAAATTGAGCCCAGGTTTCTTAATACAGTAGTGTATCGTTTCAGTAGTATCGTTTTCGTAATAGAAATACAGTAATAATAATATAGTAAATATGACCATAACATTTTAATCCCAATGTCGTGAATACATAGTTAATGGATTGAAGCGGTGTATGGTTCATTAATCAATGATAAGCGGTGTATGGACTAACAACCGTGGAAGTAATGTCGCCTCGGTTTTTTGATAGCGTGTTATTAACCCAATCCTTGTGGGGTATAAAGATTATAGTAGATCTTCCCTCAGTTCTGTAAGTAAAAATTACCTCACGGATGTCGGGATTCCTGCAAATTTCTTTGTTTAATATTATAAACAGCATTAGCGACTGTTTAAAAATCGAATCATGTGTGTTTGTGGTTTATAATATTTTACAAGCCCGACTACGCCGCTGTTAGACTTTCGGTCTTGTTTTTTATGCTTCTGCCAGAGGCATGTTTTTGGGTTGTCCGTCCATCTGTTAGTACTTCCGTCAGTCTGTGATAGGTTTTTGTTACCGCGATAACTTATGAACGGCTGAAGGGATCTGTGTCTTCTTGGTACATGGATGTATAATGATGCAAAGATGAAGTGATTACATTACGGGGTCAAGAAGTCAAAGGTCAGGGATCCCGTTAGGTAGAAATTCTGTTACCGAGCTAACTTGTGAACCAGTGATGGAATTTTGACCAAACTTGGTACTTGTATGTATTATGATGCAAAGATGAACAGGTTAGATTTTTGCATCAAAGGTCAGAGGTCATGTCAGGTAAATATGTGATACTTGAGAACAGCTTAAGGGATTTTAATCAAACTTGGTACAAATATGTAAAATGAAGTAATGATGTGGGCAGAGGCATATCGGTCGTCATAGAGTGCCGTTTCGATTTGTGAAAGGATTTGTACACAGAGACAAGGCTCATGGGAGAGCAAGAACATTGAACAGAGCAGAAGGAAACAGCACAGAGGGTGTGAAGGGGAGGGTCAAGGTAAACATGAACAGCAGAGTTGAAGGAAAAATAGAGGGGGTCTTGAACAAATAATGGATGATGGAAGAAATGGGGCAGGGTAGGACACTTGGGTTGGACAAGATGGATACAGAAGGAAACTCTCAGGAAAGAAAAACTGGGAATTTGGAAGGAGGTGGACTTGGGGATTGGAGATGGTTAACAAGGGTAGAAAAGATCATGGTTTTGAATTGGGGATTATCTGAGATGGTGGTGAACAGCTGTCTTGAAGACCTGCAGGGAAAGAATGAGATTGAAGAGGATGTGGAAATTGGTTCCACAGGTGGGGGGGAAAGAGGAACAAATGAGTGTAGGTGAGCAGCGATCCTGGAGTTAGGTAGTTTCATCAGAAGGGGCTGATTGTAGCACTTGTGCACCTTGCAATAACCTGTGGGGGACAAAGCACGGATGAGCAGAGGGTGCAAGACCAGAAAGTAGGTGATAGAATGGGAAAGTCATGGGATGGGAAAGTGATAACCCCATTAACTCAGCTTCAGCGTCGGAGATCCCTATGATCTTGAAAGCATTGGTTTCCACGGCGTCAAGCTGAGCAAGGTGTGAAGCAGGAGAGTAAGCCCAGAGGGGAGAGTAGTAGTCCCTCATGCTGCAGATGAAGGCCTTGTAGGTGCTTTGGACTTCAGGTGTACCAAAAAGGACTTTGTACAATGGAGGATGCCCAGTTGGCGACTGGCTTTGGAGGCTAGCTTTAAAATGTGGTTTGCCCAAGAAACATCATGGCTGATAGTGAGACCCAGGAGTTTGAATGACTGAACTTCCTGAAGAGGATTGTTAAGAAAGTAGATTGGGTGGGGAGAGAGGTTGCCAGATGGTCTTTTCGAAGAGAGAGAGTGGGAGTGTGCGGTTTGTCAGGATTGAAGGACATATTTCAAGTGTTCGACCAGCTTGCAGATTTTTTTATAGGTCGGAAGAGAGGGAGGAGGCTGAAGCCTACCTGTCTGAAGGATGAGGGATGTCATATCAGATGGCGGAGTCATCAGCAAATAGATAAATATGATTTTTCAGAGTCAAGAGAGATCATTAATGAAGATCAGGAATAGGACTGGACCGATAACAATGGAATAGGACTGGGCACTCCAGCCTTGACAGGGAGAGGAGACTCCAGCCTTGACATGAAGGATTCTATTGAGATCCACATGTTGGCGACGAGAGTAGATGGAGTCAGTAACCCAAGAGTGGAGTTGGCCTAGGATGGCATAGGCAGTGCGTTTGAATAGCAAGGTTGGAAGCCAAACGGTATCACAAGTACGTGATATATCCAGAGAGATGTCCCTGATCTCATGTCTGACATTGAAGGCCTCCATTGGTTGTAGGGACAGTAGACGCAGCATGTCCAAGGTCTAAATCTGAATTGGTGATCTGAGATGAGGCCATTGGAGAAAAGGAAAGATTTCATATCAACTGCGATCAGCAAGGTCATGGAAGTAAGCAATCATCAGCAAGGTCATGGAATTGGTCTTGATTTTTATATTTTTAATAAAATACTGAGAGAGGGGAAGTTAAAGGAGCGTGTACTCACAATCTCTACATCGGGTTTACATGTTAAATTAGTTGATTAGTCAACATAACAGAGAGCCAGTTATAAAACCTTTCCACTAAATTATCTTACTGAAAAAAATTGTCAAAAGGGAATCTTCCAGCTCAAGTTTCCAAGCGCCTCGATATCTGAATAAGAAAATGAAATAACAGGTTTCTCCTTGAATGATCCATGCGTTAATGTCAGATGCACTTGCCCGAGAGGCCTTTGGGAGACAATGGTAAACCCCACAACTGAGCTAGTTCACATGCTCAGTGAAGGCCTTTTCCCATTCATGTTTCAAAAAGTCGTGGACACCCCACACCGTAGCACCACTCATGGTGCTTGGCACGCTTTCAGGTGGCTGCACTGCCAATCTTTGGTTCCACTAAACCCCATGTTATTTAATCGTTTCCTGGGGAGGATCCTCAGTCCTGTATGATTTCATACACAAATTTATGGAAAACCATGACCTTCCACATGGTGGCCTTCTACATCTGTGTGCAGATAAATAGCGGAGTTTTTGAACCGCCCCAATCCTCCCCAAACATCCAACAGCCACTTTTACACCATCATCCTAATACTATCACCTTCAAACATCCTGTGCCTTTTCTCACACATCCTAAAAAAGTCCCACAACCTTCCTATTCCCAAATTTCTTGATCTTTTTAACCACTCCCATTTTCCCACAACCACTTGCAAACATATTACTTGGATCCCACCAAAGGAAGCAAAGCAGAGGTGCTCTCGTCTAGGATTTGTTTGTTCAGGGAAATAGCTAGGCCCTACTACAAACTGGCAGCTAGTCTTGCATAGACAGAGTATAAAATATTAATGCAAAGCACATTGCCCTTTGGAGAAGACATGAAGGTGCCTGTCCTTTAAGAAAAACATTTAACTCATGACTGTGCTGCCTGTGGATGTTAAACGAGACTTTTCAGGAAGTACCATGACAACTAGCGTCCTGTTAATGGATATAAAGAACACCGTGAATAGAGCGGAACTAATTGAGCGTTTTTTATCGTGAGCAGAATGCAAATGAAAGATGTCAAGCTTACAGAAGACTCCATTTCAAAATGAAACCTCACACACGTGTGCAGTGTACTTAAGGTACTTTCATTTTCCTATCCATGAACAAAAATATTCAAACACTCTTGGGCTTTCATGAACCAAAGAGAATCGTATGTTCCAATCAGTGTTGAGGGCATGTCCAGAATGAATGTGACTCACCACGCCGCCCCCGGCTGAGTGCACGAGTACGCTCATGCCCTCGCGAAGCCTTCCTATATCAAAAAGGAGCAGGTAGGCAGTGAGGAAGCTCACAGGAAACGCTGCACCATCAGTGAAACTCATGCCCGGCGGCAGGGGGAAGACGTTCTCAACTGGCACACATGCCAGCTCAGCCCAAGCTCCGTAGCACATCACCGCCATAACACCTGCACCAACCTACACACAGAGGCAGCCATTAGAATGCAACATTGCTGTTGGGAGGATAGTCTGTAGATACACACTCGTCTCTGAGCCGTGTTTCCTGGGTTTGAATTTTGTCTCGGCTAAAAAGTGTCATCCTGGTGTTTCGCAGATTTGGCGATTTATCATTGTGCTCCCCATCAATGTGCCATCCCTTGGGTGAATGTTATAAACTTGAACAAATGACAATTACAAAATGAAATATGACTCGAGATACGTGTGAAAGGACACGTTGATGGGGTTGAGGAACGGAGAGAGACACGTGCACTCCTCATAAAACATTAAGCGACAAATGTTTTGAGGTTTTAATGGTCTTTGCGACATTCAAACTTGTTTATACTCCTGTTTAAGAGGACCAGTAATGAAATGTACACTCCATAAACAAACGTGATGTCAGTGGAAGCAAAAGTTAAGTTGTTCTACGAAAACAACATGGTTGGGTGAAGTGGGTGTGCAAACGATACCAGTCCACAAATGACCACAGGCAGGTGTACATTGGAAAAAAAATGGCTTTAATGATGTACGTGACCACCAAAGACCACAATGCAACATTCACAAATTGGCCCGAACCAAATCAGATGATCTAGATCTAGCTCATGATGTAGGATGTTGCACTATTCAAGGGTCACTTCCAATGATCAAGAGAGTGCGGGTGGAAGTGGTGACCGCAAGCACGCTTTCCTAGGATGTCCCAAGCTTGTTCAATTGGATTTAAGTCCGGAGATTGTGCAGGTCAGTCCATAAAAGTGATATTATGGTTCAAAAATGCAGTCGTGAAAATATGGGTATAGTGTAGATGGGCATTGTAAAGGACGAATAACTCGTCTTGGTGGTGAAGGCCTCGTGTTGATCTACATCGGCAAACTGGCAGGACAATGGATGAAATCACCAGGACGTTGATTGAGGTATGCTAACGAAGTTGACGGAAGCAAAGGAGAAGTTAATGTTTCAGACGTTAACCCTTCGCCAAAGCAAAATATGATGAATGTGCCCCAGGTGAGATACTATTCTAGTTTTGGGGGATTTCAATGCATTGATTGGCACTGACAGGAATGGGTATGAAACATGTGTTGGTCCCAATGGGTCTGGAACTATGAACCAGAATAGCACTCAGTTCCTTGACTTTGTAAGATGTCGTCGACTTAGAGTAGCTGGCCCATCGTTTTAGTGCCCACAGTATTCCAATGCTGGTAGCATGGCAAAGGAGATTGACCATGTGCTTGTTGATGGTCACTATAGGATGCATCAGGACTACAGGGTCTACTGGAGTGCTCGGTTCCTCAATACCGAACACAGGCTTGTTGTAGCAACTCTGAGGTTGCAGCTCAAATACAAGAGAAGGGTACCATCCAAGCCAAGGTTGGATGTTGACAGGCTCAAGAATGAGAGGGGTAGCTGAGGAGTTTGCAGAATGAGAGGGTAGCTGACACACGAGGGAATTACCATAATCCCTACTCTACCTATCACAGGGCCATCCTTGTATGACCACGAATATACACTTTTTTTTTTCTTTTCTTTTTTTGTATACTGAATGGAGGCTCGTGAAAGAGCTAACATTTATTTCACAAACAAATCAACCAGACAAACAAAACACACTTAATCCGACAAACAGGCTAGACCGGTCCCTGACTGACTGAACATCGAAAGGGTTCTTCTTCTTTACGACATCGGAGCACCTACCTATGCAGATCTACCTAAATCTATATATCCCCCAACCCACCGACATAACAATATGTATTGTTCATTTGATACAAGTAATATTTTCATTGTACTTTCTTTAAGTGTTATAATTGTGTGTACACAACAACAACAACAACAACAGGCATTTTAAGGCCATTTTCCCTGCTAGAGCGGGGGTTAGCCTTGCGGGCCCCATGACAATCTTCTCCATTTTGCCCTATTTTCTGCATCTCCCCTTGTTAACCCCCTTGCCCGCATTTCTTCATCCACCACCTTGAGTCAAGTCTTTCTCGGTCTTCCCCGTCCTCTACTTCCTTCTACATTCATTTCCATCATTCTTCTCAACCAGTCACTTTCATCCTTCCTCAACACATGACAAAACCATCTCAACCTGTTTCTCTTCACAGCATCCATCACAGTCTCTATTCCCATCATCTTTCGCAATTCATCATTTGTCTTCCTCTCTCTCAACAATACTCCGCACATCCACCGAACCATTCGCATTTCCACCCTTTCCAACCTTCGTTGCTGCTCTACCTTCATTACCCATGTCTCGCTCCCATAAATCATAACACTTCTCACACATGCACCTTTCCCTTCAGTTTTAACGACACTCACCTCCTCGTCAGCACGCCACTCAGTTCCTGAAACTTCTTCCATGCACATGTCACTCTAGCAACCGTTGCCGAGTCTGATCCACCTTCTCCATTCAGCATGTCTCCGAGGTAGCAAAATGTTTTCACACCTTCCAGCTTCACACCATCTCCAAGATCCAACTCAATATTTCCTCCATCTGCAGCTCCCTCTGTGCACACCTTACACTTGAATGTAGCTGCCACACTGGTTAATGACCCTCTCAGTGCACTACATTGTTGATGAACCCACTCAGCACACATTGTACATTGAATGGAGTTCACTCCGACACCCTTCCTGCACACAGCACACGGCCACTTCACAGTTCTTTCCACCTCACCACATGCTTTACCACTTGCCATCACCTTAATTTTTCCGATATTCACCTTCAGACCTTTTGTCTCCATACATTCCTTCCACTTGTTCATCTTCTTCTTCAGATCATCCATACTTTCCGCAATCAATACCAGATCATCTGCATACAACAACTCCCATGGTAAACCCTCCTTTACATTCTGAGCCAGCACCTCCATCACAGCTACAAATAGTGGTGGACTTAGTACCGACCCCTGATGCACTCCCACCTTCACCTCAAACTCACCACTGTTCCCATCCTTCATCCTTACAGCTGTGCGCGCTCTCTCCTGCATTGCCATCACTACTCTGATCAACCATTCCGCTACTCCAAACTTCCTCAATGCCCATGTCACTACTTCGCGTGGAACCCTATCGAATGCTTTCTCCAGATCAACAAACCCAAGAAACAACTTCTTCCTCTTCTCCATGTACTTCTCCTGCAGCTGCCTTACAATAAAAAGTGTGTCTGTCGTTCCTCTTCCTGGTATAAATCCAAACTGCATTTCGTCGATCTTCACTTTCTTCCTTATCCTCCTCTCCAACACCCTTTCCAAATTCCAATACCTTCATTCCATGCTCCAATAACTTTATCGCTCGATACGAGCCACAGTCCAGAGGGTCACCTTTCCCCTTGTATAGAGGGACGAGGGTACTCAGTTCCTAATCCATTGGAATGTGGCCTTCTTTCACCACCAGATTACAGATCTCTGTCATTCTCTTCACAAACCAACTTCCTGCTGCCTTCAACATATCTCCCACAACTCCCGTCGGCCCTCCCGCTTTTCTACTCTTCATTGCTTTTATTGCTTCCTCAACTTCCTTCTCATTTAACTTCTCAGCCAGTCCTAAAACTGGGTTACTCTCTATGTTGCCATCCCATTCATTCTCTGCATTCAACAGCATTTCCATATATCTCTTCCATATTCCTTTAATTCCATCTGGGTCCACAACTATTTGTCCCACTTCATCCTTAAAGCAACTCACCCCCATCACATCGCACCTCTCTTTCGCTATCTGCTTTGCAATCCTGAATACCACTCTCTGACCCGCTTCCGAATCCAAGCGTTCTCCGAACATTTTCCTATATGCCTTCTGTGCCTTTGATACCTCTTTCTTTGCAGCCTTCTTGGTTGCCTTATAACTTTCATGCTCTGCCTTTTCTGCCCCCATACCCTTCGCCTTCTGCCACTCCTTGAACGTCTTCCTCTTCTCGTCAATCCTCTTTCCAACTTCATTATCCCACCACCATGTTTCCGAGTGCCTCGGTGGTCCTTTTGTCCATCCACATACCTCACCAACGGCTCCCAACAGACTATCTTTCATTGACTTCCAACCACTTTCAAGCTCAACCACATCATACTCTACCCTACTCAGCCTCTCTTTTAATGCCTCCCTCACTGTCACCTCTTTCAACCTCCACACCTTCATTCTCGGTTGGTACTTCACCCGCTGAGCTCTCCTCGCACCTTTCACCCTTATGTCGCAGACAACCAAGTGGTGCTGTGAAACAGCCTCCTCCCCCGGGATCACCTGTGTCCCGAAGGTGCCCCCTATCTCGCCTATGCACCAATCAGGTAGTCAATGGTTGTCGTCGACCCACCTGACGTGTATGTAACAAGCTTATTATCCGCTTTCTGGAACTGAGTATTACAAATCAACAAACCAGCTCCATCAGCAAAGTCCAAAATCCTTTCACCTTCTCCATTCCTCACACCATATCCACAACCCCCATTAACTCCCTCATAACCATCCATACTCCTTCCCACATGTCCATTTACGTCTCCTCCTACCACAACAACTTCCTCATCTTTCACGTTTTCCATCAGCTTCTCTATCGCACACCAGAACTTGTCCATCTCTTCGTCGCTCCGACCGACCTGCAAAGTATATCCCGAGATGACGTTCACCAAGAGCTTTCCAATCATCATTTTCACCATCATCAACCTTTCACTCACTCCAGTCACACTCACCACACTGTCTACAAACTCCTCAGAAAACAGGACACCAACACCATGCAAGCCTTCTGGGCACCCTTGCCACACAAACTTGTATTTATGTCCCTGCCTACCCTTCACCATTCTCACACCACTTCCCTTCCATCTCGTCTTCTGCACACAACATATGTCCACTCTTCTTCTGACCAATACTTCCACCACTTCTCCTGATCTCCCTGTCATTGTCTTTACATTCCATGTCCCAAACCTCAGAAACCGATCTCCACGTGGGGCATCAGACGTTTCGTAATCATAAATGGAGTGATTTCCACATTTGCTTCGATCGGGTTCCCCACCTTGAGTGTTTTGACGAGAGGGAGTGAGGTCCCCCACAGGGTATTTCGGGCTGTACCCTGCCCATATGTAGTTGTCATGGTCCTAAGTGCAGTGATCAGAATTTTTTTGGGTAAACTGAACAAAGGTTGAGAAAGTTTATCAGTGTTTCCAGTTTTTGCAACTCATGCTGTCATCCCCTTTGAGTAAAATCTTCCTGAACAATTCGGCCGACTTGGGGTATTAGCTTTATGACGTCACTAAACTTTTGAAAGTGTTTTTAATAAAATACAAGAAGGAGAAGATGCATTGCGATTTCATGTCTCTTTCAAGTCAACCTCAACCATCGAATAGACAAACACACTGTTATTCAGTTCAGGGGTTGTGGGCACTATTCTAGTGTTTATCCTTAAGGAATTCAGGAGCCAAGCAGAAGGTGTGAACTGGTTCCATAAGTAGCACACAGTGGGTAGAGCAGGCCCAAGGTCATTGATGATCCAGTTGCATTTAACCGACAGCTCGATAGCAGCACAGACATTCTCTTGAGACCAGCTTGAGTTCCACGCGTTTAGAATACAAATCCTTAGTGCTGCTAATTCATCAGGTTTTGAACAAACAACCTTCTAGATACTGTGTCCTCATCACCTCATCCTCTGCACCTGCAATATCAATTTGATTATTATGATTTTAAAAACAAAGATTTTATACAAATAGGCTTAGTAAGATCAATCTTATTTTCTTGTTCAATCTTGGTTATACAGTCAAGTGAAAAAGTAAGTACACCCCATGTAAAGTTTTGACTTTTTCAACATATTTCAACATTCAGCTATTTGATCTTCATTTCAACAATATTGATAGATAAAGGTGATATAATAAAACAAATATCATGAAACATTTACATTTTGTAGTCCATTGTATAATTTAAATAAACATAAATGCAAATTTCGCATGTAGAAAAAGTAAGTACACCCCGACATTTATCACTACTTCAAATACCTAAAATTAGAATCGGGTGCACCAGCTCAGGTGCAAATGATTAGAACATCGTTAGAGAGGATCTTGGAGGAACCTGTCTTATTTAAACCTCAGACATTTAGTTTGGTTTGCTCTTTGTTGTTGAAGTGTGCGGCATCACCATGCCTAGATCAAAAGAGCTCTCTGAGGCCTTCAGAAAGAAGGTTATGGATGCCTACGAGTCTGGGAAGGGATTTAAAAAGATCTCCAAACAATTTTAAATCAATCATTCGACTGTCCGGAAGATCATCAAGAAGTGGAGTAGATTCCAAACAACTGCCAACTTGTTCAGGCCAGGCCGCCCCAGCAAGTTCAGCCTGAGAGTAGACCGCAAGATGCTGAAAGAAGTCTCCAAGAACCCCAGAATGTCATCACGGGACCTACAGGTAACTCTTGCTACTGTTGATGTCAAAGTGCACGAGTCTACCATTAGAAAGAGGCTGCACAAATTTGATCTACATGGGAGGTGTGCCAGGAGGAAACCTTTGCTGTCCAGAAAGAACATCAGGGCAAGACTAAAGTTTGCCAATGAACACCTAGGCAAAGACTAGCACTTCTGGAACAATGTGCACTGGACAGATGAGTCAAAGGTAGAGCTATTTGGCCACAGTACCAGAAGACATGTTTGGCAAAACCCAAAGACAGCATTTGACCACAGGAACCTGATACCAACTGTAAAGCATGGTGGTGGAAATATTATGGTTTGGGGCGGCTTTGCTGCATCAGGGCCTGGGCAGCTCACCATCATAGAATCCACTATGAATTCTTCATTGTACCAGAGGGTGCTTGAGGTTAATGTGAGGCCATCTGTCGGAAAGTTGAAGCTCAACCGAAGGTGGAGCTTGCAACATGACAATGACCCTAAACATACCAGTAAATCCACCAAGGAATGGCTGAAAAGAAAGAAATGGAGGGTTCTGGAATGGCCAAGTCAAAGGCCGGATCTAAATCCCATCGAGATGTGGGGGGATTTGAAACGAGCTGTGCATGCACGAATGGCCAAGTCAAAGGCCGGATCTAAATCCCATCGAGATGTTGTGGGGGGATTTGAAACGAGCTGTGCATGCAAGAAACCCCTCAAACATCGCACAGCTGAAAGAATTCTGCATGGAGGAGTGGGAAAAAATTTCTCCCAGTCGATGTCAGAGACTGGTAGATAGTTTTAAGAAACGCCTACTTGAGGTTGTTTCTGCCAAAGGGGGCAATACCACCTATTAGAGCCAAGGGTGTACTTACTTTTTCTACATGCGAAATTTGCATTTATGTTTATTTAAATTATACAATGGACTACAAAATGTAAATGTTTCATGATATTTGTTTTATTATATCACCTTTATCCATCAATATTGTTGAAATGAAGATCAAATAGCTGTCTGTTGAAATATGTTGAAAAAGTCAAAACTTTACATGGGGTGCACTTACTTTTTCACTTGACTGTATATGTTGCTTTTATGATGGTCTGCCCAAAGGCAGGCTCAGTGTCATGTCTGAATTGTCATCTTTATTTATTTTATTACCTTGTGCTTGTGAAGCAAAAAGTGGGGTTAAGCGATTGGTCACACACGTGTCTGCATTTTGTTAAGAGCATACATCAAAAACCGTTCAACAGAGGAAATTGAAACTTTACCACATGTTACATGAACATTTGATATAGCGCATATTGACTGTACATCAAAAACTGTGCTCATTCTTCCCTTTAATCATTGAAGGTTTTAACTCATCATCACATTACATCAAATCCTCAGTTTATCATCTTCCAATAATGCTTCGATTCACCCTGATCTCCCCTTTCCCACTGTCAATGTTTATAATGCTCTTCCTCCTGTCTTTAAGTTTCATGAGCCAATATGTCTGTGTTTGAAAAGAGGGAAAGTTGAATTGAAAATCCATACAAGTCAATTCCACCATTACCTCCTGGGATTGCCTCAAACAAAGTTGGTATATATCCTACCTGAAAATTTTCCACCCCCTCTCCAAGCATCTCCACGAGGCCTGAACACTCAAATCCAGGGATGATGGGGGTTCGGGGTGGATTTTCCATGTTTCCTTGTCGAACCATCAGGTCCAAGAAGTTCATTCCACTGCAAAGAAATATAAAACAATCAGAGGACAAATAAAGAGGGTCCTCAGGAAAAGTAGGTAAAGCTACAAGTTATACAAATACAATAATTTCACATTACATTCATTGCGTGTACACAGATAAAAAGTTTTTACAACCTTAAAGAGAAACCACTCTCAGGATATCTTAGAGGTGTGCGCACTTCCCTCTGAGCTGTCTATATACCCCAGGTTCGAATCCTTACTCAGTTACAAACTCTCATCCTGGTGTTTCATATGAAGGGTGTGGCATCGATGAGTACACCATCCATCGAATGGACATAATCCAGAGGACGCATGTACCTCGGTGTCTTTCATGAAGAGTCGGCGAGTGATCGCCAGCGACCTCAACAAATTAAAAATTCCTGTCACAGTCTAACATCAGGCCTGGCCAGCCAGTTACCAAAAATACCTGGGTTAGACTGTTTACTCAGGCCAACCTCACGAAATGGGAATAATTGGAGTCGTTAAAGAAGAACAAGAGCGGGTTTCATTTAAGAAGAAGAAGAACGGCCCCTCTACCACCCATTCGCACAACACCCTCAGCCCTCACCCTCCTCTCAGTTTATTTTTATTGCCTTTTGTTCCATTTATGCCTCAGCTCTGTATAGCAAATAAAAAATAAAATGCAGATTATCACAAATGAGTCGAGTTTCTTATTAAGCTCAAAGGAGAAATTAGGGTTAGGGTTATCTTTCTCCTAACTTCTGTTCAGTAAGCTGTGGCTTCAGCACATTGTTTGTAAAGCTAATTTCAAATTGAACTCAAATTGATTACCATTCCAATTGGATAAAATGTACTTAGCACACAAATAATAATGTGCCAATCCTTACATGGATGGGTCTTTACTATACATGTTCTCTCTTAACTCTCCTTCGGCAGAATCGATTTTCAAGAGGATCTTGGTACATCGATTCCCCATCAGACTCTCAGAAATATTTTTGCTTTGCAGACAATGCCATGTTTATAATACTGCCCAGTCCTTTCTAAAAACAGAAATAAAGTGAAACAATTGATCTCCAAGGTCGAGTCCAATCAAAATCGATCATTTTGACATTACATTCCCTCCATCAAGTGTGTTTCAAGTTCACACCAAGACATAATGTTATTGTCAAACCTGCCTTACTCAACAATGTTTATCATTTTAGGTTTATCTTCACCAACGCTTAAACCTCCTTCAACTCAACATCTGCAAATACCTTCACCAATGTAAGGTCATATGTCAAAGTTGATCTTCAAAACAACCTTTGGCACACATCAATTATATGGACTACAAGTCAGGAAAAAAAAACATTAAAAAAAAAATGAAAACATGTCGGGATGGAATTCCAAAAAACAAGAACTGATAAGGAATGACAAGGAAGGTTTAATGGAAAAGAGTGAGTTTAATGGAAGAGAGCGAGTTTAACAGAAGAGAATGAGTTTAACAGAAGAGAGTGAGTTTAACAGCAGAGAGCGAGTTTAACGAAAGAGAGCAAGTTTAACAGAAGAGAGCGAGTTTAACAGAAGAGAGCGAGTTTAACAGAAGAGAGCAAGTTTAACAGAAGAGAGTGAGTTTAACAGAAGAGAGCGAGTTTAACCGAAGAGAGCAAGTTTAATGGAAGAGAGCAAGTTTAATGGAAGAGAGCAAGTTTAACAGAAGAGAGCGAGTTTAACAGAAGAGAGCGAGTTTAACCGAAGAGAGCAAGTTTAATGGAAGAGAGCAAGTTTAACAGAAGAGAGCGAGTTTAACGGAAGAGAGCGAGTTTAACGGAAGAGAGCGAGTTTAACAGAAGAGAGCGAGTTTAACCGAAGAGAGCAAGTTTAATGGAAGAGAGCAAGTTTAACAGAAGAGAGCAAGTTTAACAGAAGAGAGTGAGTTTAACAGAAGAGAGCAAGTTTAACAGAAGAGAGTGAGTTTAACAGAAGAGAGCGAGTTTAACAGAAGAGAGTGAGTTTAACAGAAGAGAGCAAGTTTAACAGAAGAGAGCAAGTTTAACAGAAGAGAGTGAGTTTAACAGAAGAGAGCGAGTTTAACCGAAGAGAGCAAGTTTAATGGAAGAGAGCAAGTTTAACAGAAGAGAGCGAGTTTAACGGAAGAGAGCAAGTTTAATGGAAGAGAGCAAGTTTAACAGAAGAGAGCGAGTTTAACGGAAGAGAGCGAGTTTAACGGAAGAGAGCGAGTTTAACAGAAGAGAGCGAGTTTAACCGAAGAGAGCAAGTTTAATGGAAGAGAGCAAGTTTAACAGAAGAGAGCGAGTTTAACAGAAGAGAGCAAGTTTAATGGAAGAGAGCAAGTTTAACAGAAGAGAGCAAGTTTAACAGAAGAGAGCGAGTTTAACAGAAGAGAGCAAGTTTAATGGAAGAGAGCAAGTTTAACAGAAGAGAGCGAGTTTAACAGAAGAGAGCAAGTTTAATGGAAGAGAGCAAGTTTAACAGAAGAGAGTGAGTTTAACAGAAGAGAGCGAGTTTAACCGAAGAGAGCAAGTTTAATGGAAGAGAGCAAGTTTAACAGAAGAGAGCGAGTTTAACGGAAGAGAGCAAGTTTAATGGAAGAGAGCAAGTTTAACAGAAGAGAGCGAGTTTAACCGAAGAGAGCAAGTTTAATGGAAGAGAGCAAGTTTAACAGAAGAGAGCGAGTTTAACCGAAGAGAGCAAGTTTAATGGAAGAGAGCAAGTTTAACAGAAGAGAGCGAGTTTAACAGAAGAGAGCAAGTTTAATGGAAGAGAGCAAGTTTAACAGAAGAGAGCAAGTTTAACAGAAGAGAGCGAGTTTAACAGAAGAGAGCAAGTTTAATGGAAGAGAGCGAGTTTAACAGAAGAGAGCAAGTTTAACAGAAGAGAGCGAATTTAACAGAAGAGAGCAAGTTTAATGGAAGAGAGCAAGTTTAACAGAAGAGAGTGAGTTTAACAGAAGAGAGCGAGTTTAACCGAAGAGAGCGAGTTTAACAGAAGAGAGCGAGTTTAACGGAAGAGAGCGAGTTTAACCGAAGAGAGCAAGTTTAACAGAAGAGAGCGAGTTTAACGGAAGAGAGTGAGTTTAACAGAAGAGAGCACATTTAACAGAAGAGGGTGAGTATAACAGAAGAGAGCGAGTTTAACAGAAGAGAGTGAGTTTAACAGAAGACAATGAGTTCAACAGAAGAGAGCGAGTTTAACAGAAGAGAGTGAGTTTAACAGAAGAGAATGAGTTTAACAAAAGAGAGTGAGTTTAACAGTTTTTCCGTCTGCGCATACCTAAATGATGTTCAACAGCTCGTGGTGTATTGTGGTTATATTGTTTTTATTACCTCCGCCACCAAAGGTGGATAGAGATTATGTTTTCACCCCTGTCTGTCTGTCTGTCTGTCTGTCTGTGAACAAAATATCTCAAAAAGTTGTGGACGGATTCGGACGAAATTTGGCAGAGATGTAGCGTATGTGACAATGACAAAATGATTCGATTTTGGTGAAGATCCGGATGCGGATCCGGCTACCAGAATTTTAAAAGTGATTCTTCACCAATGGGAGATCGTGTCAAAAACGATACATAGCAGGATATCTCAAAAAGTTGTGGATGGATGATTTTGATTAAATGTGATTCTGTATTGTGATTTTCTGGTCTACTCTAGGATACAAAACGTAAACTCTTCACCTGGTGAAGGTATACTCTCCACTGAGTGCCGTTCTAGTTTCATCAAGTTTTGTTGAATTTTTTTGATGTGGTACTGAGGTAATACCCAAGAGACAATGTCGCTTCCTCCCATTAGAGTCATTGTAATCGCTTCAGCCATTATTATGCTCTGCTGTCTGATGAAATTGACCAGGGAAGAACTACAATTTGTCGATGTTAGGATCTGCCGATTCTTTATCACTCTTCTTCGTCCTGATAAAAATGCAGCAGGGAGTTAGACGGCATGGCGGACAGTAGTTGTTACAGTATCAAAGAGCAGTTGGATGCTTGTGTTTTGGGGCATGAAAGGGCGCACACAGATCAAATATGACACAAGATGTCGACGAGGACTTGGCGACCAATTCAGTTGTGTAACGATAATGATGGAGCACATACAGATACAATGACTGATTAATTATTGTAAGTACAGTACTGTGCAATAAACCCTGTACTGCATATGAAAAGAGTTTTAAAATGAATGCTTTACTGCTTACATATCTGTAACTATCAGGCCGTCCTTGTACATCGAGACACTTATGATGTTAGTAAGTGTACAGTGCCTTCAGAAAGTATTCACACCCCTTGACCTTTTCCCATTTTGTTGTGTTGCAGTCTGAATTTAAAATGGATTAAATTGAGATTATTTTTGTCACTGATCTACATATACTACCCCATTATGTCAAAGTGCAGTTTTTTAATATAAATTTTACAACCAAACAAGGAATGATAAGGAAGGTTTAACGGATGGGGGTGGGTGGTGGCTCGTGTGCATCCACCCGGCTGCTGGTTGTATCATTTTACCCTGAGCGCGTTTGCCGCTGATGCAATGCCTCTTTATAACCAGTTATCTGGTACTCATTTTCTCGACCTCAGAAGGATGAACAGGCTGAGTCAAACCCACCTGGCGTTAATTCAACGGGATTCAAACTCAGGACCTGAGGAACCCAAGCCCACCGCCCTAACCATGAGGCCAACACCAGGTGATACGGATAAGAGTGAGTTTAACGGAAAAGAGTCCGTTCCTGCCACACTTATCATCTCCACACGTACTTCATCAATGCTTGGCGCTCTCCCCTTCATCATCCTCTTCCATGCCGTCGGCACATCCGCTTCTGTAATTGCCACCACTTCCGCCTTCCCCTCTACATGTATATCATTGCTTCCTCCCTGGTTCAGCAACTTCTTTAAATAGCCTTCCCATACCTTCAGCCCTGCCTCCCTGTCTGTCACTAAATCCCCACATCCATCCTCGATATCCATCCCTCCATTATCATCCATCCTTTTATCCTCATCGCTGTTATTTATTTTATTTTATTCTCAATTATTTTCTTACCACCATTCTCATCCAACTTGCTGTCCAAATCCACTTCCAGATCATCCCTTGCCTTGTCCACAGCTCTCTTTGGTCACTTCTTCTCCTTGTACAGGTGCAGCAATCCTGCATCCTTGATCTACGCTTTCCTATTCTCTTCTATTCCTTGATGTTCCGCCCTTTCCAGATGTTCTTCCAAACAACTCTTCTGCAACTACCATAACACCTCCATGCTTCTTCCACTCTTGCCTTCCTCACTAAGCTCCTCACACTTCACCTTCAACCTCTTATTATACTCCACAGCAACTGTCATCTTTACATTTCCACCACATGATCATCTTCTTGCCCATCAACTTAATTGATCTCCTCTTCCATAAGTGCACAATAAACAACACAGACTTGTACCGTGTTGTGACATTCTCACCAACATTTACTTTTCAGTCCTTAATCCTCCACAACTGTTGTTTTCCTGAATATCAACAAATCCAATTCCATCTTGTGGTGTCTCTTCCTGTATGCAATTTATGGTTCTGCTGCTTGTGAAAGAACCATCCAGCTATGGCCAAACCATTTCTCCCCAACAACTCCACCAGATCTCCTCACTCCCCATCCACATCTATCAACGCCCTCTTCTTCACCCAACATCTATCAACACCTTCTTCACCTGACTCCGCTACTCCCACATGTGCGTCACCCACAATGCACAGCATAACCTCCAGCTCGACCATTACCATCATCCTTTCCACTGTGTCCCTGAACTCCTGCTTCTCTGACTCTGTCCTTCCTATCTGTGGTTCATACACCAAAATGCTGCACACAAGTTGTTGCTGAATCATCAACCATGCCATAACTATCCGTCCCTTCCATCTCTCCACTCTGACCACCTCCTTACTGATCTCTTCCTACCTCCATTACTTGTTCCGTCTCGTCCTGC
This sequence comes from Myxine glutinosa, assembly GCF_964187855.1. Lineage (NCBI taxonomy): Eukaryota > Metazoa > Chordata > Myxini > Myxiniformes > Myxinidae > Myxine > Myxine glutinosa. The sequence continues at coordinate 59,618,126 of NC_136270.1, read as the reverse complement.
CTGTGATGGCTTTTACTCCCCGACCAAGCCCTCGCAGTCTCCTTTGCACTTGGTCTCCTGAACACACATCACCTTCAGCCTTCTCTGTAACATCTCCATCACCTCAACCCCTATCCTCTCCATTGTTCCCATGTTCAGACTGCCTCGCTGGACTTCACATCCGAATCGCTGCCGGCCTGACGATCCGCTCGGACTTTGTTAGCTTCTTGCGGCGGCCAAGGAAAGTGGCGTGTGGTAACATTGTCTCAACCTCACAGAACTAGCACCATCATGATGACGTTTGCACATACTGTACTGCTCTCCCCTATGGAATTGTGCTTCAGCATCATTTGTCTCACCTGGAGTCTATGGATTTGAAATCTCTCAATATTCGTGGAATCTCCTGTGATGAAGTCGAGGCACAAGCTCTGTTGATCTCCCATATTAGTGAGGCCGGTAGTATTTTTTAACCACATCTCCTTTAATGTAACTCCCTCTGCTCTCTCAGCCATCTGTGCTAACAACTCCAGGATGTACAAAGTCTTCAAATAACTCCCTCCCCTCCCACTCCTCATTAGTCTGGTTTTGGGAGTTTTCACACTCTTTTGTTCCTTTTTTTCTCCAATATGTGGAACCTTTTCAAGAGACAATTCAAGCCCACCCTTCCATCCCGGGTTTCCATCCGCACTCGTGATGGTGTCTGTGCCTAATAACCCTCACCAGGCCAATCTTTTGCTCGTGGGTTACTGTTTCCTTCCCTTCTCTATCTCTTCTCTATCCCTCACCGTCTCTCGCGAATCGGCTGGCCAGGACTGATGTTCGACTGAACGTGATAGGAATTTGTCATTTGTTCAGAGGGCCGGAGATAAGTTGCCAACACTCCACGAAGGATACCGTGAGATTTTTGAAAATCCACCAGGATGGCGGTTTATACCTAGGTTTGGGATTTGACCCAGGCTCGACAGTTCAGAAGAGGGGAGTGTGCCTCAGGGGTATCCTATCAGCCCCTCCTTACAAATCACGCCCTTATTAATCATGTATCGAAAAATAAAAACTTGTCTTTTCAAGGACATCTCGTTCTCGTTGTGAAAACATTTTGAAGTTTGGTTCAAAAGTTTTTCTTCCCAGATCTCAAACGACCCGCTCTAGACTCAGGTACTTATACCTATATTTTTCAGACATTCAATCCAACCTCAATGAACCAGCTTTTCAAAATTCTGCTTCAGCCTCTTCCTCGCTGTCATTTTGCCAATTACATTCGGGGGATAATCAACACGAGTTCAACATCCTCCTCCTCCTGTGGGTCTTTATCGTGGTCATGATTTTCCTCGTCCTCATGATTTCGCCAGGACATGCAGGAGTCTGTCTATCGACTACATTTGTCGATGACATTGTGTCCGTCTGTGTCGGCGAACAATATCCGAACGAGACGTTTTATCAACTCAAAGTTCACAAGGCTGTGCTAATCGTCGTGGAAAGGAGACAAACGCTGACGTTTCGGGCGTTCGCCCTTCGTCGGAGAAAAAGGTGCGTCTATCTGCATGTCCGTGTGCGTGTCTGTCGCTGTACATCCGCACTCTCGTGTCCGCTCGATTGTACCCACCAGGCTTTGACACACAAGAGCACTTCCCCGCGCCGCGGCGCCGGCACGGAGCGCTTCATCACCCGCAGCTTGCTCAGCGCCCCGAACCCCGTAAGCACCACGGCACGGGCCTCGCGCTCGCCCGCACCACCTCCCGACGCCTGCTCCGACTCCACGGCGGCCACGACATTCGGCCCTAAACCTTTGGTGTTGTTCTCGATCATGAGCGCCGTCTCTGGCTCACCCGGCTCGCTCGCCATTCCCACTGCAGTGATCAAGCTCTCTGCACACGAACACCTCCTCCCCTCGGTCTGCACCGTTATCTCGCACTCCGGCGTCCTAATCCCTCCCATGCACCTTCACTCCCCCACGCACCCAGCACCCAGCACCATCCCACCCTGATTCATCCCCCCCCACGCACACTTATCCCTCCCCCGACGCATCCAGCACCTCCCACTCTGATTCATTACCTCCGCCGCCCGAAGTTGGATGGAGGTCATGTTTTCACCCCTGTCTGTCTGTCTGTGTGTATGTCTGTTTGCTGCTTGCGAAAATCGAAGATTTTTCAAGTATATTAGTTGGTCCTGTGCATTATTACTTGGCAAAAAAATAAGATTTGTTTTGCATGTAGGTTGACCACTGCGGTTTGTGTGTTTGTTTGTGTTTGTGTGTGTGTGTCTGCTCACTTATACTTCCCTACAGGTCACAATTTCAAACCGATCTTCACGAAACTTCACCAAATGGTAGAGTTCGTGATCAGCCAAAATCCTATATATTGTTGTGGTTCTCTCGCCGGCCTTCCTCCCCTTACCAAGGGGGGGTTAATCCCCTTGTCTTTACTAGCCTGGCGGAACCGAGACTTATTACGTCCTTTCCGGGCGAGTGCAAAATAGGGTTTCGGGACCAAATTCTCGCTCGTACCTAAGTACTCGCGCCGCCATGGAAACGAGGTAGCAAGCCTCGCATGAACCACGTGTGATGGTAGTACGCCGAGCGGTTTGCGTACACGTGATCCGTGCAGTCATAGATGTTGGAACCCGATTGGAGCGATCTTATTCGTGCCACGCTTAGTCAAATGGAGAAATCACGGGAACGATCGAATCAAGAAGAAAGGAAGAACAGATGGGTTTAATGATTCCCACACGTATTTACAGTTCCAGGACGAAGAGACACAGAGAAATCCTTATACAGTCTTAACTTATCCCTGGACAACGGGCCCGTCTCACTCACACTTGCACAGGGAATTGCAGATGTCAATGTTCACCAACGCGCCGATGTGGTCGTCCAGGATCGGCCCCGTCCGGCTCTCCGTGGTCCACGTGCGTCCCGCGAAGGTGGTGATCGGTGAAGACAGGGACTCGTAGCGCGTCTCTCGAACGAAGGCGATATCTCGGGCGGAACGGCAAGGGACGGACTTTTACGGCAAAGGGCGGACTTTTAGGGCAAAGGGAGGTTACTCAGCCGTTCTCATGCAAGTGCGGCAAGGCGCATCAAGCTCTTCAAGCACTGCGCGTTCTGGCTGTAAGTTCTCTTTAATGTCTTCCTCCCTCCCGGCAAGTCCTTTGGGGGTTCTCCAGCGCCAGTCCTTTCAAGGGCTTTGCGCATCGGGTTTTATAGGCACGCCCCGCGAACCTTCTGGAACTCACCAGACTCTTCTCACCACGCCCTCTGATGCCACCACCCCTGAGCTCTGATTTGCGGCTCATGCTTACCGTCATCGCTTCTGCCGCTCTGCCTCGACTCCGCCCCGATCCTCCTCCGCCTCCCTCGTGTTAACTCGCCCAAAATGAACTAACGTTCACAAACTGTATTGAGGTTACGGACGTAGGGTGATCGGTGGCGGTGGGGCCTATTTTCCTGGCTTTACACAACGCAGAGCTAACATAGGAAATGGCCTACTCTCACACATACTAAGAAATAACTATACTACAAATGAGGCGACATGTTGCTCATGTGACTATCTATGGGGGGCAAAATTTAACCTTTATTAGGCTCACTTTACAAACCTCAAAACCATAGCAATATTTTTGGGTCCCCACACTGATCCGTCCCCAGGTATCCAGCACATCCCACCCTGATCCGTCCCCACGTATCCAGCACATCCCACCCCGATCCGTCCCCACGCATCCAGCACATCCCACCCTGATCCGTCCCCACGCATCCAGCACATTCCACCCTGATCCGTCCCGACGCATCCAGCACATCCCACCCTGATCCATCCCCACGCATCCAGCACATCCCACCCTGATCCGTCTCCACACATCCAGCACATCCCACCCTGATCCGTCCCCACGCATCCAGCACATCCCACCCTGATCCGTCCCCACGCATTCAGCACATCCCACCCTGATCCGTCCCCACGCATCCAGCACATCCCACCCTGATCCGTCCCCACGCATCCAGCACATCCCACCCTGATCCGTCCCCACGCATCCAGCACATCCCACCCTGATCCGTCCCCACGCATCCAGCACATCCCACCCCGATCCGTCCCCATGCATCCAGCACATCCCACCCTGATCCGTCCCCACGCATCCAGCACATCCCACCCTGATCCGTCCCCACGCATTTAGAACATCCCACCTCGATCCGTCCCCACGCATCCAGCACATCCCACCCTGATCCGTCCCGACGCATCCAGCACATCCCACCCCGATCCGTCCCCACGCATCCAGAACATCCCACCCTGATCCGTCCCGACGCATCCAGCACATCCCACCCTGATCCGTCCCCATGCATCCAGCCCATCCCACCCTGATCCGTCCCCACGCATCCAGCACCTCCCACCCTGATCCGTCCCCACGCATCTAGCACATCCCACCCCGATCCGTCCCCACGCATCCAGCACATCCCACCCTGATTCATCCCCACGCATCCAGCACATCCCACCCTGATCCGTCCCGACGCATCCAGCACATCCCACCCCGATCCGTCCCCACGCATCCAGAACATCCCACCCTGATCCGTCCCGACGCATCCAGCACATCCCACCCCGATCCGTCCCCACGCATCCAGCACATCCCACCCTGATTCATCCCCACGCATCAAGCACATCCCACCCTGATCCGTCCCGACGCATCCAGCACATCCCACCCCGATCCGTCCCCACGCATCCAGAACATCCCACCCTGATCCGTCCCGACGCATCCAACACATCCCACCCCGATCCGTCCCCATGCATCCAGCACATCCCACCCTGATTCATCCCCACGCATCCAGCACATCCCACGCTGATCCGTCCCCATGCATCCAGCACATCCCACCCTGATTCATCCCCACGCATCCAGCACATCCCACCCTGATCCGTCCCCATGCATCCAGCACATCCCACCCTGAACCGTCTCCACGCATCCAGCACATCCCACCCTGATCCGTCCCCACGTATCCAGCACATCCCACTCTGATTCATCCCCACGCATCCAGCACATCCCACCCTGATCCGTCCCCACGTATCCAGCACATCCCACTCTGATTCATCCCCACGCACCCTGATTCCAGAAGGAGATTCTGCGTTTTACCAAATCGATTTGTTCTCGACGTGGGTGGAACTTTGACCATAAAATTATTCATTCACGACAGCAGATTGAAACCGCAGGAATGAAAAACAAACTCGCACAGCAGGTCATTAAATAGTCTGATCTCACAATGTCACGATCAACATCATTGTGAAACGCTCTGGGGAAACTATATGTGTCTTCAGGAGGGTCCAAATCACGCCTGAAAGAAGATCCGCAAAATACGTACCAGGTATCAAGCTCGTTGAGGAAGTAAACACAGGTACTGCACCATTTACATTGGAGTTACCAAAATTATGCAGCACCTGATGCTGTGCAGAAATGGTTTCAGCATTTTAGGAAAAGGCGGGACTAGAGCGGGGCTAGGGCTGGGCCAGGGCCTGACTAGGGCGGGGCCAGGGCCTGACTATGGCGGGGCTAGGGCGGGGCTAGGGCGGGGCCAGGGCCTGACTAGGGCGGAGCTAGGGCGGGGCTAGGGCGGGGCACACATCACTCAAAAACGATATGGGCGGAGTCAATGGTAACGAACAGTTAACGGGCCGTGTCTCTAATTTAAAGCACGTATACACTTGAGAATGCAGAAATAAACGCTATAAGGAGTCATCTACTTATTACGTCCATTTTGGTACCCATGATGTTTCTCTCTCATCTCTCAGGATGATTGGATGACATTCGGACAAAGCTAAGGTTATGGACCCGCCGTTTTTATGCCTCTGCCGATGAAGTCGCCGGAGGCATTATGTTTTCGGGTTGTCCATCTGGCTGGTCCTTCGTCTGTGCGTGCGTCTGTCCGTCCATCCGTCCGTGTGTGTGTGTGTGCGGCCGTCCGTTTATGATAGGTTTTTGTTACCGCGATAACTTAAGAACGGCTGAAGGGATCCAATTCACACTTGGTCCAAGTATGTAGAATGATGTAGGCCTACGGATGAACTGATTAGAGTTTGGGGTTGAGAGGTCAAAGGTCAAAGGCCGCATTAAGTAAAAATTCTGGAATCGAGCTAACGTGAACCACTGATGCCATTTTCACCAAACATGGTAGTAGTGTAGCGGCTACCGCTGGGTATACACAATCGCCTTGCACCTACCGAGGACGCGGAGCGATCACCATGCCGGGCTCGTCCAGGACGCCCGGGCATGCCCGCTCTCGAATTGCCAGGCCTCGTCCGGGACGCCTGGGCATGTCCAGATACGTCCGGGCATGCCCGCTCTCCACTTGCCAGGCCTCGTCCAGGACGCCCGGGCACGCCCCCTCTCGCCTTTCCCAGGCAAACGCTCCGGGATAAAGTGTATATATATTGCTGCCCGATAAACGGGCTTTTTAGAGTACCCGAGTTGATTTGACACAATAAAGAAACTCGGACGAATTCCAGCTTTTTGTCGCGTCCATTCTTCCGATTTACGTTGGAGCATAGCTCCTACATTGGTGACCCGACATGGACACGGCAGTTGCCCTCAAACTGCCTACCTTCTGGGAGGCTCACGCGGTGGTTTGGTTCGCCCAGGCGGACTCCCTGTTCGCCCTGCGAGGCATCACGGCCGACGACACCCGCTTCCACCATGTGGTAGCAGCACTCGGCTCAGCCACCGCGGCCCGCGCCCTGAGCCTCCTCGAGAGCCCGCCAGCCGCTGACAAATATGATGCGATTAAAAAGCTCCTCCTCGACGCTTTCGCCCTCTCATCAGCGGAACGCGCACGGCGCCTGCTCGACCTGCCCGAGCTTGGCGACACGCGCCCATCCGAGCGAATGGACTACATGCTTTCGCTGCTCGGCGAGCACTCTCCGGCATTCCTGTTCCGGGAGCTGTTCCTCCGTCAGCTGCCTAGCCCGGTACGCCTCGCCCTGGCAAGCATGACGATCACGGATCCCCGCGCCCTCGCCAGGGAAGCCGACAAGATCTCCGCGGCAGGCCAACACATTGGAGCAGCGACCTGGAGCCCACCGCCGTCCGAAGCAACGCCCATGGCGCCCGAGCACCCGGCACGGTCGACGACCGAACTGCCGACGCAATTGGCGGCCGCTACGCCGCACCGACCACCTCCAGCACGACGACCGGAGCCTCCACCTGACCAGGCGTGGTGTTATTATCATGCCAGGTTCGGACAGAAGGCCCGGACATGCCGACCCCCGTGCACCTTCGGCAAGCCGGGAAACGGCCGGGCCGGCGTTCATTACCAGCCATGAGCACCGGCCACACGGGCAACTTACTTTTCATCACGGACAAAGCGTCCGGACGGCGCTTCCTGTGTGACACCGGCGCCCAACTGAGCGACATACCCACCTCCGATCAGGACAGGCAGTCCACGGTTTGCGGCCCCTTCTTGGTTACAGCCAACGGATCAGCCATCTGCACCTTCGGCCCGCGTAACGTCACCCTCTGCTTCGGCGGCCAACACTTTAATTGGACTTTTGTAACCGCAAGCGTGCCCATGGCTCTGCTAGGCGCCGACTTCCTCTGCGCACACGGACTGCTGGTGGATGTCCAACGGCGTCGCCTCATCAACGCCGAGACCTTCAGCTCCCTGGCATGCACATTGAGCAGCTCCGCTCCGACCGAGCTGGCATGCGCCCTCCCGGCGGCGAATGAGTTTGCTCGCCTGCTCACGGAGTTCCCGGCCCTCATGCGGCCGACGTTTTCGGCCGTCGCAGTTCGACATGGGATTGAGCACCACATACCAACCACGGGCCCGCCGGTCTACGCCAGAGCCCGCCGCCTCGACCCAGCCAAGCTCGCCGTGACCAAAGCCGAGTTCGATGTTTTGGAACACCTCGGCATCGTGCGGCGCGCCGATAGCGCGTGGGCTTCGCCACTACACATCGTCCCAAAACCAGGGGGCGGCTGGCGCCCATGTGGCGACTACCGCTGCCTTAACGACGCTACCACCCCCGACAGGTATCCGATCCCGCACATCCAAGACTTCTCCGCCCGTTTGGCAGGACGGGTCATTTTTTCAAAGATCGATTTAATACGGGGATACCACCAGGTACCTGTCAGGGTGGCCGACGTCCCAAAAACGGCCGTCATCTTGCCGTTCAGCTTATTCGAATTCCTGGGAATGCCGTTTGGCCTCAAGAACGCGGCTCAGGCATTCCAGCGCTTGATGGACGGCATGCTGCGCGACCTGCCATTCCTCTTCGTTTACCTGGACGACATCCTCGTCGCCAGCACGTCCCGGGCCGAGCACCTCCTCCACCTCCGAACACTGTTCGGGCGCCTCAGCGAGCACGGCCTCATCGTCAGCCCGGCCAAATGCCACTTCGGCACGACGGCCGTTGATTTTGTGGGCCACCACATCACCAAGAACGGGGCCATGCCGCTGTCAACCAAGGTCGAGGCCATCACCACGTTTCCGCGTCCCCGCTCCATAAAGGCCCTGCAGGAATTCCTGGGAATGGTGAATTTCTATCACCGCTTCATGCCCCGCGCTGCTCAACTCATGCGGCCCCTCTACGAAGCCCTCCGGGGCAAGCCGACCAAGCACAACGTCGTCTGGTCCGCAGCAATGGACGTGGCCTTTAAAAGCTCAAAGCGGGCCCTCGCCGACGCAACACTGCTCGCTCACCCGGTGCTCAACGCTCCCATCACCCTCACCACGGATGCCTCCAACTACGCGGTGGGCGCCGTACATGAGCAATGGGTGAACGAGGTTTGGCAACCACTCGCTTTTTTCAGCCGGCAACTCCGGCCGAACGAGCTCAAATATAGCACGTTTGACCGTGAGCTCCTCGGTCTACACCTGGCCGTTCGCCATTTCCGCCACCTCCTGGAGGGCCGACCCTTCACGGCGTTCGTCGATCACAAGCCGTTGGTTTACGCAATGGCCAAGGTCACGGAGCCATGGTCGGCCCGCCAACAGCGCCACCTCTCCACCGTGTCAGAGTTTACCACGGACATCCGGCACGTCGCCGGCAAAGACAACGCCGTGGCCGACTGTCTTTCTCAGGCCAGCGCGAATGCGGTCCACCTCGGCGTGGACTTCGCGCTTATGGCGGCGGACCAAACCACCAACACCACGGTGCAAGCCCTCCGGGCGGCGGACACGGGCCTCCACCTGGCCGACATCCCCTTCGCGGACACTGTCCTGCTCTGCTACGTCTCCCAAGGCCAGCCTCGCCCTATCGTACCCGTTACCTGGCAACGCCGCATCTTCGCCTCCCTCCACGGCCTTTCCCACCCGGGCCGGAAAGCTTCCCAGAAGCTGGTGTCGGCGCGATTCGTCTGGCATGGCCTTCGACGGGACGTCCGCGATTGGACCAGCACCTGCACAGCCTGCCAACAGGCCAAGGTCCACCGACACACCCAGGCCCCGCTGGCACCTTTCACCGTGCCCGAACGACGTTTCGACCACGTCAACGTGGACCTGGTGGGCCCCCTCCCCCCCATCATGGGGTTTCACACACCTGCTCACCATGGTGGACAGGACCACCAGGTGGCCGGAGGCCATTCCCCTCGTCTCCACCACCACCGCCGACGTGGTGCAGGCTTTCATCGCCACCTGGGTCGCCCGCTTCGGCGCACCGGGGGACATCTCATCGGACCGCGGACCGCAGTTCACCTCAGAGCTGTGGGGCGCGGTCGCCCGCAACCTGGGGGTCAAGCTCCACCGTACTACGGCCTACCACCCCCAAGCCAATGGGTTGTGCGAGCGATTCCACCGATCCATGAAGGCCGCGCTCATGGCCGGCCTTCAGGACGGCGGATGGGCCGACCGGGTGCCGTGGGTCCTTTTGGGCATCCGCACGGCCCCCAAGGAGGACCTCCGGGCATCCACCGCCGAGCTTGTCTACGGCCAGGTGCTACGCGTCCCGGGCGAATTCGTGCCCGACTCTACCAGTCCCTGGTCCGCAGCTCACCAGCGCTCGGACCCCCAGGAGACCGCCCGACGGTTTGCCCCCGTGCCGACGTCCCACCACGGTGTCCCCCAGTCCTACGTCCCCCCAGCGCTTCGCACAGCGGAGTACGTTTTTGTGCGTCATGACGCACATCGGGGGCCACTCTGGCCGCCGTACGATGGGCCCTTCCGGGTCCTGCGACGGGACGACAAGTCGTTCGTCATCGACATCGGCGGCAGGTCGGACCGGATTGCGGTGGACCGCCTCAAGCCGGCGCACGTGGACATCGACCAACCGCCACGGTTGGCCCTTCCACCGCGGCGAGGCCGACCCCCGTCCACGGTGCCCCCACTCGACTGCCCACCACCACACCGGACACCCCCCCTCACGACCCGCCAGGGGTCGCTTCGGCCGGGTCATCAGGACCCCCCTTAAATTGACCCTGCCGGTGCAAGTCGATTCTGGGGGGACGTGTGTAGCGGCTACCGCTGGGTATACACAATCGCCTTGCACCTACCGAGGATGCGGAGCGATCACCATGCCGGGCTCGTCCAGGATGCCCGGGCATGCCCGCTCTCGACTTGCCAGGCCTCGTCCGGGACGCCCGGGCATGTCCAGACACGCCCGGGCATGCCCGCTCTCGACTTGCCAGGCCTCGTCCGGGACGCCTGGGCATGCCCAGACACGCCCGGGCATGCCCGCTCTCGACTTGCCAGGCCTCGTCCAGGACGCCCGGGCACGCCTCCTCTCACCTTTCCCGGGCAAACGCCCCGGGATAAAGTGTATATATATTGCTGCCCGATAAACAGGCTTTTCAGAGTACCCGAGTTGATTTGACACAATAAAGAAACTCGGACAAATTCCAGCTTTTTGTCGCGTCCATTCTTCCGATTTACATTGGAGCATAGCTCCTACAGTAGTATATTAAATATTATGATGCAAAGATGAAGTGATTATTTTTTGGGGTTAAGAGATCAAAGGTCAGAGGTCATGTTCGGTAAAAATTATTTAGTTTCCACGATAACTTAAGAATGGCTGAAGGAATCGAAGCCAAACTTGGTACAAGTATTTATAATGACTAGGGCATGCCCGTACGTGGGTGCCCGTTCCTTGCCAAAAAAAAAAAAAAACGCTACCCGTACGCTCTACCCCGCCCGTACGCCCGTAAACAAAAAAAACAACGCTCTTCGCTTCCGCCCTTCGCTCTGACTGAATTGGGAGAAATAATGCGCATAAGAAATCGAGAAATTATTATTTTCTCCGGAAGAAATCGAATTACGAACCGTAATGGCGCAGGCTCTTGGGCTCACAACAACGCGTCCTGTGATTGGCTGCCGGAAGTGAAGTCTTCACTGTCGCAAATGTGAAGCGATGAATACGATGAATCGCAAATTAGTTTTTATTAGTTTTAAAACATAGTTTAACGGCAACATAGTTTGCCGACGGGAAATAAATGAATACGCTCTCAAATGTGCCATCCGAGGCAGAGTCTGTTCGCCACGTTCGGCACACGTGATAGCTCGCTGCTCTCTGATTGGTTGAATCGTTTTTTGGACATAGCTCGGTAACTACTTCTGCGATTAATTTAAAACCTTGAAAAGGCACATCCTCGGGTCCCCAGCAATTTACCTGGCAAGTTTCAAGTATATCGGACCCGTGGTTGTCGAGAAACAGCGGTCACAGACAAACATACAAACATACAAACATACAAACATACAAACATACAAACAAACATACACACAGAGATTGCTGGAATTATAGATAGATGTACGGATGAACCGATTAGATTTTGGGGTCAGTATATTAAAGGTCATGTTCAATAAAAATTATGTCACCACACTAACTTGTGAACCAGTGATGGGATTTTGATCAAACTTGGTATAAGTATATATTATGATGCAAAGAGGAATTGATTAAATTTCTGCAAAGGTCAAAGGTCAGAGGTCATGTCAGGTAAAAATGTGATACTTGAGAACAGCTGAATGGATTTACATCAAACTTGGTACAAGTATGTACAAGTGGTTTTTCAACACTAACACAAGTGCGAAAAGTGGTTTCCTTCACCAGAACTGATTAGATTTTGGGGTCAGTATATTAAAGGTCATGTTCAATAAAAATTATGTCACCATACTAACTTGTGAACCAGTGATGGGATTTTGATCAAACTTGGTAGAAGTATATATTATGATGCAAAGAGGAATTGATTAAATTTCTGCAAAGGTCAAAGGTCAGAGGTCATGTCAGGTAAAAATGTGATACTTGAGAACAGCTGAATGGATTTACATCAAACTTGGTACAAGTATGTACAAGTGGTTTTTCAACACTAACACAAGTGCGAAAAGTGGTTTCCTTCACCAACACCAGTGCGAAAAGAGGGTTTTCAACACTAACACAAGTGCAAAAAGTGGTTTCCTTCACCAACACCAGTGCGAAAAGTGGTTTTTCAACACTAACACATGTGCGAAAAGTGGTTTTTCCACACTAATACAAGTGCAAAAGTGGTTTCCTGCACCAACACAAGTGCAAAAAGTGGTTTCCTTCACTAACACATGTGCGAAAAGTGGGTTTTCAACACTAACACAAGTGCGAAAAGTGGTTTCCTTCACCAACACCAGTGCGAAAAGTGGTTTTTCAACACTAACACAAGTGCGAAAAGTGGTTTTTCCACACTAATACAAGTGCAAAAGTGGTTTCGTGCACCAACACAAATGCGAAAAGTGGTTTTTCAAAACTAATACAAGTGCGAAAAGTGGTTTTTCAACACTAACACAAGTGCGAAAAGTGGTTTTTCCACACTAATACAAGTGCAAAAGTGGTTTCCTGCACCAACACATGTGCGAAAAGTTGTTTTTCAACACTAACACAAGTGCGAAAAGTGGTTTTTCAACACTATCACAAGTGCAAAAAGTGTTTTTTCCACACTAATACAAGTGCAAAATTGGTTTCCTGCACCAACACAAGTGCGAAAAGTGGTTTCCTTCACTAACACATGTGCGAAAAGTGGGTTTTCAACACTATCACAAGTGCAAAAAGTGTTTTTTTCCACACTAATACAAGTGCAAAAGTGGTTTCCTGCACCAACACAAGTGCGAAAAGTGGATTTTCAACACTAACACAAGTGCGAAAAGTGGTTTTTCAACACTAACACAAGTGCGAAAAGTGGTTTTTCAACACCAACACAAGTGCGAAAAGTGGTTTTTCCACACTAATACAAGTGCAAAAGTGGTTTCCTGCACCAACACAAGTGCGAAAAGTGGTTTCCCGCACCAACACAAGTGCGAAAAGTGGTTTTTCAACACTAACACAAGTACGAAAAGTGGTTTTTCAACACTAACACAAGTGCGAAAAGTGGTTTTTCAACACTAACACAAGTGCGAAAAGTGGTTTTTCAACACTAACACAAGTGCAAAAAGTGTTTTTTCAACACTAACACAAGTGCGAAAAGTGGTTTTTCAACACTATCACAAGTGCAAAAAGTGTTTTTTACCTTTTGTACCTTTTGTACCAAAAAGTACCTTTTGTAGGGCAGGGTTATGTCAGAATATTGAAAAAGCCCGAAGATATATGGAATCGATCTACTACATGTAAAAACAAAAGTCCCACATTTTACGATTCATGTAGACGACACAAATCACAACATTTGGGACTGACCTGACCCAATTTCATAGGCCTCCCTACATGATTGTACATGCAATTTTCTCATTCGTGATGTATTTGTAGGCTACTTTTAAACTTACCGGATGATTGGGTGACATTCTGATGCTTCTGTTTAGCAGTTTGGGCACGTTTTTGCTTGGTAGAATCAGTGAAATACCGGTAACACACTGCGTGGCAACCCCCAGTTTCAGGGACCGGCAATGCACTTTCACATGCGCTGCAGTGTAGACCATGATCGCGGACGAAAGACCTCACTAAATCGGCCTGGTTTCCCACCAAATCGCTCCAAATATCTACAGCACTCAAAAATGTTCTCCACCTTTTTTCGGTAAATGGCACATTATCACTACCGGCACCTGGAACATGTGCATAACACCTATTTTTTACACCAAATTTGATACCAACTGATGCCATTTTCACCGATACTTTTCACCAAACAGCATCTGTTTACACACGTGACCCGCTATTCGCCGTACCGCAGCACTCTCGTACGATGTTGCTGATTGGCTCCTTTTGCTATATGAGGCCCATGTTGATATTTTCCGGACCAATCGCATGAATGAAAAATCGCAGCAACGTTGATAAATGAAACGTACAATTTGATTGGATAAATATCGAGATCGTGATAATTATTTTACCGACGAACTATTAGTTATTCTAACCTAAAATTCGACAAAATGCTCCAACCGATGACGCGGGGATATGAACGATAATTCATAAAAAATATCTAACTTAATTATAAAATAAGTTTTATTTAGTCGGGAGGTGGAGACCAAAAGACAAGCTCTTAGGACCACATGCCCTACCGTCTATTGTATTAGTGTGGAAAAAACACTTTTTGCACTTGTGATAGTGTTGAAAAACCACTTTTCGCACTTGTGTTAGTGTTGAAAAACCACTTTTCGCACTTGTGTTGGTGCAGGAAACCACTTTTGCACTTGTATTAGTGTGGAAAAAACACTTTTTGCACTTGTGTTAGTGTTTAAAAACCACTTTTCGCACTTGTGTTAGTGAAGGAAACCACTTTTCGCACTTGTGTTAGTGTTGAAAATCCACCTTTCACACTTGTGTTGGTGCAGGAAACCACTTTTGCACTTGTATTAGTGTGGAAAAAAACACTTTTTGCACTTGTGATAGTGTTGAAAAACCACTTTTCGCACTTGTGTTAGTGTTGAAAAACCACTTTTCGCACTTGTGTTGGCGCAGGAAACCACTTTTGCACTTGTATTAGTGTGGAAAAACCACTTTTTGCACTTGTGATAGTGTTGAAAAACCACTTTTCGCACTTGTGTTAGTGTTGAAAAACCACTTTTCGCACTTGTGTTGGTGCAGGAAACCACTTTTGCACTTGTATTAGTGTGGAAAAACCACTTTTTGCACTTGTGTTAGTGTTGAAAAACCACTTTTCGCACTTGTGTTAGTGTTGAAAAACCACTTTTCGCACTTGTGTTGGTGCAGGAAACCACTTTTGCACTGGTATTAGTGTGGAAAAAACACTTTTTGCACTTGTGATAGTGTTGAAAAACCACTTTTCGCACTTGTGTTAGTGTTGAAAAACCACTTTTCGCACTTGTGTTGGTGCAGGAAACCACTTTTGCACTTGTATTAGTGTGGAAAAACCACTTTTCGCACTTGTGTTAGTGTTGAAAAACCACTTTTCTCACTGGTGTTGGTGAAGGAAACCACTTTTCGCACTTGTGTTAGTGTTGAAAACCCACTTTTCGCACATTTGTTAGTGAAGGAAACCACTTTTCGCACTTGTGTTGGTGCAGGAAACCACTTTTGCACTTGTATTAGTGTGGCAAAAACACTTTTTGCACTTGTGATAGTGTTGAAAAACCACTTTTCGCACTTGTGTTAGTGTTGAAAAACTACTTTTCGCACTTGTGTTGGTGCAGGAAACCACTTTTGCACTTGTATTAGTGTGGCAAAAACACTTTTTGCACTTGTGATAGTGATGAAAAACCACTTTTCGCACTTGTGTTAGTGTTGAAAAACCACCTTTCGCACTTGTGTTGGTGCAGGAAACCACTTTTGCACTTGTATTAGTGTGGAAAACCACTTTTCGCACTTGTGTTAGTGTTGAAAAACCACTTTTCGCACTTGTGTTGGTGCAGGAAACCACTTTTGCACTCGTATTAGTGTGGAAAAAACACTTTTCGCACTTGTGTTGGTGTTGAAAAACCACTTTTCGCACTTGTGTTAGTGTTAAAAAAAACCACGTTTCGCACTTGTATTAGTGAAGGAAACCAATTTTCGCATTTGTGTTAGTGTTGAAAACCCACTTTTCGCACTTGCGTTAGTGTTGAAAATCCACTTTTTGCACTTGTGTTGGTGCAGGAAACCACTTTTGCACTTGTATTAGTGTGGAAAAAACACATTTTGCACTTGTGATAGTGTTGAAAAACCACTTTTCGCACTTGTGTTAGTGTTGAAAATCCACTTTTCGCACTTGTGTTAGTGTTGAAAAACCACTTTTCGCACTTGTGTTGGTGCAGGAAACCACTTTTGCACTTATATTAGTGTGGAAAAACCACTTTTCGCACTTGTGTTAGTGTTGAAAATCCACTTTTCGCACTTGTGTTAGTGTTGAAAAACCACTTTTCGCACTTGTGTTGGTGCAGGAAACCACTTTTGCACTTGTATTAGTGTGGAAAAACCACTATTCGCACTTGTGTTAGTGTTGAAAAACCACTTTTCGCACTGGTGTTGGTGAAGGAAACCACTTTTCGCACTTGTGTTAGTGTTGAAAACCCAATTTTCGCACATGTGTTAGTGAAGGAAACCACTTTTCACACTTGTGTTGGTGCAGGAAACCACTTTTGCACTTGTATTAGTGTGGAAAAAACACTTTTTGCACTTGTGATAGTGTTAAAAAACCACTTTTCGCACTTGTGTTAGTGTTGAAAAACCACTTTTCGCACTTGTGTTGGTGCAGGAAACCACTTTTGCACTTGTATTAGTGTGGAAAAACCACTTTTCGCACTTGTGTTAGTGTTGAAAAACCACTTTTCGCACTGGTGTTGGTGAAGGAAACCACTTTTCGCACTTGTGTTAGTGTTGAAAACCCACTTTTCGCACATGTGTTAGTGAAGGAAACCACTTTTCGCACTTGTGTTGGTGCAAGAAACCACTTTTGCACTTGTATTAGTGTGGAAAAAACACTTTTTGCACTTGTGATAGTGTTGAAAAACCACTTTTCGCGCTTGTGTTAGTGTTGAAAAACCACTTTTCGCACTTGTGTTGGTGCAGGAAACCACTTTTGCACTTGTGTTAGTGTGGAAAAACCACTTTTTGCACTTGTGTTAGTGTTGAAAAACCACTTTTCGCACTTGTGTTAGTGTTGAAAAACCACTTTTCGCACTTGTGTTGGTGCAGGAAACCACTTTTGCACTTTTATTAGTGTGGAAAAACCACTTTTCGCACTTGTGTTAGTGTTGAAAAACCACTTTTCGCACTTGTGTTAGTGTTGAAAAACCACTTTTTGCACTTGTGTTAGTGTTGAAAAACCACTTTTCGCACTTATGTTGGTGCAGGAAACCACTTTTGCACTTGTATTAGTGTGGAAAAAACACTTTTCGCACTTGTGTTAGTGTTGAAAAACCACTTTTTGCACTTGTGATAGTGTTGAAAACCCACTTTTCGCACATGTGTTAGTGAAGGAAACCACTTTTCGCACTTGTGTTGGTGCAGGAAACCAATTTTGCACTTGCATTAGTGTGGAAAAAACACTTTTTGCACTTGTGATAGTGTTGAAAAACCACTTTTTGCACTTGTGTTAGTGTTCAAAAACCACTTTTCGCACTTGTGTTGGTGCAGGAAACCACTTTTGCACTTATATTAGTGTGGAAAACCCACTTTTCGCACTTGTGTTAGTGTTGAAAATCCACTTTTTGCACTTGTGTTAGTGTTGAAAAACCACTTTTCGCACTTGTGTTGGTGCAGGAAACCACTTTTGCACTTGTATTAGTGTGGAAAAACCACTTTTCGTACTTGTGTTAGTGTTGAAAAACCACTTTTCGCACTTGTGTTGGTGCAGGAAACCACTTTTGCACTTGTATTAGTGTGGAAAAACCACTTTTCGCACTTGTGTTAGTGTTGAAAAACGACTTTTCGCACTTGTGTTAGTGTTGAAAACCACTTTTTGCACTTGTGTTAGTGTTGAAAAACCACTTTTCGCACTTGTGTTGGTGCAGGAAACCACTTTTGCACTTGTATTAGTGTGGAAAAAACACTTTTCGCACTTGTGTTAGTGTTGAAAAACCACTTTGCACACTTGTGTTAGTGTTGAAAAACCACTTTTCGCACTTGTGTTAGTGTTGAAAAACCACTTTTCGCACTTTTGTTGGTGCATGAAACCACTTTTACACTTGTATTAGTGTGGCAAAACCACTTTTCGCACTTGTGTTAGTGTTGACAAACCACTTTTCGCACTTGTGTTAGTGTTGAAAAACCACTTTTCGCACTTGTATTGGTGCAGGAAACCACTTTTGCACTTGTATTCATGTGGAAAAAAACCACTTTTCACACTTGTGTTAGTGTTGAAAAACCACTTTTCGCACTTGTGTTAGTGTTGAAAAACCACTTTTCGCACTTGTGTTAGTGTTGAAAAACCACTTTTCGCACTTGTGTTGGTGCAGGAAACCACTTTTCGCACTTGTGTTGGTGCAGGAAACCACTTTTGCACTTGTATTAGTGTGGAAAAAACACTTTTTGCACTTGTGATAGTGATGAAAAACCACTTTTCGCACTTGTGTTAGTGTTGAAAAACCACTTTTCGCACTTGTGTTGGTGCAGGAAACCACTTTTGCACTTGCATTAGTGTGGAAAAAACACTTTTTGCACTTGTGATAGTGATGAAAAACCACTTTTCGCACTTGTGTTAGTGTTGAAAAACCACTTTTCGCACTTGTGTTGGTGCAGGAAACCACTTTTGCACTTGCATTAGTGTGGAAAAAACACTTTTTGCACTTGTGATAGTGTTGAAAAACCACTTTTTGCACTTGTGTTAGTGTTCAAAAACCACTTTTCGCACTTGTGTTGGTGCAGGAAACCACTTTTGCACTTATATTAGTGTGGAAAACCCACTTTTCGTACTTGTGTTAGTGTTGAAAATCCACTTTTTGCACTTGTGTTAGTGTTGAAAAACCACTTTTCGCTCTTGTGTTGGTGCAGGAAACCACTTTTGCACTTGTATTAGTGTGGAAAAACCACTTTTCGTACTTGTGTTAGTGTTGAAAAACCACTTTTCACACTTGTGTTGGTGCAGGAAACCACTTTTGCACTTGTATTAGTGTGGAAAAACCACTTTTCGCACTTGTGTTAGTGTTGAAAAACCACTTTTCGCACTTGTGTTAGTGTTGAAAACCACTTTTTGCACTTGTGTTAGTGTTGAAAAACCACTTTTCGCACTTGTGTTGGTGCAGGAAACCACTTTTGCACTTGTATTAGTGTGGAAAAAACACTTTTCGCACTTGTGTTAGTGTTGAAAAACCACTTTTCGCACTTTTGTTGGTGCAGGAAACCGCTTTTACACTTGTATTAGTGTGGAAAAACCACTTTTCGCACTTGTGTTAGTGTTGACAAACCACTTTTCGCACTTGTGTTAGTGTTGAAAAACCACTTTTCGCACTTGTATTGGTGCAGGAAACCACTTTTGCACTTGTATTCATGTGGAAAAAAACCACTTTTCACACTTGTGTTAGTGTTGAAAAACCACTTTTCGCACTTGTGTTAGTGTTGAAAAACCACTTTTCGCACTTGTGTTAGTGTTGAAAACCCACTTTTCGCACATGTGTTAGTGAAGGAAACCACTTTTCGCACTTGTGTTGGTGCAAGAAACCACTTTTGCACTTGTATTAGTGTGGAAAAAACACTTTTTGCACTTGTGATAGTGTTGAAAAACCACTTTTCGCGCTTGTGTTAGTGTTGAAAAACCACTTTTCGCACTTGTGTTAGTGTTGAAAAACCACTTTTCGCACTTGTGTTAGTGTTGAAAAACCACTTTTCGCACTTGTGTTGGTGTTGAAAAACCACTTTTCGCACTTGTGTTAGTGTTGAAAACCCACTTTTCGCACATGTGTTAGTGAAGGAAACCACTTTTCGCACTTGTGTTGGTGCAGGAAACCACTTTTGCACTTGTATTAGTGTGGAAAAAACACTTTTTGCACTTGTGATAGTGATGAAAAACCACTTTTCGCACTTGTGTTAGTGTTGAAAAACCACTTTTCGCACTTGTGTTGGTGCAGGAAACCACTTTTGCAATTATATTAGTGTGGAAAACCCACTTTTCGCACTTGTGTTAGTGTTGAAAATCCACTTTTTGCACTTGTGTTGGTGCAGGAAACCACTTTTGCACTTGTATTAGTGTGGAAAAACCACTTTTCGTACTTGTGTTAGTGTTGAAAAACCACTTTTCGCACTTGTGTTGGTGCAGGAAACCACTTTTGCACTTGTATTAGTGTGGAAAAACCACTTTTCGCACTTGTGTTAGTGTTGAAAAACCACTTTTCGCACTTGTGTTAGTGTTGAAAACCACTTTTTGCACTTGTGTTAGTGTTGAAAAACCACTTTTCGCACTTGTGTTGGTGCAGGAAACCACTTTTGCACTTGTATTAGTGTGGAAAAAACACTTTTCGCACTTGTGTTAGTGTTGAAAAACCACTTTGCACACTTGTGTTAGTGTTGAAAAACCACTTTTCGCACTTGTGTTAGTGTTGAAAAACCACTTTTCGCACTTTTGTTGGTGCAGGAAACCACTTTTACACTTGTATTAGTGTGGAAAAACCACTTTTCGCACTTGTGTTAGTGTTGACAAACCACTTTTCGCACTTGTGTTAGTGTTGAAAAACCACTTTTCGCACTTGTATTGGTGCAGGAAACCACTTTTGCACTTGTATTCATGTGGAAAAAACCCACTTTTCACACTTGTGTTAGTGTTGAAAAACCACTTTTCGCACTTGTGTTAGTGTTGAAAAACCACTTTTCGCACTTGTGTTAGTGTTGAAAAACCACTTTTCGCACTTGTGTTGGTGCAGGAAACCACTTTTCGCACTTGTGTTGGTGCAGGAAACCACTTTAGCACTTGTATTAGTGTGGAAAAAACACTTTTTGCACTTGTGATAGTGTTGAAAAACCACTTTTCGCACTTGTGTTAGTGTTGAAAAACCACTTTTCGCACTTGTGTTGGTGCAGGAAACCACTTTTGCACTTGTATTAGTGTGGCAAAAACACTTTTTGCACTTGTGATAGTGATGAAAAACCACTTTTCGCACTTGTGTTAGTGTTGAAAAACCACTTTTCGCACTTGTGTTGGTGCAGGAAACCACTTTTGCACTTGCATTAGTGTGGAAAAAACACTTTTTGCACTTGTGATAGTGTTGAAAAACCACTTTTTGCACTTGTGTTAGTGTTCAAAAACCACTTTTCGCACTTGTGTTGGTGCAGGAAACCACTTTTGCACTTATATTAGTGTGGAAAACCCACTTTTCGCACTTGTGTTAGTGTTGAAAATCCACTTTTTGCACTTGTGTTAGTGTTGAAAAACCACTTTTCGCACTTGTGTTGGTGCAGGAAACCACTTTTGCACTTGTATTAGTGTGGAAAAACCACTTTTCGTACTTGTGTTAGTGTTGAAAAACCACTTTTCGCACTTGTGTTGGTGCAGGAAACCACTTTTGCACTTGTATTAGTGTGGAAAACCACTTTTCGCACTTGTGTTAGTGTTGAAAAACCACTTTTCGCACTTGTGTTAGTGTTGAAAACCACTTTTTGCACTTGTGTTAGTGTTGAAAAACCACTTTTCGCATTTGTGTTGGTGCAGGAAACCACTTTTGCACTTGTATTAGTGTGGAAAAAACACTTTTCGCACTTGTGTTAGTGTTGAAAAACCACTTTGCACACTTGTGTTAGTGTTGAAAAACCACTTTTCGCACTTGTGTTAGTGTTGAAAAACCACTTTTCGCACTTTTGTTGGTGCAGGAAACCACTTTTACACTTGTATTAGTGTGGAAAAACCACTTTTCGCACTTGTGTTAGTGTTGACAAACCACTTTTCGCACTTGTGTTAGTGTTGAAAAACCACTTTTCGCACTTGTATTGGTGCAGGAAACCACTTTTGCACTTGTATTCATGTGGAAAAAAACTACTTTTCACACTTGTGTTAGTGTTGAAAAACCACTTTTCGCACTTGTGTTAGTGTTGAAAAACCACTTTTCGCACTTGTGTTAGTGTTGAAAAACCACTTTTCGCACTTGTGTTGGTGCAGGAAACCACTTTTCGCACTTGTGTTGGTGCAGGAAACCACTTTTGCACTTGTATTAGTGTGGCAAAAACACTTTTTGCACTTGTGATAGTGTTGAAAAACCACTTTTCGCACTTGTGTTAGTGTTGAAAAACCACTTTTCGCACTTGTGTTGGTGCAGGAAACCACTTTTGCACTTGTATTAGTGTGGCAAAAACACTTTTTGCACTTGTGATAGTGATGAAAAACCACTTTTCGCACTTGTGTTAGTGTTGAAAAACCACCTTTCACACTTGTGTTGGTGCAGGAAACCACTTTTGCACTTGTATTAGTGTGGAAAACCACTTTTCGCACTTGTGTTAGTGTTGAAAAACCACTTTTCGCACTTGTGTTGGTGCAGGAAACCACTTTTGCACTTGCATTAGTGTGGAAAAAACACTTTTTGCACTTGTGATAGTGATGAAAAACCACTTTTCGCACTTGTGTTAGTGTTGAAAAACCACTTTTCGCACTTGTGTTGGTGCAGGAAACCACTTTTGCACTTGCATTAGTGTGGAAAAAACACTTTTTGCACTTGTGATAGTGTTGAAAAACCACTTTTTGCACTTGTGTTAGTGTTCAAAAACCACTTTTCGCACTTGTGTTGGTGCAGGAAACCACTTTTGCACTTATATTAGTGTGGAAAACCCACTTTTCGCACTTGTGTTAGTGTTGAAAATCCACTTTTTGCACTTGTGTTAGTGTTGAAAAACCACTTTTCGCGCTTGTGTTGGTGCAGGAAACCACTTTTGCACTTGTATTAGTGTGGAAAAACCACTTTTCGTACTTGTGTTAGTGTTGAAAAACCACTTTTCACACTTGTGTTGGTGCAGGAAACCACTTTTGCACTTGTATTAGTGTGGAAAAACCACTTTTCGCACTTGTGTTAGTGTTGAAAAACCACTTTTCGCACTTGTGTTAGTGTTGAAAACCATTTTTTGCACTTGTGTTAGTGTTGAAAAACCACTTTTCGCACTTGTGTTGGTGCAGGAAACCACTTTTGCACTTGTATTAGTGTGGAAAAAACACTTTTCGCACTTGTGTTAGTGTTGAAAAACCACTTTGCACACTTGTGTTAATGTTGAAAAACCACTTTTCGCACTTGTGTTAGTGTTGAAAAACCACTTTTCGCACTTTTGTTGGTGCAGGAAACCACTTTTACACTTGTATTAGTGTGGAAAAACCACTTTTCGCACTTGTGTTAGTGTTGACAAACCACTTTTCGCACTTGTGTTAGTGTTGAAAAACCACTTTTCGCACTTGTATTGGTGCAGGAAACCACTTTTGCACTTGTATTCATGTGGAAAAAACCCACTTTTCACACTTGTGTTAGTGTTGAAAAACCACTTTTCGCACTTGTGTTAGTGTTGAAAAACCACTTTTCGCACTTGTGTTAGTGTTGAAAACCCACTTTTCGCACATGTGTTAGTGAAGGAAACCACTTTTCACACTTGTGTTGGTGCAAGAAACCACTTTTGCACTTGTATTAGTGTGGAAAAAACACTTTTTGCACTTGTGATAGTGTTGAAAAACCACTTTTCGCGCTTGTGTTAGTGTTGAAAAACCACTTTTCGCACTTGTGTTAGTGTTGAAAAACCACTTTTCGCACTTGTGTTAGTGTTGAAAAACCACTTTTCGCACTTGTGTTGGTGCAGGAAACCACTTTTCGCACTTGTGTTGGTGCAGGAAACCACTTTTGCACTTGTATTAGTGTGGAAAAAACACTTTTTGCACTTGTGATAGTGATGAAAAACCACTTTTCGCACCTGTGTTAGTGTTGAAAAACCACTTTTCGCACTTGTGTTGGTGCAGGAAACCACTTTTGCACTTGCATTAGTGTGGAAAAAACACTTTTTGCACTTGTGATAGTAATGAAAAACCACTTTTCGCACTTGTGTTAGTGTTGAAAAACCACTTTTCGCACTTGTGTTGGTGCAGGAAACCACTTTTGCACTTGCATTAGTGTGGAAAAAACACTTTTTGCACTTGTGATAGTGTTGAAAAACCACTTTTTGCACTTGTGTTAGTGTTCAAAAACCACTTTTCGCACTTGTGTTGGTGCAGGAAACCACTTTTGCACTTATATTAGTGTGGAAAACCCACTTTTCGCACTTGTGTTAGTGTTGAAAATCCACTTTTTGCACTTGTGTTAGTGTTGAAAAACCACTTTTCGCTCTTGTGTTGGTGCAGGAAACCACTTTTGCACTTGTATTAGTGTGGAAAAACCACTTTTCGTACTTGTGTTAGTGTTGAAAAACCACTTTTCACACTTGTGTTGGTGCAGGAAACCACTTTTGCACTTGTATTAGTGTGGAAAAACCACTTTTCGCACTTGTGTTAGTGTTGAAAAACCACTTTTCGCACTTGTGTTAGTGTTGAAAACCACTTTTTGCACTTGTGTTAGTGTTGAAAAACCACTTTTCGCACTTGTGTTGGTGCAGGAAACCACTTTTGCACTTGTATTAGTGTGGAAAAAACACTTTTCGCACTTGTGTTAGTGTTGAAAAACCACTTTGCACACTTGTGTTAGTGTTGAAAAACCACTTTTCGCACTTGTGTTAGTGTTGAAAAACCACTTTTCGCACTTTTGTTGGTGCAGGAAACCACTTTTACACTTGTATTAGTGTGGAAAAACCACTTTTCGCACTTGTGTTAGTGTTGACAAACCACTTTTCGCACTTGTGTTAGTGTTGAAAAACCACTTTTCGCACTTGTATTGGTGCAGGAAACCACTTTTGCACTTGTATTCATGTGGAAAAAAACCACTTTTCACACTTGTGTTAGTGTTGAAAAACCACTTTTCGCACTTGTGTTAGTGTTGAAAAACCACTTTTCGCACTTGTGTTAGTGTTGAAAACCCACTTTTCGCACATGTGTTAGTGAAGGAAACCACTTTTCGCACTTGTGTTGGTGCAAGAAACCACTTTTGCACTTGTATTAGTGTGGAAAAAACACTTTTTGCACTTGTGATAGTGTTGAAAAACCACTTTTCGCGCTTGTGTTAGTGTTGAAAAACCACTTTTCGCACTTGTGTTGGTGCAGGAAACCACTTTTGCACTTGTGTTAGTGTGGAAAAACCACTTTTTGCACTTCTGTTAGTGTTGAAAAACCACTTTTCGCACTTGTGTTAGTGTTGAAAAACCACTTTTCGCACTTGTGTTGGTGCAGGAAACCACTTTTGCACTTTTATTAGTGTGGAAAAACCACTTTTCGCACTTGTGTTAGTGTTGAAAAACCACTTTTCGCACTTGTGTTAGTGTTGAAAAACCACTTTTTGCACTTGTGTTAGTGTTGAAAAACCACTTTTCGCACTTATGTTGGTGCAGGAAACCACTTTTGCACTTGTATTAGTGTGGAAAAAACACTTTTCGCACTTGTGTTAGTGTTGAAAAACCACTTTTCGCACTTGTGTTCGTGTTGAAAACCACTTTTCGCACTTGTGTTAGTGTTGAAAACCACTTTTCGCACTTGTGTTGGTGCAGGAAACCACTTTTACACTTGTATTAGTGTGGAAAAAACACTTTTTGCACTTGTGATAGTGTTGAAAACCCACTTTTCGCACATGTGTTAGTGAAGGAAACCACTTTTCGCACTTGTGTTGGTGCAGGAAACCAATTTTGCACTTGCATTAGTGTGGAAAAAACACTTTTTGCACTTGTGATAGTGTTGAAAAACCACTTTTTGCACTTGTGTTAGTGTTCAAAAACCACTTTTCGCACTTGTGTTGGTGCAGGAAACCACTTTTGCACTTATATTAGTGTGGAAAACCCACTTTTCGCACTTGTGTTAGTGTTGAAAATCCACTTTTTGCACTTGTGTTGGTGCAGGAAACCACTTTTGCACTTGTATTAGTGTGGAAAAACCACTTTTCGTACTTGTGTTAGTGTTGAAAAACCACTTTTCGCACTTGTGTTGGTGCAGGAAACCACTTTTGCACTTGTATTAGTGTGGAAAAACCACTTTTCGCACTTGTGTTAGTGTTGAAAAACCACTTTTCGCACTTGTGTTAGTGTTGAAAACCACTTTTTGCACTTGTGTTAGTGTTGAAAAACCACTTTTCGCACTTGTGTTGGTGCAGGAAACCACTTTTGCACTTGTATTAGTGTGGAAAAAACACTTTTCGCACTTGTGTTAGTGTTGAAAAACCACTTTGCACACTTGTGTTAGTGTTGAAAAACCACTTTTCGCACTTGTGTTAGTGTTGAAAAACCACTTTTCGCACTTTTGTTGGTGCAGGAAACCACTTTTACACTTGTATTAGTGTGGAAAAACCACTTTTCGCACTTGTGTTAGTGTTGACAAACCACTTTTCGCACTTGTGTTAGTGTTGAAAAACCACTTTTCGCACTTGTATTGGTGCAGGAAACCACTTTTGCACTTGTATTCATGTGGAAAAAAACCACTTTTCACACTTGTGTTAGTGTTGAAAAACCACTTTTCGCACTTGTGTTAGTGTTGAAAAACCACTTTTCGCACTTGTGTTGGTGCAGGAAACCACTTTTCGCACTTGTGTTGGTGCAGGAAACCACTTTTGCACTTGTATTAGTGTGGAAAAAACACTTTTTGCACTTGTGATAGTGTTGAAAAACCACTTTTCGCACTTGTGTTAGTGTTGAAAAACCACTTTTCGCACTTGTGTTGGTGCAGGAAACCACTTTTGCACTTGTATTAGTGTGGCAAAAACACTTTTTGCACTTGTGATAGTGATGAAAAACCACTTTTCGCACTTGTGTTAGTGTTGAAAAACCACTTTTCGCACTTGTGTTGGTGCAGGAAACCACTTTTGCACTTGCATTAGTGTGGAAAAAACACTTTTTGCACTTGTGATAGTGTTGAAAAACCACTTTTTGCACTTGTGTTAGTGTTCAAAAACCACTTTTCGCACTTGTGTTGGTGCAGGAAACCACTTTTGCACTTATATTAGTGTGGAAAACCCACTTTTCGCACTTGTGTTAGTGTTGAAAATCCACTTTTTGCACTTGTGTTAGTGTTGAAAAACCACTTTTCGCACTTGTGTTGGTGCAGGAAACCACTTTTGCACTTGTATTAGTGTGGAAAAACCACTTTTCGTACTTGTGTTAGTGTTGAAAAACCACTTTTC
Organism: Myxine glutinosa; assembly: GCF_964187855.1. Taxonomy (NCBI): domain Eukaryota; kingdom Metazoa; phylum Chordata; class Myxini; order Myxiniformes; family Myxinidae; genus Myxine; species Myxine glutinosa. The sequence continues at coordinate 59,591,179 of NC_136270.1, read as the reverse complement.
GCACTTGTGTTGGTGCAGGAAACCACTTTTGCACTTGTATTAGTGTGGAAAAACCACTTTTCGCACTTGTGTTAGTGTTGAAAAACCACTTTTCGCACTTGTGTTAGTGTTGAAAACCACTTTTTGCACTTGTGTTAGTGTTGAAAAACCACTTTTCGCACTTGTGTTGGTGCAGGAAACCACTTTTGCACTTGTATTAGTGTGGAAAAAACACTTTTCGCACTTGTGTTAGTGTTGAAAAACCACTTTGCATACTTGTGTTAGTGTTGAAAAACCACTTTTCGCACTTGTGTTAGTGTTGAAAAACCACTTTTCGCACTTTTGTTGGTGCAGGAAACCACTTTTACACTTGTATTAGTGTGGAAAAACCACTTTTCGCACTTGTGTTAGTGTTGACAAACCACTTTTCGCACTTGTGTTAGTGTTGAAAAACCACTTTTCGCACTTGTATTGGTGCAGGAAACCACTTTTGCACTTGTATTCATGTGGAAAAAAACTACTTTTCACACTTGTGTTAGTGTTGAAAAACCACTTTTCGCACTTGTGTTAGTGTTGAAAAACCACTTTTCGCACTTGTGTTAGTGTTGAAAAACCACTTTTCGCACTTGTGTTGGTGCAGGAAACCACTTTTCGCACTTGTGTTGGTGCAGGAAACCACTTTTGCACTTGTATTAGTGTGGCAAAAACACTTTTTGCACTTGTGATAGTGTTGAAAAACCACTTTTCGCACTTGTGTTAGTGTTGAAAAACCACTTTTCGCACTTGTGTTGGTGCAGGAAACCACTTTTGCACTTGTATTAGTGTGGCAAAAACACTTTTTGCACTTGTGATAGTGATGAAAAACCACTTTTCGCACTTGTGTTAGTGTTGAAAAACCACCTTTCACACTTGTGTTGGTGCAGGAAACCACTTTTGCACTTGTATTAGTGTGGAAAACCACTTTTCGCACTTGTGTTAGTGTTGAAAAACCACTTTTCGCACTTGTGTTGGTGCAGGAAACCACTTTTGCACTTGTATTAGTGTGGAAAAAACACTTTTCGCACTTGTGTTGGTGTTGAAAAACCACTTTTCGCACTTGTGTTAGTGTTAAAAAAACCACGTTTCGCACTTGTATTAGTGAAGGAAACCAATTTTCGCACTTGTGTTAGTGTTGAAAACCCACTTTTCGCACTTGCGTTAGTGTTGAAAATCCACTTTTCGCACTTGTGTTGGTGCAGGAAACCACTTTTGCACTTGTATTAGTGTGGAAAAAACACATTTTGCACTTGTGATAGTGTTGAAAAACCACTTTTCGCACTTGTGTTAGTGTTCAAAAACCACTTTTCGCACTTGTGTTGGTGCAGGAAACCACTTTTGCACTTATATTAGTGTGGAAAAACCACTTTTCGCACTTGTGTTAGTGTTGAAAATCCACTTTTCGCACTTGTGTTAGTGTTGAAAAACCACTTTTCGCACTTGTGTTGGTGCAGGAAACCACTTTTGCACTTGTATTAGTGTGGAAAAACCACTATTCGCACTTGTGTTAGTGTTGAAAAACCACTTTTCGCACTGGTGTTGGTGAAGGAAACCACTTTTCGCACTTGTGTTAGTGTTGAAAACCCAATTTTCGCACATGTGTTAGTGAAGGAAACCACTTTTCACACTTGTGTTGGTGCAGGAAACCACTTTTGCACTTGTATTAGTGTGGAAAAAACACTTTTTGCACTTGTGATCGTGTTGAAATACCACTTTTCGCACTTGTGTTAGTGTTGAAAAACCACTTTTCGCACTTGTGTTGGTGCAGGAAACCACTTTTGCACTTGTATTAGTGTGGAAAAACCACTTTTCGCACTTGTGTTAGTGTTGAAAAACCACTTTTCGCACTGGTGTTGGTGAAGGAAACCACTTTTCGCACTTGTGTTAGTGTTGAAAACCCACTTTTCGCACATGTGTTAGTGAAGGAAACCACTTTTCGCACTTGCGTTGGTGCAAGAAACCACTTTTGCACATGTATTAGTGTGGAAAAAAACACTTTTTGCACTTGTGATAGTGTTGAAAAACCACTTTTCGCGCTTGTGTTAGTGTTGAAAAACCACTTTTCGCACTTGTGTTGGTGCAGGAAACCACTTTTGCACTTGTGTTAGTGTGGAAAAACCACTTTTTGCACTTGTGTTAGTGTTGAAAAACCACTTTTCGCACTTGTGTTAGTGTTGAAAAACCACTTTTCGCACTTGTGTTAGTGTTGAAAAACCACCTTTCGCACTTGTGTTGGTGCAGGAAACCAGTTTTGCACTTGTATTAGTGTGGAAAAAACAGTTTTCGCACTTGTGTTAGTGTTGAAAAACCACTTTTCGCACTTGTGTTAGTGTTGAAAAACCACTTTTCACACTTGTGTTAGTGTTGAAAAAACCACTTTTCGCACTTGTGTTGGTGCAGGAAACCACTTTTGCACTTGTATTAGTGTGGATAAAACACTTTTTGCACTTGTGATAGTGTTGAAAAACCACTTTTCGCACTTGTGTTGGTGCAGGAAACCACTTTTGCACTTGTATTAGTGTGGAAAAACCACTTTTCGCACTTGTGTTAGTGTTGAAAAAACCACTTTTCGCACTTGTGTTGGTGCAGGAAACCACTTTTGCACTTGTGTTAGTGTGGAAAAACCAATTTTTGCACTTGTGTTAGTGTTGAAAAACCACTTTTCGCACTTGTGTTAGTGTTGAAAAACCACTTTTCGCACTTGTGTTGGTGCAAGAAACCACTTTTGCACTTGTATTAGTGTGGAAAAACCACTTTTCGCACTTGTGTTAGTGTTGAAAAACCACTTTTCGCACTTGTGTTAGTGTTGAAAAACCACTTTTTGCACTTGTGTTAGTGTTGAAAAACCACTTTTCGCACTTGTGTTAGTGTTGAAAAACCACTTTTTGCACTTGTGTTAGTGTAGGAAACCACTTTTGCACTTGTATTAGTGTGGAAAAAACACTTTTTGCACTTGTGATAGTGTTGAAAAAACACTTTTCGCACTTGTGTTAGTGTTGAAAAACCACTTTTCGCACTTGTGTTAGTGTTGAAAAACCACTTTTCGCATTTTGTTGGTGCAGGAAACCACTTTTGCTCTTGTATTAGTGTGGAAAAAACACTTTTTGCACTTGTGATAGTGTTGAAAAACCACTTTTCGCACTTGTGTTAGTGTTGAAAAACCACTTTTCGCACTTGTGTTGGTGCAGGAAACCACTTTTGCACTTGTGTTAGTGTGGAAAAACCACTTTTTGCACTTGTGTTAGTGTTGAAAAACCACTTTTCGCACTTGTGTTAGTGTTGAAAAACCACTTTTCGCACTTGTGTTGGTGCAGGAAACCACTTTTGCACTTGTATTAGTGTGGAAAACCACTTTTTGCACTTGTGTTAGTGTTGAAAAACCACTTTTTGCACTTGTGTTAGTGTTGAAAAACCACTTTTTGCACTTGTGTTAGTGTTGAAAAACCACTTTTTGCACTTGTGTTAGTGCAGGAAACCACTTTTGCACTTGTATTAGTGTGGAAAAAACACTTTTTGCACTTGTGATAGTGTTGAAAAACCACTTTTCGCACTTGTGTTAGTGTTGAAAAACCACTTTTCGCACTTGTGTTAGTGTTGAAAAACCACTTTTCGCACTTGTGTTGGTGCAGGAAACCACTTTTGCACTTGTATTAGTGTGGAAAAAACACTTTTTGCACTTGTGATAGTGTTGAAAAACCACTTTTCACACTTGTATTGGTGCAGGAAACCACTTTTGCACTTGTATTCGTGTGGAAAAACCACTTTTCGCACTTGTGTTAGTGTTGAAAAACCACTTTTCGCACTTGTGTTAGTGTTGAAAAACCACTTTTCGCACTTGTATTGGTGCAGGAAACCACTTTTGCACTTGTATTCATGTGGAAAAAAACCACTTTTCACACTTGTGTTAGTGTTGAAAAACCACTTTTCGCACTTGTGTTAGTGTTGAAAAACCACTTTTCGCACTTGTGTTAGTGTTGAAAATCCACTTTTCGCACATGTGTTAGTGAAGGAAACCACTTTTCGCACTTGTGTTGGTGCAAGAAACCACTTTTGCACTTGTATTAGTGTGGAAAAAACACTTTTTGCACTTGTGATAGTGTTGAAAAACCACTTTTCGCGCTTGTGTTAGTGTTGAAAAACCACTTTTCGCACTTGTGTTGGTGCAGGAAACCACTTTTGCACTTGTGTTAGTGTGGAAAAACCACTTTTTGCACTTGTGTTAGTGTTGAAAAACCACTTTTCGCACTTGTGTTAGTGTTGAAAAACCACTTTTCGCACTTGTGTTGGTGCAGGAAACCACTTTTGCACTTTTATTAGTGTGGAAAAACCACTTTTCGCACTTGTGTTAGTGTTGAAAAACCACTTTTCGCACTTGTGTTAGTGTTGAAAAACCACTTTTTGCACTTGTGTTAGTGTTGAAAAACCACTTTTTGCACTTATGTTGGTGCAGGAAACCACTTTTGCACTTGTATTAGTGTGGAAAAAACACTTTTCGCACTTGTGTTAGTGTTGAAAAACCACTTTTCGCACTTGTGTTCGTGTTGAAAACCACTTTTCGCACTTGTGTTAGTGTTGAAAACCACTTTTCGCACTTGTGTTGGTGCAGGAAACCACTTTTACACTTGTATTAGTGTGGAAAAAACACTTTTTGCACTTGTGATAGTGTTGAAAACCCACTTTTCGCACATGTGTTAGTGAAGGAAACCACTTTTCGCACTTGTGTTGGTGCAGGAAACCAATTTTGCACTTGCATTAGTGTGGAAAAAACACTTTTTGCACTTGTGATAGTGTTGAAAAACCACTTTTTGCACTTGTGTTAGTGTTCAAAAACCACTTTTCGCACTTGTGTTGGTGCAGGAAACCACTTTTGCACTTATATTAGTGTGGAAAACCCACTTTTCGCACTTGTGTTAGTGTTGAAAATCCACTTTTTGCACTTGTGTTGGTGCAGGAAACCACTTTTGCACTTGTATTAGTGTGGAAAAACCACTTTTCGTACTTGTGTTAGTGTTGAAAAACCACTTTTCGCACTTGTGTTGGTGCAGGAAACCACTTTTGCACTTGTATTAGTGTGGAAAAACCACTTTTCGCACTTGTGTTAGTGTTGAAAAACCACTTTTCGCACTTGTGTTAGTGTTGAAAACCACTTTTTGCACTTGTGTTAGTGTTGAAAAACCACTTTTCGCACTTGTGTTGGTGCAGGAAACCACTTTTGCACTTGTATTAGTGTGGAAAAAACACTTTTCGCACTTGTGTTAGTGTTGAAAAACCACTTTGCACACTTGTGTTAGTGTTGAAAAACCACTTTTCGCACTTGTGTTAGTGTTGAAAAACCACTTTTCGCACTTTTGTTGGTGCAGGAAACCACTTTTACACTTGTATTAGTGTGGAAAAACCACTTTTCGCACTTGTGTTAGTGTTGACAAACCACTTTTCGCACTTGTGTTAGTGTTGAAAAACCACTTTTCGCACTTGTATTGGTGCAGGAAACCACTTTTGCACTTGTATTCATGTGGAAAAAAACCACTTTTCACACTTGTGTTAGTGTTGAAAAACCACTTTTCGCACTTGTGTTAGTGTTGAAAAACCACTTTTCGCACTTGTGTTGGTGCAGGAAACCACTTTTCGCACTTGTGTTGGTGCAGGAAACCACTTTTGCACTTGTATTAGTGTGGAAAAAACACTTTTTGCACTTGTGATAGTGTTGAAAAACCACTTTTCGCACTTGTGTTAGTGTTGAAAAACCACTTTTCGCACTTGTGTTGGTGCAGGAAACCACTTTTGCACTTGTATTAGTGTGGCAAAAACACTTTTTGCACTTGTGATAGTGATGAAAAACCACTTTTCGCACTTGTGTTAGTGTTGAAAAACCACTTTTCGCACTTGTGTTGGTGCAGGAAACCACTTTTGCACTTGCATTAGTGTGGAAAAAACACTTTTTGCACTTGTGATAGTGTTGAAAAACCACTTTTTGCACTTGTGTTAGTGTTCAAAAACCACTTTTCGCACTTGTGTTGGTGCAGGAAACCACTTTTGCACTTATATTAGTGTGGAAAACCCACTTTTCGCACTTGTGTTAGTGTTGAAAACCACTTTTTGCACTTGTGTTAGTGTTGAAAAACCACTTTTCGCACTTGTGTTGGTGCAGGAAACCACTTTTGCACTTGTATTAGTGTGGAAAAAACACTTTTCGCACTTGTGTTAGTGTTGAAAAACCACTTTGCATACTTGTGTTAGTGTTGAAAAACCACTTTTCGCACTTGTGTTAGTGTTGAAAAACCACTTTTCGCACTTTTGTTGGTGCAGGAAACCACTTTTACACTTGTATTAGTGTGGAAAAACCACTTTTCGCACTTGTGTTAGTGTTGACAAACCACTTTTCGCACTTGTGTTAGTGTTGAAAAACCACTTTTCGCACTTGTATTGGTGCAGGAAACCACTTTTGCACTTGTATTCATGTGGAAAAAAACTACTTTTCACACTTGTGTTAGTGTTGAAAAACCACTTTTCGCACTTGTGTTAGTGTTGAAAAACCACTTTTCGCACTTGTGTTAGTGTTGAAAAACCACTTTTCGCACTTGTGTTGGTGCAGGAAACCACTTTTCGCACTTGTGTTGGTGCAGGAAACCACTTTTGCACTTGTATTAGTGTGGCAAAAACACTTTTTGCACTTGTGATAGTGTTGAAAAACCACTTTTCGCACTTGTGTTAGTGTTGAAAAACCACTTTTCGCACTTGTGTTGGTGCAGGAAACCACTTTTGCACTTGTATTAGTGTGGCAAAAACACTTTTTGCACTTGTGATAGTGATGAAAAACCACTTTTCGCACTTGTGTTAGTGTTGAAAAACCACCTTTCACACTTGTGTTGGTGCAGGAAACCACTTTTGCACTTGTATTAGTGTGGAAAACCACTTTTCGCACTTGTGTTAGTGTTGAAAAACCACTTTTCGCACTTGTGTTGGTGCAGGAAACCACTTTTGCACTTGTATTAGTGTGGAAAAAACACTTTTCGCACTTGTGTTGGTGTTGAAAAACCACTTTTCGCACTTGTGTTAGTGTTAAAAAAACCACGTTTCGCACTTGTATTAGTGAAGGAAACCAATTTTCGCACTTGTGTTAGTGTTGAAAACCCACTTTTCGCACTTGCGTTAGTGTTGAAAATCCACTTTTCGCACTTGTGTTGGTGCAGGAAACCACTTTTGCACTTGTATTAGTGTGGAAAAAACACATTTTGCACTTGTGATAGTGTTGAAAAACCACTTTTCGCACTTGTGTTAGTGTTCAAAAACCACTTTTCGCACTTGTGTTGGTGCAGGAAACCACTTTTGCACTTATATTAGTGTGGAAAAACCACTTTTCGCACTTGTGTTAGTGTTGAAAATCCACTTTTCGCACTTGTGTTAGTGTTGAAAAACCACTTTTCGCACTTGTGTTGGTGCAGGAAACCACTTTTGCACTTGTATTAGTGTGGAAAAACCACTATTCGCACTTGTGTTAGTGTTGAAAAACCACTTTTCGCACTGGTGTTGGTGAAGGAAACCACTTTTCGCACTTGTGTTAGTGTTGAAAACCCAATTTTCGCACATGTGTTAGTGAAGGAAACCACTTTTCACACTTGTGTTGGTGCAGGAAACCACTTTTGCACTTGTATTAGTGTGGAAAAAACACTTTTTGCACTTGTGATCGTGTTGAAATACCACTTTTCGCACTTGTGTTAGTGTTGAAAAACCACTTTTCGCACTTGTGTTGGTGCAGGAAACCACTTTTGCACTTGTATTAGTGTGGAAAAACCACTTTTCGCACTTGTGTTAGTGTTGAAAAACCACTTTTCGCACTGGTGTTGGTGAAGGAAACCACTTTTCGCACTTGTGTTAGTGTTGAAAACCCACTTTTCGCACATGTGTTAGTGAAGGAAACCACTTTTCGCACTTGTGTTGGTGCAAGAAACCACTTTTGCACATGTATTAGTGTGGAAAAAAACACTTTTTGCACTTGTGATAGTGTTGAAAAACCACTTTTCGCGCTTGTGTTAGTGTTGAAAAACCACTTTTCGCACTTGTGTTGGTGCAGGAAACCACTTTTGCACTTGTGTTAGTGTGGAAAAACCACTTTTTGCACTTGTGTTAGTGTTGAAAAACCACTTTTCGCACTTGTGTTAGTGTTGAAAAACCACTTTTCGCACTTGTGTTAGTGTTGAAAAACCACCTTTCGCACTTGTGTTGGTGCAGGAAACCAGTTTTGCACTTGTATTAGTGTGGAAAAAACAGTTTTCGCACTTGTGTTAGTGTTGAAAAACCACTTTTCGCACTTGTGTTAGTGTTGAAAAACCACTTTTCACACTTGTGTTAGTGTTGAAAAACCACTTTTCGCACTTGTGTTGGTGCAGGAAACCACTTTTGCACTTGTATTAGTGTGGATAAAACACTTTTTGCACTTGTGATAGTGTTGAAAAACCACTTTTCGCACTTGTGTTGGTGCAGGAAACCACTTTTGCACTTGTATTAGTTTGGAAAAACCACTTTTCGCACTTGTGTTAGTGTTGAAAAACCACTTTTCGCACTTGTGTTGGTGCAGGAAACCACTTTTGCACTTGTGTTAGTGTGGAAAAACCAATTTTTGCACTTGTGTTAGTGTTGAAAAACCACTTTTCGCACTTGTGTTAGTGTTGAAAAACCACTTTTCGCACTTGTGTTGGTGCAAGAAACCACTTTTGCACTTGTATTAGTGTGGAAAAACCACTTTTCGCACTTGTGTTAGTGTTGAAAAACCACTTTTCGCACTTGTGTTAGTGTTGAAAAACCACTTTTTGCACTTGTGTTAGTGTTGAAAATCCACCTTTCGCACTTGTGTTGGTGCAGGAAACCAGTTTTGCACTTGTATTAGTGTGGAAAAAACAGTTTTCGCACTTGTGTTAATGTTGAAAAACCACTTTTCGCACTTGTGTTAGTGTTGAAAAACCACTTTTCGCACTTGTGTTAGTGTTGAAAAACCACTTTTTGCACTTGTGTTAGTGCAGGAAACCACTTTTGCACTTGTATTAGTGTGGAAAAAACACTTTTTGCACTTGTGATAGTGTTGAAAAAACACTTTTCGCACTTGTGTTAGTGTTGAAAAACCACTTTTCGCACTTGTGTTAGTGTTGAAAAACCACTTTTCGCATTTTGTTGGTGCAGGAAACCACTTTTGCTCTTGTATTAGTGTGGAAAAAACACTTTTTGCACTTGTGATAGTGTTGAAAAACCACTTTTCGCACTTGTGTTGGTGCAGGAAACCACTTTTGCACTTGTGTTAGTGTGGAAAAACCACTTTTTGCACTTGTGTTAGTGTTGAAAAACCACTTTTCGCACTTGTGTTAGTGTTGAAAAACCACTTTTCGCACTTGTGTTGGTGCAGGAAACCACTTTTGCACTTGTATTAGTGTGGAAAACCACTTTTCGCACTTGTGTTAGTGTTGAAAAACCACTTTTTGCACTTGTGTTAGTGTTGAAAAACCACTTTTTGCACTTGTGTTAGTGTTGAAAAACCACTTTTTGCACTTGTGTTAGTGCAGGAAACCACTTTTGCACTTGTATTAGTGTGGAAAAAACACTTTTTGCACTTGTGATAGTGTTGAAAAACCACTTTTCGCACTTGTGTTAGTGTTGAAAAACCACTTTTCGCACTTGTGTTAGTGTTGAAAAACCACTTTTCGCACTTGTGTTGGTGCAGGAAACCACTTTTGCACTTGTATTAGTGTGGAAAAAACACTTTTTGCACTTGTGATAGTGTTGAAAAACCACTTTTCACACTTGTATTGGTGCAGGAAACCACTTTTGCACTTGTATTCGTGTGGAAAAACCACTTTTCGCACTTGTGTTAGTGTTGAAAAACCACTTTTCGCACTTGTGTTAGTGTTGAAAAACCACTTTTCGCACTTGTGTTAGTGTTGAAAAACCACTTTTCGCACGTGTGTTGGTGCAGTAAACCACTTTTGCACTTGTATTAGTGTGGAAAAACCACTTTTTGCACTTGTGATAGTGTCGAAAAACCACTTTTCGCACTTGTGTTAGTGTTGAAAAACCACTTTTCGCACTTGTGTTAGTGTTGAAAAACCACTTTTTGCACTTGTGTTGTTGCAGGAAACCACTTTTGCACTTGTATTAGTGTGGAAAAACCACTTTTCGCACTTGTGTTAGTGTTGAAAAACCACTTTTCGCACTTGTGTTAGTGTTAAAAAACCACTTTTCGCACTTGTGTTGGTGCAGGAAACCACTTTTGCACTTGTATTAGTGTGGAAAAAACACTTTTTGCACTTGTGATAGTGTTGAAAAACCACTTTTCGCACTTGTGTTAGTGTTGAAAAACCACTTTTCGCACTTGTGTTGGTGCAGGAAACCACTTTTGCACTTGTATTAGTGTGGAAAAACCACTTTTCGCACTTGTGTTAGTTTTGAAAAACCACTTTTCACACTTGTGTTAGTGTTGAAAAACCACTTTTCGCACTTGTGTTGGTGCAGGAAACCACTTTTGCACTTGTATTAGTGTGGATAAAACACTTTTTGCACTTGTGTTAGTGTTGACAAACCACTTTTCGCACTTGTGTTAGTGTTGAAAAACCACTTTTCGCACTTGTATTGGTGCAGGAAACCACTTTTGCACTTGTATTCATGTGGAAAAAAACCACTTTTCACACTTGTGTTAGTGTTGAAAAACCACTTTTCGCACTTGTGTTAGTGTTGAAAAACCACTTTTCGCACTTGTGTTAGTGTTGAAAAACCACTTTTCGCACTTGTGTTGGTGCAGGAAACCACTTTTCGCACTTGTGTTGGTGCAGGAAACCACTTTTGCACTTGTATTAGTGTGGAAAAAACACTTTTTGCACTTGTGATAGTGTTGAAAAACCACTTTTCGCACTTGTGTTAGTGTTGAAAAACCACTTTTCGCACTTGTGTTGGTGCAGGAAACCACTTTTGCACTTGTATTAGTGTGGCAAAAACACTTTTTGCACTTGTGATAGTGATGAAAAACCACTTTTCGCACTTGTGTTAGTGTTGAAAAACCACTTTTCGCACTTGTGTTGGTGCAGGAAACCACTTTTGCACTTGCATTAGTGTGGAAAAAACACTTTTTGCACTTGTGATAGTGTTGAAAAACCACTTTTTGCACTTGTGTTAGTGTTCAAAAACCACTTTTCGCACTTGTGTTGGTGCAGGAAACCACTTTTGCACTTATATTAGTGTGGAAAACCCACTTTTCGCACTTGTGTTAGTGTTGAAAATCCACTTTTTGCACTTGTGTTAGTGTTGAAAAACCACTTTTCGCACTTGTGTTGGTGCAGGAAACCACTTTTGCACTTGTATTAGTGTGGAAAAACCACTTTTCGTACTTGTGTTAGTGTTGAAAAACCACTTTTCGCACTTGTGTTGGTGCAGGAAACCACTTTTGCACTTGTATTAGTGTGGAAAAACCACTTTTCGCACTTGTGTTAGTGTTGAAAAACCACTTTTCGCACTTGTGTTAGTGTTGAAAACCACTTTTTGCACTTGTGTTAGTGTTGAAAAACCACTTTTCGCACTTGTGTTGGTGCAGGAAACCACTTTTGCACTTGTATTAGTGTGGAAAAAACACTTTTCGCACTTGTGTTAGTGTTGAAAAACCACTTTGCACACTTGTGTTAGTGTTGAAAAACCACTTTTCGCACTTGTGTTAGTGTTGAAAAACCACTTTTCGCACTTTTGTTGGTGCAGGAAACCACTTTTACACTTGTATTAGTGTGGAAAAACCACTTTTCGCACTTGTGTTAGTGTTGACAAACCACTTTTCGCACTTGTGTTAGTGTTGAAAAACCACTTTTTGCACTTGTATTGGTGCAGGAAAGCACTTTTGCACTTGTATTCGTGTGGAAAAACCACTTTTCGCACTTGTGTTAGTGTTGAAAAACCACTTTTCGCACTTGTGTTAGTGTTGAAAAACCACTTTTCGCACTTGTGTTAGTGTTGAAAAACCACTTTTCGCACTTGTGTTGGTGCAGGAAACCACTTTCGCACTTGTGTTCGTGTGGAAAAACCACTTTTCGCACTTGTGTTAGTGTTGAAAAACCACTTTTCGCACTTGTGTTAGTGTTGAAAAACCACTTTTCGCACTTGTGTTAGTGTTGAAAAACCACTTTTCGCACTTGTGTTGGTGCAGGAAACCACTTTTCGCACTTGTGTTAGTGTTGAAAAACCACTTTTCGCACTTGTGTTAGTGTTGAAAAACCACTTTTCGCACTTGTGTTGGTGCAGGAAACCACTTTTGCACTTGTATTAGTGTGGAAAAAACACTTTTTGCACTTGTGTTAGTGTTGAAAAACCACTTTTCGCACTTGTGTTAGTGTTGAAAAACCACTTTTCGCACTTGTGTTAGTGTTGAAAAACCAATTTCCGCACTTGTGTTGGTGCAGGAAACCACTTTTGCACTTGTAATAGTGTGGAAAAAACACTTTTCGCACTTGTGTTAGTGTTGAAAAACCACTTTTCGCACTTGTGTTAGTGTTGAATAAACCACTTTTCGCACTTGTGTTAGTGTTGAAAAACCACTTTTTGCACTTGTGTTAGTGCAGGAAACCACTTTTGCACTTGTATTAGTGTGGATAAAACACTTTTTGCACTTGTGATAGTGTTGAAAAACCACATTTCGCACTTGTGTTAGTGTTGAAAAACCACTTTTCGCACTTGTGTTAGTGTTGAAAAACCACTTTTCGCACTTGTGTTGGTGCAGGAAAACCACTTTTGCACTTGTATTAGTGTGGAAAAAACACTTTTTGCACTTGTGATAGTGTTGAAAAACCACTTTTCGCACTTGTGTTAGTGTTGAAAAACACTTTTGGCACTTGTAATGGTGCAGGAAACCACTTTTGCACTTGTATTCGTGTGGAAAAACCACTTTTCGCACTTGTGTTAGTGTTGAAAAACCACTTTTTGCACTTGTGTTAGTGTTGAAAAACCACTTTTCGCACTTGTGTTGGTGCAGGAAACCACTTTTGCACTTGTATTAGTGTGGAAAAACCACTTTCCGCACTTGTGTTAGTGTTGAAAAACCACTTTTCGCACTTGTGTTGGTGCAGGAAACCACTTTTGCACTTGTATTAGTGTGGAAAAAACACTTTTTGCACTTGTGATAGTGTTGAAAAACCACTTTTCGCACTTGTGTTAGTGTTGAAAAACCACTTTTTGCACTTGGTGCAGGAAATTGGTGCAGGAAACCACTTTTGCACTTGTATTAGTGTGGAAAAACCACTTTTCGCACTTGTGTTAGTGTTGAAAAACCACTTTTCGCACTTGTGTTAGTGTTGAAAAACCACTTTTCGCACTTGTGTTTGTGTTGAAAAACCACTTTTCGCACTTGTGTTAGTGTTGAAAAACCACTTTTCGCACTTGTGTTGGTGCAGGAAACCACTTTTGCACTTGTATTAGTGTGGAAAAAACACTTTTCGCACTTGTATTAGTGTGGAAAAACCACTTTTCGCACTTGTGTTAGTGTTGAAAAACCACTTTTCGCACTTGTGTTAGTGTTGAAAAACCACTTTTCGCACTTGTGTTCGTGTTGAAAAACCACTTTTTGCACTTGTGTTGTTGCAGGAAACCACTTTTGCACTTGTATTAGTGTGGAAAAACCACTTTTCGCACTTGTATTAGTGTGGAAAAAACACTTTTTGCACTTGTGATAGTGTTGAAAAACCACTTTTCGCACTTGTGTTAGTGTTGAAAAACCACTTTTCGCACTTGTGTTGGTGCAGGAAACCACTTTTGCACTTGTATTAGTGTGGATAAAACACTTTTTGCACTTGTGATAGTGTTGAAAAAACACTTTTCGCACTTGTGTTAGTGTTGAAAAACCACTTTTCGCACTTGTGTTAGTGTTGAAAAACCACTTTTTGCACTTGTGTTAGTGTTGAAAAACCACCTTTCGCACTTGTGTTGGTGCAGGAAACCAGTTTTGCACTTGTATTAGTGTGGAAAAAACAGTTTTCGCACTTGTGTTAATGTTGAAAAACCACTTTTCGCACTTGTGTTAGTGTTGAAAAACCACTTTTCGCACTTGTGTTAGTGTTGAAAAACCACTTTTTGCACTTGTGTTAGTGCAGGAAACCACTTTTGCACTTGTATTAGTGTGGAAAAAACACTTTTTGCACTTGTGATAGTGTTGAAAAAACACTTTTCGCACTTGTGTTAGTGTTGAAAAACCACTTTTCGCACTTGTGTTAGTGTTGAAAAACCACTTTTCGCATTTGTGTTGGTGCAGGAAACCACTTTTGCTCTTGTATTAGTGTGGAAAAAACACTTTTTGCACTTGTGATAGTGTTGAAAAACCACTTTTCGCACTTGTGTTAGTGTTGAAAAACCACTTTTCGCACTTGTGTTGGTGCAGGAAACCACTTTTGCACTTGTGTTAGTGTGGAAAAACCACTTTTTGCACTTGTGTTAGTGTTGAAAAACCACTTTTCGCACTTGTGTTAGTGTTGAAAAACCACTTTTCGCACTTGTGTTGGTGCAGGAAACCACTTTTGCACTTGTATTAGTGTGGAAAACCACTTTTCGCACTTGTGTTAGTGTTGAAAAACCACTTTTTGCACTTGTGTTAGTGCAGGAAACCACTTTTGCACTTGTATTAGTGTGGAAAAAACACTTTTTGCACTTGTGATAGTGTTGAAAAACCACTTTTCGCACTTGTGTTAGTGTTGAAAAACCACTTTTCGCACTTGTGTTAGTGTTGAAAAACCACTTTTCGCACTTGTGTTGGTGCAGGAAACCACTTTTGCACTTGTATTAGTGTGGAAAAAACACTTTTTGCACTTGTGATAGTGTTGAAAAACCACTTTTCACACTTGTATTGGTGCAGGAAACCACTTTTGCACTTGTATTCGTGTGGAAAAACCACTTTTCGCACTTGTGTTAGTGTTGAAAAACCACTTTTCGCACTTGTGTTAGTGTTGCAAAACCACTTTTCGCACTTGTGTTAGTGTTGAAAAACCACTTTTCGCACGTGTGTTGGTGCAGTAAACCACTTTTGCACTTGTATTAGTGTGGAAAAACCACTTTTCGCACTTGTGTTAGTGTTGAAAAACCACTTTTCGCACTTGTGTTAGTGTTAAAAAACCACTTTTCGCACTTGTGTTGGTGCAGGAAACAACTTTTGCACTTGTATTAGTGTGGAAAAAACACTTTTTGCACTTGTGATAGTGTTGAAAAACCACTTTTCGCACTTGTGTTAGTGTTGAAAAACCACTTTTCGCACTTGTGTTGGTGCAGGAAACCACTTTTGCACTTGTATTAGTGTGGAAAAACCACTTTTTGCACTTGTGTTAGTGTTGAAAAACCACTTTTTGCACTTGTGATGGTGTTGAAAAACCACTTTTCGCACTTGTGTTGGTGCAGGAAACCACTTTTGCACTTGTATTAGTGTGGAAAAACCACTTTTCGCACTTGTGTTAGTGTTGAAAAACCACTTTTCGCACTTGTGTTAGTGTTAAAAAACCACTTTTCGCACTTGTGTTGGTGCAGGAAACCACTTTTGCACTTGTATTAGTGTGGAAAAAACACTTTTTGCACTTGTGTTAGTGTTGAAAAACCACTTTTCGCACTTGTGTTAGTGTTGAAAAACCACTTTTCGCACTTGTGTTGGTGCAGGAAACCACTTTTGCACTTGTATTAGTGTGGAAAAACCACTTTTCGCACTTGTGTTAGTGTTGAAAAACCACTTTTCGCACTTGTGTTAGTGTTAAAAAACCACTTTTCGCACTTGTGTTGGTGCAGGAAACCACTTTTGCACTTGTATTAGTGTGGAAAAAACACTTTTTGCACTTGTGATAGTGTTGAAAAACCACTTTTCGCACTTGTGTTCGTGTGGAAAAACCACTTTTCGCACTTGTGTTAGTGTTGAAAAACCACTTTTCGCACTTGTGTTAGTGTTGAAAAACCACTTTTCGCACTTGTGTTAGTGTTGAAAAACCACTTTTCGCACTTGTGTTGGTGCAGGAAACCACTTTTGCACTTGTATTAGTGTGGAAAAAACCACTTTTCGCACTTGTGTTAGTGTTGAAAAACCACTTTTCGCACTTGTGTTAGTGTTGAAAAACCACTTTTCGCACTTGTGTTAGTGTTGAAAAACCACTTTTCGCACTTGTGTTGGTGCAGGAAACCACTTTTGCACTTGTACTAGTGTGGAAAAAACACTTTTTGCACTTGTGTTAGTGTTGAAAAACCACTTTTCGCACTTGTGTTAGTGTTGAAAAACCACTTTTCGCACTTGTGTTAGTGTTGAAAAACCAATTTCCGCACTTGTGTTGGTGCAGGAAACCACTTTTGCACTTGTAATAGTGTGGAAAAAACACTTTTCGCACTTGTGTTAGTGTTGAAAAACCACTTTTCGCACTTGTGTTAGTGTTGAATAAACCACTTTTCGCACTTGTGTTAGTGTTGAAAAACCACATTTCGCACTTGTGTTAGTGTTGAAAAACCACTTTTCGCACTTGTGTTAGTGTTGAAAAACCACTTTTCGCACTTGTGTTGGTGCAGGAAACCAGTTTTGCACTTGTATTAGTGTGGAAAAAACCACTTTTCGCACTTGTGTTAGTGTTGAAAAACCACTTTTCGCACTTGTGTTAGTGTTGAAAAACCACTTTTCGCTCTTGTGTTAGTGTTGAAAAACCACTTTTCGCACTTGTGTTGGTGCAGGAAACCACTTTTGCACTTGTACTAGTGTGGAAAAAACACTTTTTGCACTTGTGTTAGTGTTGAAAAACCACTTTTCGCACTTGTGTTAGTGTTGAAAAACCACTTTTCGCACTTGTGTTAGTGTTGAAAAACCAATTTCCGCACTTGTGTTGGTGCAGGAAACCACTTTTGCACTTGTAATAGTGTGGAAAAAACACTTTTCGCACTTGTGTTAGTGTTGAAAAACCACTTTTCGCACTTGTGTTAGTGTTGAATAAACCACTTTTCGCACTTGTGTTAGTGTTGAAAAACCACATTTCGCACTTGTGTTAGTGTTGAAAAACCACTTTTCGCACTTGTGTTAGTGTTGAAAAACCACTTTTCGCACTTGTGTTGGTGCAGGAAAACCACTTTTGCACTTGTATTAGTGTGGAAAAAACACTTTTTGCACTTGTGATAGTGTTGAAAAACCACTTTTCGCACTTGTGTTAGTGTTGAAAAACACTTTTGGCACTTGTAATGGTGCAGGAAACCACTTTTGCACTTGTATTCGTGTGGAAAAACCACTTTTCGCACTTGTGTTAGTGTTGAAAAACCACTTTTTGCACTTGTGTTAGTGTTGAAAAACCACTTTTCGCACTTGTGTTGGTGCAGGAAACCACTTTTGCACTTGTATTAGTGTGGAAAAACCACTTTCCGCACTTGTGTTAGTGTTGAAAAACCACTTTTCGCACTTGTGTTAGTGTTGAAAAACCACTTTTCGCACTTGTGTTGGTGCAGGAAACCACTTTTGCACTTGTATTAGTGTGGAAAAAACACTTTTTGCACTTGTGATAGTGTTGAAAAACCACTTTTCGCACTTGTGTTAGTGTTGAAAAACCACTTTTTGCACTTGGTGCAGGAAATTGGTGCAGGAAACCACTTTTGCACTTGTATTAGTGTGGAAAAACCACTTTTCGCACTTGTGTTAGTGTTGAAAAACCACTTTTCGCACTTGTGTTAGTGTTGAAAAACCACTTTTCGCACTTGTGTTAGTGTTGAAAAACCACTTTTCGCACTTGTGTTAGTGTTGAAAAACCACTTTTCGCACTTGTGTTAGTGTTGAAAAACCACTTTTTGCACTTGTGTTGTTGCAGGAAACCACTTTTGCACTTGTATTAGTGTGGAAAAACCACTTTTCGCACTTGTATTAGTGTGGAAAAAACACTTTTTGCACTTGTGATAGTGTTGAAAAACCACTTTTCGCACTTGTGTTAGTGTTCAAAAACCACTTTTCGCACTTGTGTTGGTGCAGGAAACCACTTTTGCACTTGTATTAGTGTGGAAAAACCACTTTTCACACTTGTGTTAGTGTTGAAAAACCACTTTTCGCACTTGTGTTAATGTTGAAAAACCACTTTTCGCACTTGTGTTGGTGCAGGAAACCACTTTTGCACTTGTGTTAGTGTGGAAAAACCACTTTTTGCACTTGTGTTAGTGTTGAAAAACCACTTTTCGCACTTGTGTTAGTGTTGAAAAACCACTTTTCGCACTTGTGTTGGTGCAGGAAACCACTTTTGCACTTGTATTAGTGTGGAAAACCACTTTTCGCACTTGTGTTAGTGTTGAAAAAACACTTTTTGCACTTGTGTTAGTGTTGAAAAACCACTTTTTGCACTTGTGTTAGTGTTGAAAAACCACTTTTCGCACTTGTGTTGGTGCAGGAAACCACTTTTGCACTTGTATTAGTGTGGAAAAAACACTTTTCGCACTTGTGTTAGTGTTGAAAAACCACTTTTTGCACTTGTGTTAGTGCAGGAAACCACTTTTGCACTTGTATTAGTGTGGAAAAAACACTTTTTGCACTTGTGATAGTGTTGAAAAACCACTTTTCGCACTTGTGTTAGTGTTGAAAAACCACTTTTTGCACTTGTGTTAGTGTTGAAAAACCACTTTTTGCACTTGTGTTAGTGTTGAAAAACCACTTTTCGCACTTATGTTAGTGTTGAAAAACCACTTTTCGCACTTGTGTTAGTGTTGAAAAACCACTTTTTGCACTTGTGTTAGTGTTGAAAAACCACTTTTTGCACTTGTGTTAGTGTTGAAAAACCACTTTTCGCACTTGTGTTGGTGCAGGAAACCACTTTTGCACTTGTATTAGTGTGGAAAAAACACTTTTTGCACTTGTGATAGTGTTGAAAAACCACTTTTCACACTTGTATTGGTGCAGGAAACCACTTTTGCACTTGTATTCGTGTGGAAAAACCACTTTTCGCACTTGTGTTAGTGTTGAAAAACCACTTTTCGCACTTGTGTTTGTGTTGAAAAACCACTTTTCGCACTTGTGTTAGTGTTGAAAAACCACTTTTCGCACTTGTGTTGGTGCAGTCAACCACTTTTGCACTTGTATTAGTGTGGAAAAACCACTTTTTGCACTTGTGATAGTGTCGAAAAACCACTTTTCGCACTTGTGTTAGTGTTGAAAAACCACTTTTCGCACTTGTGTTAGTGTTGAAAAACCACTTTTCGCACTTGTGTTGGTGCAGGAAACCACTTTTGCACTTGTATTAGTGTGGAAAAACCACTTTTCGCACTTGTGTTAGTGTGGAAAAACCACTTTTTGCACTTGTGTTAGTGTTGAAAAACCACTTTTCGCACTTGTGTTAGTGTTGAAAAACCACTTTTCGCACTTGTGTTGGTGCAGGAAACCACTTTTGCACTTGTATTAGTGTGGAAAAACCACTTTTCGCACTTGTGTTAGTGTGGAAAAACCACTTTTTGCACTTGTGATAGTGTTGAAAAACCACTTTTCACACTTGTATTGGTGCAGGAAACCACTTTTGCACTTGTATTCGTGTGGAAAAACCACTTTTCGCACTTGTGTTAGTGTTGAAAAACCACTTTTCGCACTTGTGTTTGTGTTGAAAAACCACTTTTCGCACTTGTGTTAGTGTTGAAAAACCACTTTTCGCACTTGTGTTGGTGCAGTAAACCACTTTTGCACTTGTATTAGTGTGGAAAAACCACTTTTTGCACTTGTGATAGTGTCGAAAAACCACTTTTCGCACTTGTGTTAGTGTTGAAAAACCACTTTTCGCACTTGTGTTGTTGCAGGAAACCACTTTTGCACTTGTATTAGTGTGGAAAAACCACTTTTCGCACTTGTGTTAGTGTTGAAAAACCACTTTTTGCACTTGTGATGGTGTTGAAAAACCACTTTTCGCACTTGTGTTGGTGCAGGAAACCACTTTTGCACTTGTATTAGTGTGGAAAAACCACTTTTCGCACTTGTGTTAGTGTTGAAAAACCACTTTTCGCACTTGTGTTAGTGTTAAAAAACCACTTTTCGCACTTGTGTTGGTGCAGGAAACCACTTTTGCACTTGTATTAGTGTGGAAAAAACACTTTTTGCACTTGTGATAGTGTTGAAAAACCACTTTTCGCACTTGTGTTGGTGCAGGAAACCACTTTTGCACTTGTATTAGTGTGGAAAAACCACTTTTCGCACTTGTGTTGGTGTTGAAAAACCACTTTTTGCACTTGTGATGGTGTTGAAAAACCACTTTTCGCACTTGTGTTGGTGCAGGAAACCACTTTTGCACTTGTATTAGTGTGGAAAAACCACTTTTCGCACTTGTGTTAGTGTTGAAAAAGCACTTTTCGCACTTGTGTTAGTGTTAAAAAACCACTTTTCGCACTTGTGTTGGTGCAGGAAACCACTTTTGCACTTGTATTAGTGTGGAATAAACACTTTTTGCACTTGTGATAGTGTTGAAAAACCACTTTTCGCACTTGTGTTAGTGTTGAAAAACCACTTTTCGCACTTGTGTTGGTGCAGGAAACCACTTTTGCACTTGTATTAGTGTGGAAAAACCACTTTTCGCACTTGTGTTAGTTTTGAAAAACCACTTTTCACACTTGTGTTAGTGTTGAAAAACCACTTTTCGCACTTGTGTTGGTGAAGGAAACCACTTTTGCACTTGTATTAGTGTGGATAAAACACTTTTTGCACTTGTGATAGTGTTGAAAAACCACTTTTCGCACTTGTGTTAGTGATCAAAAACCACTTTTCGCACTTGTGTTGGTGCAGGAAACCACTTTTGCACTTGTATTAGTGTGGAAAAACCACTTTTCGCACTTGTGTTAGTGTTGAAAAACCACTTTTTGCACTTGTGTTAGTGTTGAAAAACCACTTTTCACACTTGTGTTTGTGTTGAAAAACCACTTTTCGCACTAGTGTTGGTGCAGGAAACCACTTTTGCACTTGTATTAGTGTGGAAAAAACACTTTTTGCACTTGTGATAGTGTTGAAAAACCACTTTTCGCACTTGTGTTATTGTTGAAAAACCACTTTTCGCACTTGTGTTAGTGTTGAAAAACCACTTTTCGCACTTGTGTTGTTGCAGGAAACCACGTTTGCACTTGTATTAGTGTGGAAAAAACACTTTTTGCACTTGTGATAGTGTTGAAAAACCACTTTTCACACTTGTATTGGTGCAGGAAACCACTTTTGCACTTGTATTCGTGTGGAAAAACCACTTTTCGCACTTGTGTTAGTGTTGAAAAACCACTTTTCGCACTTGTGTTAGTGTTGAAAAACCACTTTTCGCACTTGTGTTAGTGTTGAAAAACCACTTTTCGCACTTGTGTTGGTGCAGTAAACCACTTTTGTACTTGTATTAGTGTGGAAAAACTAATTTTTGCACTTGTGATAGTGTCGAAAAACCACTTTTCGCACTTGTGTTAGTGTTGAAAAACCACTTTTCGCACTTGTGTTAGTGTTGAAAAACCACTTTTTGCACTTGTGTTGTTGCAGGAAACCACTTTTGCACTTGTATTAGTGTGGAAAAACCACTTTCTGCACTTGTGTTAGTGTTGAAAAACCACTTTTTGCACTTGTGATGGTGTTGAAAAACCACTTTTCGCACTTGTGTTGGTGCAGGAAACCACTTTTGCACTTGCATTAGTGTGGAAAAACCACTTTTTGCACTTGTGATAGTGTTGAAAAACCACTTTTCGCACTTGTGTTCGTGTGGAAAAACCACTTTTCGCACTTGTGTTAGTGTTGAAAAACCACTTTTCGCACTTGTGTTAGTGTTGAAAAACCACTTTTCGCACTTGTGTTAGTGTTGAAAAACCACTTTTCGCACTTGTGTTGGTGCAGGAAACCACTTTTGCACTTGTATTAGTGTGGAAAAAACCACTTTTCGCACTTGTGTTAGTGTTGAAAAACCACTTTTCGCACTTGTGTTAGTGTTGAAAAACCACTTTTCGCACTTGTGTTAGTGTTGAAAAACCACTTTTCGCACTTGTGTTGGTGCAGGAAACCACTTTTGCACTTGTACTAGTGTGGAAAAAACACTTTTTGCACTTGTGTTAGTGTTGAAAAACCACTTTTCGCACTTGTGTTAGTGTTGAAAAACCACTTTTCGCACTTGTGTTAGTGTTG
This sequence comes from Myxine glutinosa, assembly GCF_964187855.1. Classification (NCBI taxonomy): domain Eukaryota; kingdom Metazoa; phylum Chordata; class Myxini; order Myxiniformes; family Myxinidae; genus Myxine; species Myxine glutinosa. Next base: position 59,569,062 of record NC_136270.1, on the reverse strand, counting down.
AAAAACCAATTTCCGCACTTGTGTTGGTGCAGGAAACCACTTTTGCACTTGTAATAGTGTGGAAAAAACACTTTTCGCACTTGTGTTAGTGTTGAAAAACCACTTTTCGCACTTGTGTTAGTGTTGAATAAACCACTTTTCGCACTTGTGTTAGTGTTGAAAAACCACATTTCGCACTTGTGTTAGTGTTGAAAAACCACTTTTCGCACTTGTGTTAGTGTTGAAAAACCACTTTTCGCACTTGTGTTGGTGCAGGAAACCAGTTTTGCACTTGTATTAGTGTGGAAAAAACCACTTTTCGCACTTGTGTTAGTGTTGAAAAACCACTTTTCGCACTTGTGTTAGTGTTGAAAAACCACTTTTCGCTCTTGTGTTAGTGTTGAAAAACCACTTTTCGCACTTGTGTTGGTGCAGGAAACCACTTTTGCACTTGTACTAGTGTGGAAAAAACACTTTTTGCACTTGTGTTAGTGTTGAAAAACCACTTTTCGCACTTGTGTTAGTGTTGAAAAACCACTTTTCGCACTTGTGTTAGTGTTGAAAAACCAATTTCCGCACTTGTGTTGGTGCAGGAAACCACTTTTGCACTTGTAATAGTGTGGAAAAAACACTTTTCGCACTTGTGTTAGTGTTGAAAAACCACTTTTCGCACTTGTGTTAGTGTTGAATAAACCACTTTTCGCACTTGTGTTAGTGTTGAAAAACCACATTTCGCACTTGTGTTAGTGTTGAAAAACCACTTTTCGCACTTGTGTTAGTGTTGAAAAACCACTTTTCGCACTTGTGTTGGTGCAGGAAAACCACTTTTGCACTTGTATTAGTGTGGAAAAAACACTTTTTGCACTTGTGATAGTGTTGAAAAACCACTTTTCGCACTTGTGTTAGTGTTGAAAAACACTTTTGGCACATGTAATGGTGCAGGAAACCACTTTTGCACTTGTATTCGTGTGGAAAAACCACTTTTCGCACTTGTGTTAGTGTTGAAAAACCACTTTTTGCACTTGTGTTAGTGTTGAAAAACCACTTTTCGCACTTGTGTTGGTGCAGGAAACCACTTTTGCACTTGTATTAGTGTGGAAAAACCACTTTCCGCACTTGTGTTAGTGTTGAAAAACCACTTTTCGCACTTGTGTTAGTGTTGAAAAACCACTTTTCGCACTTGTGTTGGTGCAGGAAACCACTTTTGCACTTGTATTAGTGTGGAAAAAACACTTTTTGCACTTGTGATAGTGTTGAAAAACCACTTTTCGCACTTGTGTTAGTGTTGAAAAACCACTTTTTGCACTTGGTGCAGGAAATTGGTGCAGGAAACCACTTTTGCACTTGTATTAGTGTGGAAAAACCACTTTTCGCACTTGTGTTAGTGTTGAAAAACCACTTTTCGCACTTGTGTTAGTGTTGAAAAACCACTTTTCGCACTTGTGTTAGTGTTGAAAAACCACTTTTCGCACTTGTGTTAGTGTTGAAAAACCACTTTTCGCACTTGTGTTAGTGTTGAAAAACCACTTTTTGCACTTGTGTTGTTGCAGGAAACCACTTTTGCACTTGTATTAGTGTGGAAAAACCACTTTTCGCACTTGTATTAGTGTGGAAAAAACACTTTTTGCACTTGTGATAGTGTTGAAAAACCACTTTTCGCACTTGTGTTAGTGTTCAAAAACCACTTTTCGCACTTGTGTTGGTGCAGGAAACCACTTTTGCACTTGTATTAGTGTGGAAAAACCACTTTTCACACTTGTGTTAGTGTTGAAAAACCACTTTTCGCACTTGTGTTAATGTTGAAAAACCACTTTTCGCACTTGTGTTGGTGCAGGAAACCACTTTTGCACTTGTGTTAGTGTGGAAAAACCACTTTTTGCACTTGTGTTAGTGTTGAAAAACCACTTTTCGCACTTGTGTTAGTGTTGAAAAACCACTTTTCGCACTTGTGTTGGTGCAGGAAACCACTTTTGCACTTGTATTAGTGTGGAAAACCACTTTTCGCACTTGTGTTAGTGTTGAAAAAACACTTTTTGCACTTGTGTTAGTGTTGAAAAACCACTTTTTGCACTTGTGTTAGTGTTGAAAAACCACTTTTCGCACTTGTGTTGGTGCAGGAAACCACTTTTGCACTTGTATTAGTGTGGAAAAAACACTTTTCGCACTTGTGTTAGTGTTGAAAAACCACTTTTTGCACTTGTGTTAGTGCAGGAAACCACTTTTGCACTTGTATTAGTGTGGAAAAAACACTTTTTGCACTTGTGATAGTGTTGAAAAACCACTTTTCGCACTTGTGTTAGTGTTGAAAAACCACTTTTTGCACTTGTGTTAGTGTTGAAAAACCACTTTTTGCACTTGTGTTAGTGTTGAAAAACCACTTTTCGCACTTATGTTAGTGTTGAAAAACCACTTTTCGCACTTGTGTTAGTGTTGAAAAACCACTTTTTGCACTTGTGTTAGTGTTGAAAAACCACTTTTTGCACTTGTGTTAGTGTTGAAAAACCACTTTTCGCACTTGTGTTGGTGCAGGAAACCACTTTTGCACTTGTATTAGTGTGGAAAAAACACTTTTTGCACTTGTGATAGTGTTGAAAAACCACTTTTCACACTTGTATTGGTGCAGGAAACCACTTTTGCACTTGTATTCGTGTGGAAAAACCACTTTTCGCACTTGTGTTAGTGTTGAAAAACCACTTTTCGCACTTGTGTTTGTGTTGAAAAACCACTTTTCGCACTTGTGTTAGTGTTGAAAAACCACTTTTCGCACTTGTGTTGGTGCAGTCAACCACTTTTGCACTTGTATTAGTGTGGAAAAACCACTTTTTGCACTTGTGATAGTGTCGAAAAACCACTTTTCGCACTTGTGTTAGTGTTGAAAAACCACTTTTCGCACTTGTGTTAGTGTTGAAAAACCACTTTTCGCACTTGTGTTGGTGCAGGAAACCACTTTTGCACTTGTATTAGTGTGGAAAAACCACTTTTCGCACTTGTGTTAGTGTGGAAAAACCACTTTTTGCACTTGTGTTAGTGTTGAAAAACCACTTTTCGCACTTGTGTTAGTGTTGAAAAACCACTTTTCGCACTTGTGTTGGTGCAGGAAACCACTTTTGCACTTGTATTAGTGTGGAAAAACCACTTTTCGCACTTGTGTTAGTGTGGAAAAACCACTTTTTGCACTTGTGATAGTGTTGAAAAACCACTTTTCACACTTGTATTGGTGCAGGAAACCACTTTTGCACTTGTATTCGTGTGGAAAAACCACTTTTCGCACTTGTGTTAGTGTTGAAAAACCACTTTTCGCACTTGTGTTTGTGTTGAAAAACCACTTTTCGCACTTGTGTTAGTGTTGAAAAACCACTTTTCGCACTTGTGTTGGTGCAGTAAACCACTTTTGCACTTGTATTAGTGTGGAAAAACCACTTTTTGCACTTGTGATAGTGTCGAAAAACCACTTTTCGCACTTGTGTTAGTGTTGAAAAACCACTTTTCGCACTTGTGTTGTTGCAGGAAACCACTTTTGCACTTGTATTAGTGTGGAAAAACCACTTTTCGCACTTGTGTTAGTGTTGAAAAACCACTTTTTGCACTTGTGATGGTGTTGAAAAACCACTTTTCGCACTTGTGTTGGTGCAGGAAACCACTTTTGCACTTGTATTAGTGTGGAAAAACCACTTTTCGCACTTGTGTTAGTGTTGAAAAACCACTTTTCGCACTTGTGTTAGTGTTAAAAAACCACTTTTCGCACTTGTGTTGGTGCAGGAAACCACTTTTGCACTTGTATTAGTGTGGAAAAAACACTTTTTGCACTTGTGATAGTGTTGAAAAACCACTTTTCGCACTTGTGTTGGTGCAGGAAACCACTTTTGCACTTGTATTAGTGTGGAAAAACCACTTTTCGCACTTGTGTTGGTGTTGAAAAACCACTTTTTGCACTTGTGATGGTGTTGAAAAACCACTTTTCGCACTTGTGTTGGTGCAGGAAACCACTTTTGCACTTGTATTAGTGTGGAAAAACCACTTTTCGCACTTGTGTTAGTGTTGAAAAAGCACTTTTCGCACTTGTGTTAGTGTTAAAAAACCACTTTTCGCACTTGTGTTGGTGCAGGAAACCACTTTTGCACTTGTATTAGTGTGGAATAAACACTTTTTGCACTTGTGATAGTGTTGAAAAACCACTTTTCGCACTTGTGTTAGTGTTGAAAAACCACTTTTCGCACTTGTGTTGGTGCAGGAAACCACTTTTGCACTTGTATTAGTGTGGAAAAACCACTTTTCGCACTTGTGTTAGTTTTGAAAAACCACTTTTCACACTTGTGTTAGTGTTGAAAAACCACTTTTCGCACTTGTGTTGGTGAAGGAAACCACTTTTGCACTTGTATTAGTGTGGATAAAACACTTTTTGCACTTGTGATAGTGTTGAAAAACCACTTTTCGCACTTGTGTTAGTGATCAAAAACCACTTTTCGCACTTGTGTTGGTGCAGGAAACCACTTTTGCACTTGTATTAGTGTGGAAAAACCACTTTTCGCACTTGTGTTAGTGTTGAAAAACCACTTTTTGCACTTGTGTTAGTGTTGAAAAACCACTTTTCACACTTGTGTTTGTGTTGAAAAACCACTTTTCGCACTAGTGTTGGTGCAGGAAACCACTTTTGCACTTGTATTAGTGTGGAAAAAACACTTTTTGCACTTGTGATAGTGTTGAAAAACCACTTTTCGCACTTGTGTTATTGTTGAAAAACCACTTTTCGCACTTGTGTTAGTGTTGAAAAACCACTTTTCGCACTTGTGTTGTTGCAGGAAACCACGTTTGCACTTGTATTAGTGTGGAAAAAACACTTTTTGCACTTGTGATAGTGTTGAAAAACCACTTTTCACACTTGTATTGGTGCAGGAAACCACTTTTGCACTTGTATTCGTGTGGAAAAACCACTTTTCGCACTTGTGTTAGTGTTGAAAAACCACTTTTCGCACTTGTGTTAGTGTTGAAAAACCACTTTTCGCACTTGTGTTAGTGTTGAAAAACCACTTTTCGCACTTGTGTTGGTGCAGTAAACCACTTTTGTACTTGTATTAGTGTGGAAAAACTAATTTTTGCACTTGTGATAGTGTCGAAAAACCACTTTTCGCACTTGTGTTAGTGTTGAAAAACCACTTTTCGCACTTGTGTTAGTGTTGAAAAACCACTTTTTGCACTTGTGTTGTTGCAGGAAACCACTTTTGCACTTGTATTAGTGTGGAAAAACCACTTTCTGCACTTGTGTTAGTGTTGAAAAACCACTTTTTGCACTTGTGATGGTGTTGAAAAACCACTTTTCGCACTTGTGTTGGTGCAGGAAACCACTTTTGCACTTGCATTAGTGTGGAAAAACCACTTTTTGCACTTGTGATAGTGTCGAAAAACCACTTTTCGCACTTGTGTTAGTGTTGAAAAACCACTTTTTGCACTTGTGTTAGTGTTGAAAAACCACTTTTTGCACTTGTGTTGTTGCAGGAAACCACTTTTGCACTTGTATTAGTGTGGAAAAACCACTTTTCGCACTTGTGTTAGTGTTGAAAAACCACTTTTCGCACTTGTGTTATTGTTGAAAAACCACTTTTCGCACTTGTGTTGGTGCAGGAAACCACGTTTGCACTTGTATTAGTGTGGAAAAAACACTTTTTGCACTTGTGATAGTGTTGAAAAACCACTTTTCACACTTGTATTGGTGCAGGAAACCACTTTTGCACTTGTATTCGTGTGGAAAAACCACTTTTCGCACTTGTGTTAGTGTTGAAAAACCACTTTTCGCACTTGTGTTAGTGTTGAAAAACCACTTTTCGCACTTGTGTTAGTGTTGAAAAACCACTTTTCGCACTTGTGTTGGTGCAGTAAACCACTTTTGCACTTGTATTAGTGTGGAAAAACCACTTTTTGCACTTGTGATAGTGTTGAAAAACCACTTTTCGCACTTGTGTTAGTGTTGAAAAACCACTTTTTGCACTTGTGTTGTTGCAGGAAACCACTTTTGCACTTGTATTAGTGTGGAAAAACCACTTTTCGCACTTGTGTTAGTGTTGAAAAACCACTTTTTGCACTTGTGATGGTGTTGAAAAACCACTTTTCGCACTTGTGTTGGTGCAGGAAACCACTTTTGCACTTGTATTAGTGTGGAAAAACCACTTTTCGCACTTGTGTTAGTGTTGAAAAACCACTTTTCGCACTTGTGTTAGTGTTAAAAAACCACTTTTCGCACTTGTGTTGGTGCAGGAAACCACTTTTGCACTTGTATTAGTGTGGAAAAAACACTTTTTGCACTTGTGATAGTGTTGAAAAACCACTTTTCGCACTTGTGTTAGTGTTGAAAAACCACCTCTCGCACTTGTGTTGGTGCAGGAAACCACTTTTGCACTTGTATTAGTGTGGAAAAACCACTTTTCGCACTTGTGTTAGTTTTGAAAAACCACTTTTCACACTTGTGTTAGTGTTGAAAAACCACTTTTCGCACTTGTGTTAGTGTTGAAAAACCACTTTTCGCGCTTGTGTTGGTGCAGGAAACCACTTTTGCTCTTGTATTAGTGTGGAAAAACCACTTTTCACACTTGTGTTAGTGTTGAAAAACCACTTTTCGCACTTGTGTTAGTGTTGAAAAACCACTTTTCGCGCTTGTGTTGGTGCAGGAAACCACTTTTGCTCTTGTATTAGTGTGGAAAAAACACTTTTTGCACCTGTGATAGTGTTGAAAAACCACTTTTCGCACTTGTGTTAGTGTTGAAAAACCACTTTTCGCACTTGTGTTAGTGTTGAAAAACCACTTTTCGCACTTGTGTTGGTGCAGGAAACCACTTTTGCTCTTGTATTAGTGTGGAAAAAACACTTTTTGCACTTGTGATAGTGTTGAAAAACCACTTTTCGCACTTGTGTTAGTGTTGAAAAACCACTTTTCGCACTTGTGTTGGTGCAGGAAACCACTTTTGCATTTGTATTAGTGTGGAAAACCACTTTTCGCACTTGTGTTAGTGTTGAAAAACCACTTTTCGCACTTGTGTTCGTGTTGGAAAACCACTTTTCGCACTTGTGTTGGTGCAGGAAACCACTTTTGCACTTGTATTAGTGTGGAAAAAACACTTTTTGCACTTGTGATAGTGTTGAAAAACCACTTTTCGCACTTGTGTTAGTGTTGAAAAACCACTTTTCGCACTAGTGTTGGTGCAGGAAACCACTTTTGCACTTGTATTAGTGTGGAAAAACCACTTTTCGCACTTGTGTTAGTGTTGAAAAACCACTTTTCGCACTTGTGTTAGTGTTGGAAAACCACTTTTCGCACTTGTGTTGGTGCAGGAAACCACTTTTGCACTTGTATTAGTGTGGAAAAAACACTTTTTGCACTTGTGATAGTGTTGAAAAACCACTTTTCGCACTTGTGTTAGTGTTGAAAAACCACTTTTCGCACTTGTGTTGGTGCAGGAAACCACTTTTGCACTTGTATTAGTGTGGAAAAACCACTTTTCGCACTTGTGTTAGTGTTGAAAAACCACTTTTCGCACTTGTGTTAGTGTTGAAAAACCACTCTTCACAATTGTGTTAGTGTTGAAAAACCACTTTTTGCTCTTGTATTAGTGTGGAAAAAACACTTTTTGCATTTGTGTTGGTGCAGGAAACCACTTTTGCACTTGTATTAGTGTGGAAAAACCACTTTTCGCACTTGTGTTAGTGTTGAAAAACCACTTTTCGCACTTGTGATAGTGTTGAAAAACCACTTTTGCACTTGTATTAGTGTGGAAAAACCACTTTTCGCACTTATGTTAGTGTTGAAAAACCACTTTTCGCACTTGTGTTAGTGTTGAAAAACCACTTTTCGCACTTGTGTTAGTGTTGAAAAACCACTTTTTGCACTTGTGTTAGTGCAGGAAACCACTTTTGCACTTGTATTAGTGTGGAAAAACCACTTTTCGCACTTGTGATAGTGTTGAAAAACCACTTTTCGCACTTGTGTTGGTGCAGGAAACCACTTTTGCACTTGGATTAGTGTTGAAAAACCACTTTTCGCACTTGTGTTAGTGTTGAAAAACCACTTTTCGCACTTGTGTTGGTGCAGGAAACCACTTTTGCACTTGTATTAGTGTGGAAAAACCACTCTTCACAATTGTGTTAGTGTTGAAAAACCACATCTTTGCACTTGTGTTAGTGTTAAAAAACGACTTTTCGCACTTGTGTTGGTGCAGGAAACCACTTTTGCACTTGTATTAGTGTGGAAAAACCACTTTTCGCACTTGTGTTAGTGTGAAAACCCCTTTTCGCACTTGTGTTAGTGTGAAAACCCCTTTTTGCACTTGTGTTAGTGTTGAAAAACCACTTTTCGCACTTGTGTTGGTGCAGGAAACCACTTTTGCACTTGTATTAGTATGGAAAAAACACTTTTTGCACTTGTGATAGTGTTGAAAAACCACTTTTCGCACTTGTGTTAGTGTTGAAAAACCGCTTTTTGCACTTGGTGCAGGAAATTGGTGCAGGAAACCACTTTTGCACTTGTATTAGTGTGGAAAAACCACTTTTCGCACTTATGTTAGTGTTGAAAAACCACTTTTCGCACTTGTGTTAGTGTTGAAAAACCACTTTTTGCACTTGTGATGGTGTTGAAAAACCACTTTTCGCACTTGTGTTGGTGCAGGAAACCACTTTTGCACTTGTATTAGTGTGGAAAAACCACTTTTCGCACTTGTGTTAGTGTTGAAAAACCACTTTTCGCACTTGTGTTAGTGTTAAAAAACCACTTTTCGCACTTGTGTTGGTGCAGGAAACCACTTTTGCACTTGTATTAGTGTGGAAAAAACACTTTTTGCACTTGTGATAGTGTTGAAAAACCACTTTTCGCACTTGTGTTAGTGTTGAAAAACCACTTCTCGCACTTGTGTTGGTGCAGGAAACCACTTTTGCACTTGTATTAGTGTGGAAAAACCACTTTTCGCACTTGTGTTAGTTTTGAAAAACCACTTTTCACACTTGTGTTAGTGTTGAAAAACCACTTTTCGCACTTGTGTTGGTGCAGGAAACCACTTTTGCACTTGTATTAGTGTGGATAAAACACTTTTTGCACTTGTGACAGTGTTGAAAAACCACTTTTCGCACTTGTGTTAGTGATCAAAAACCACTTTTCGCACTTGTGTTGGTGCAGGAAACCACTTTTGCTCTTGTATTAGTGTGGAAAAAACACTTTTTGCACTTGTGATAGTGTTGAAAAACCACTTTTCGCACTTGTGTTAGTGTTGAAAAACCACTTTTCGCACTTGTGTTAGTGTTGAAAAACCACTTTTCGCACTTGTGTTGGTGCAGGAAACCACTTTTGCTCTTGTATTAGTGTGGAAAAAACACTTTTTGCACTTGTGATAGTGTTGAAAAACCACTTTTCGCACTTGTGTTAGTGTTGAAAAACCACTTTTCGCACTTGTATTGGTGCAGGAAACCACTTTTGCATTTGTATTAGTGTGGAAAACCACTTTTCGCACTTGTGTTAGTGTTGAAAAACCACTTTTCGCACTTGTGTTCGTGTTGGAAAACCACTTTTCGCACTTGTGTTGGTGCAGGAAACCACTTTTGCACTTGTATTAGTGTGGAAAAAACACTTTTTGCACTTGTGATAGTGTTGAAAAACCACTTTTCGCACTTGTGTTAGTGTTGAAAAACCACTTTTCGCACTTGTATTGGTGCAGGAAACCACTTTTGCATTTGTATTAGTGTGGAAAACCACTTTTCGCACTTGTGTTAGTGTTGAAAAACCACTTTTCGCACTTGTGTTCGTGTTGGAAAACCACTTTTCGCACTTGTGTTGGTGCAGGAAACCACTTTTGCACTTGTATTAGTGTGGAAAAAACACTTTTTGCACTTGTGATAGTGTTGAAAAACCACTTTTCGCACTTGTGTTAGTGTTGAAAAACCACTTTTTGCACTAGTGTTGGTGCAGGAAACCACTTTTGCACTTGTATTAGTGTGGAAAAACCACTTTTCGCACTTGTGTTAGTGTTGAAAAACCACTTTTCGCACTTGTGTTAGTGTTGGAAAACCACTTTTCGCACTTGTGTTGGTGCAGGAAACCACTTTTGCACTTGTATTAGTGTGGAAAAAACACTTTTTGCACTTGTGATAGTGTTGAAAAACCACTTTTCGCACTTGTGTTAGTGTTGAAAAACCACTTTTCGCACTTGTGTTGGTGCAGGAAACCACTTTTGCACTTGGATTAGTGTGGAAAAACCACTTTTCGCACTTGTGTTAGTGTTGAAAAACGACTTTTCGCACTTGTGTTAGTGTTGAAAAACCACTTGTCGCACTTGTGTTGGTGCAGGAAACCACTTTTGCACTTGTATTAGTGTGGAAAAACCACTCTTCACAATTGTGTTAGTGTTGAAAAACCACATCTTTGCACTTGTGTTAGTGTTAAAAAACGACTTTTCGCACTTGTGTTGGTGCAGGAAACCACTTTTGCACTTGTATTATTGTGGAAAAAACACTTTTTGCACTTGTGATAGTGTTGAAAAACCACTTTTCGCACTTGTGTTAGTGTGGAAAAAACACTTTTCGCACTTGTGTTAGTGTTGAAAAACCACTTTTCGCACTTGTCTTAGTGTTGAAAAACCACTTTTCGCACTTGTGTTAGTGTTGAAAAACCACTTTTTGCACTTGTGTTAGTGCAGGAAACCACTTTTGCACTTGTATTAGTGTGGAAAAAACACTTTTTGCACTTGTGATAGTGATGAAAAACCACTTTTCGCACTTGTGTTAGTGTTGAAAAACCACTTTTCGCACTTGTGTTAGTGTTGAAAAACCACTTTTCGCACTTGTGTTGGTGCAGGAAACCACTTTTGCTCTTGTATTAGTGTGGAAAAAACACTTTTTGCACTTGTGATAGTGTTGAAAAACCACTTTTCGCACTTGTGTTAGTGTTGAAAAACCACTTTTCGCACTTGTGTTGGTGCAGGAAACCACTTTTGCACTTGTATTAGTGTGGAAAAACCACTTTTCGCACTTGTGTTAGTGTGAAAACCCCTTTTCGCACTTGTGTTAGTGTGAAAACCCCTTTTTGCACTTGTGTTAGTGTTGAAAAACCACTTTTCGCACTTGTGTTGGTGCAGGAAACCACTTTTGCACTTGTATTAGTATGGAAAAAACACTTTTTGCACTTGTGATAGTGTTGAAAAACCACTTTTCGCACTTGTGTTAGTGTTGAAAAACCGCTTTTTGCACTTGGTGCAGGAAATTGGTGCAGGAAACCACTTTTGCACTTGTATTAGTGTGGAAAAACCACTTTTCGCACTTATGTTAGTGTTGAAAAACCACTTTTCGCACTTGTGTTAGTGTTGAAAAACCACTTTTTGCACTTGTGTTTGTGTTGAAAAACCACTTTTCGCACTTGTGATAGTGTTGAAAAACCACTTTTCGCACTTGTGTTGTTGCAGGAAACTACTTTTGCACTTGTATTAGTGTGGAAAAACCACTTTTCGCACTTGTGTTAGTGTTGAAAAACCACTTTTTGCACTTGTGATGGTGTTGAAAAACCACTTTTCGCACTTGTGTTGGTGCAGGAAACCACTTTTGCACTTGTATTAGTGTGGAAAAACCACTTTTCGCACTTGTGTTAGTGTTGAAAAACCACTTTTCGCACTTGTGTTAGTGTTAAAAAACCACTTTTCGCACTTGTGTTGGTGCAGGAAACCACTTTTGCACTTGTATTAGTGTTGAAAAACCACTTTTCGCACTTGTGTTAGTGTTGAAAAACCACTATTCGCACTTGTGTTGGTGCAGGAAACCACTTTTGCACTTGTATTAGTGTGGAAAAACCACTCTTCACAATTGTGTTAGTGTTGAAAAACCACATCTTTGCACTTGTGTTAGTGTTAAAAAACGACTTTTCGCACTTGTGTTGGTGCAGGAAACCACTTTTGCACTTGTATTAGTGTGGAAAAACCACTTTTCGCACTTGTGTTAGTGTGAAAACCCCTTTTCGCACTTGTGTTAGTGTGAAAACCCCTTTTTGCACTTGTGTTAGTGTTGAAAAACCACTTTTCGCACTTGTGTTGGTGCAGGAAACCACTTTTGCACTTGTATTAGTATGGAAAAAACACTTTTTGCACTTGTGATAGTGTTGAAAAACCACTTTTCGCACTTGTGTTAGTGTTGAAAAACCGCTTTTTGCACTTGGTGCAGGAAATTGGTGCAGGAAACCACTTTTGCACTTGTATTAGTGTGGAAAAACCACTTTTCGCACTTATGTTAGTGTTGAAAAACCACTTTTCGCACTTGTGTTAGTGTTGAAAAACCACTTTTTGCACTTGTGATGGTGTTGAAAAACCACTTTTCGCACTTGTGTTGGTGCAGGAAACCACTTTTGCACTTGTATTAGTGTGGAAAAACCACTTTTCGCACTTGTGTTAGTGTTGAAAAACCACTTTTCGCACTTGTGTTAGTGTTAAAAAACCACTTTTCGCACTTGTGTTGGTGCAGGAAACCACTTTTGCACTTGTATTAGTGTGGAAAAAACACTTTTTGCACTTGTGATAGTGTTGAAAAACCACTTTTCGCACTTGTGTTAGTGTTGAAAAACCACTTCTCGCACTTGTGTTGGTGCAGGAAACCACTTTTGCACTTGTATTAGTGTGGAAAAACCACTTTTCGCACTTGTGTTAGTTTTGAAAAACCACTTTTCACACTTGTGTTAGTGTTGAAAAACCACTTTTCGCACTTGTGTTGGTGCAGGAAACCACTTTTGCACTTGTATTAGTGTGGATAAAACACTTTTTGCACTTGTGACAGTGTTGAAAAACCACTTTTCGCACTTGTGTTAGTGATCAAAAACCACTTTTCGCACTTGTGTTGGTGCAGGAAACCACTTTTGCTCTTGTATTAGTGTGGAAAAAACACTTTTTGCACTTGTGATAGTGTTGAAAAACCACTTTTCGCACTTGTGTTAGTGTTGAAAAACCACTTTTCGCACTTGTGTTAGTGTTGAAAAACCACTTTTCGCACTTGTGTTGGTGCAGGAAACCACTTTTGCTCTTGTATTAGTGTGGAAAAAACACTTTTTGCACTTGTGATAGTGTTGAAAAACCACTTTTCGCACTTGTGTTAGTGTTGAAAAACCACTTTTCGCACTTGTATTGGTGCAGGAAACCACTTTTGCATTTGTATTAGTGTGGAAAACCACTTTTCGCACTTGTGTTAGTGTTGAAAAACCACTTTTCGCACTTGTGTTCGTGTTGGAAAACCACTTTTCGCACTTGTGTTGGTGCAGGAAACCACTTTTGCACTTGTATTAGTGTGGAAAAAACACTTTTTGCACTTGTGATAGTGTTGAAAAACCACTTTTCGCACTTGTGTTAGTGTTGAAAAACCACTTTTCGCACTTGTATTGGTGCAGGAAACCACTTTTGCATTTGTATTAGTGTGGAAAACCACTTTTTGCACTTGTGTTAGTGTTGAAAAACCACTTTTCGCACTTGTGTTCGTGTTGGAAAACCACTTTTCGCACTTGTGTTGGTGCAGGAAACCACTTTTGCACTTGTATTAGTGTGGAAAAAACACTTTTTGCACTTGTGATAGTGTTGAAAAACCACTTTTCGCACTTGTGTTAGTGTTGAAAAACCACTTTTTGCACTAGTGTTGGTGCAGGAAACCACTTTTGCACTTGTATTAGTGTGGAAAAACCACTTTTCGCACTTGTGTTAGTGTTGAAAAACCACTTTTCGCACTTGTGTTAGTGTTGGAAAACCACTTTTCGCACTTGTGTTGGTGCAGGAAACCACTTTTGCACTTGTATTAGTGTGGAAAAAACACTTTTTGCACTTGTGATAGTGTTGAAAAACCACTTTTCGCACTTGTGTTAGTGTTGAAAAACCACTTTTCGCACTTGTGTTGGTGCAGGAAACCACTTTTGCACTTGGATTAGTGTGGAAAAACCACTTTTCGCACTTGTGTTAGTGTTGAAAAACGACTTTTCGCACTTGTGTTAGTGTTGAAAAACCACTTGTCGCACTTGTGTTGGTGCAGGAAACCACTTTTGCACTTGTATTAGTGTGGAAAAACCACTCTTCACAATTGTGTTAGTGTTGAAAAACCACATCTTTGCACTTGTGTTAGTGTTAAAAAACGACTTTTCGCACTTGTGTTGGTGCAGGAAACCACTTTTGCACTTGTATTATTGTGGAAAAAACACTTTTTGCACTTGTGATAGTGTTGAAAAACCACTTTTCGCACTTGTGTTAGTGTGGAAAAAACACTTTTCGCACTTGTGTTAGTGTTGAAAAACCACTTTTCGCACTTGTCTTAGTGTTGAAAAACCACTTTTCGCACTTGTGTTAGTGTTGAAAAACCACTTTTTGCACTTGTGTTAGTGCAGGAAACCACTTTTGCACTTGTATTAGTGTGGAAAAAACACTTTTTGCACTTGTGATAGTGATGAAAAACCACTTTTCGCACTTGTGTTAGTGTTGAAAAACCACTTTTCGCACTTGTGTTAGTGTTGAAAAACCACTTTTCGCACTTGTGTTGGTGCAGGAAACCACTTTTGCTCTTGTATTAGTGTGGAAAAAACACTTTTTGCACTTGTGATAGTGTTGAAAAACCACTTTTCGCACTTGTGTTAGTGTTGAAAAACCACTTTTCGCACTTGTGTTGGTGCAGGAAACCACTTTTGCACTTGTATTAGTGTGGAAAAACCACTTTTCGCACTTGTGTTAGTGTGAAAACCCCTTTTCGCACTTGTGTTAGTGTGAAAACCCCTTTTTGCACTTGTGTTAGTGTTGAAAAACCACTTTTCGCACTTGTGTTGGTGCAGGAAACCACTTTTGCACTTGTATTAGTATGGAAAAAACACTTTTTGCACTTGTGATAGTGTTGAAAAACCACTTTTCGCACTTGTGTTAGTGTTGAAAAACCGCTTTTTGCACTTGGTGCAGGAAATTGGTGCAGGAAACCACTTTTGCACTTGTATTAGTGTGGAAAAACCACTTTTCGCACTTATGTTAGTGTTGAAAAACCACTTTTCGCACTTGTGTTAGTGTTGAAAAACCACTTTTTGCACTTGTGTTTGTGTTGAAAAACCACTTTTCGCACTTGTGATAGTGTTGAAAAACCACTTTTCGCACTTGTGTTGTTGCAGGAAACTACTTTTGCACTTGTATTAGTGTGGAAAAACCACTTTTCGCACTTGTGTTAGTGTTGAAAAACCACTTTTTGCACTTGTGATGGTGTTGAAAAACCACTTTTCGCACTTGTGTTGGTGCAGGAAACCACTTTTGCACTTGTATTAGTGTGGAAAAACCACTTTTCGCACTTGTGTTAGTGTTGAAAAACCACTTTTCGCACTTGTGTTAGTGTTAAAAAACCACTTTTCGCACTTGTGTTGGTGCAGGAAACCACTTTTGCACTTGTATTAGTGTGGAAAAAACACTTTTTGCACTTGTGATAGTGTTGAAAAACCACTTTTCGCACTTGTGTTGGTGCAGGAAACCACTTTTGCACTTGTATTAGTGTGGAAAAACCACTTTTCGCACTTGTGTTAGTGTTGAAAAACCACTTTTTGCACTTGTGATGGTGTTGAAAAACCACTTTTCGCACTTGTGTTGGTGCAGGAAACCACTTTTGCACTTGTATTAGTGTGGAAAAAACACTTTTTGCACTTGTGATAGTGTTGAAAAACCACTTTTCGCACTTGTGTTATTGTTGAAAAACCACTTTTCGCACTTGTGTTAGTGTTGAAAAACCACATTTCGCACTTGTGTTGGTGCAGGAAACCACGTTTGTACTTGTATTAGTGTGGAAAAAACACTTTTTGCACTTGTGATAGTGTTGAAAAACCACTTTTCACACTTGTATTGGTGCAGGAAACCACTTTTGCACTTGTATTCGTGTGGAAAAACCACTTTTCGCACTTGTGTTAGTGTTGAAAAACCACTTTTCGCACTTGTGTTAGTGTTGAAAAACCACTTTTCGCACTTGTGTTAGTGTTGAAAAACCACTTTTCGCACTTGTGTTGGTGCAGTAAACCACTTTTGCACTTGTATTAGTGTGGAAAAACCACTTTTTGCACTTGTGATAGTGTCGAAAAACCACTTTTCGCACTTGTGTTAGTGTTGAAAAACCACTTTTCGCACTTGTGTTAGTGTTGAAAAACCACTTTTTGCACTTGTGTTGTTGCAGGAAACCACTTTTGCACTTGTATTAGTGTGGAAAAACCACTTTTCGCACTTGTGTTAGTGTTGAAAAACCACTTTTTGCACTTGTGATGGTGTTGAAAAACCACTTTTCGCACTTGTGTTGGTGCAGGAAACCACTTTTGCACTTGTATTAGTGTGGAAAAACCACTTTTCGCACTTGTGTTAGTGTTGAAAAACCACTTTTCGCACTTGTGTTAGTGTTAAAAAACCACTTTTCGCACTTGTGTTGGTGCAGGAAACCACTTTTGCACTTGTATTAGTGTGGAAAAAACACTTTTTGCACTTGTGATAGTGTTGAAAAACCACTTTTCGCACTTGTGTTAGTGTTGAAAAACCACCTCTCGCACTTGTGTTGGTGCAGGAAACCACTTTTGCACTTGTATTAGTGTGGAAAAACCACTTTTCGCACTTGTGTTAGTTTTGAAAAACCACTTTTCACACTTGTGTTAGTGTTGAAAAACCACTTTTCGCACTTGTGTTGGTGCAGGAAACCACTTTTGCACTTGTATTAGTGTGGATAAAACACTTTTTGCACTTGTGATAGTGTTGAAAAACCACTTTTCGCACTTGTGTTAGTGATCAAAAACCACTTTTCGCACTTGTGTTGGTGCAGGAAACCACTTTTGCACTTGTATTAGTGTGGAAAAACCACTTTTCACACTTGTGTTAGTGTTGAAAAACCACTTTTCGCACTTGTGTTAGTGTTGAAAAACCACTTTTCGCACTTGTGTTGGTGCAGGAAACCACTTTTGCTCTTGTATTAGTGTGGAAAAAACACTTTTTGCACTTGTGATAGTGTTGAAAAACCACTTTTCGCACTTGTGTTAGTGTTGAAAAACCACTTTTCGCACTTGTGTTAGTGTTGAAAAACCACTTTTCGCACTTGTGTTGGTGCAGGAAACCACTTTTGCTCTTGTATTAGTGTGGAAAAAACACTTTTTGCACTTGTGATAGTGTTGAAAAACCACTTTTCGCACTTGTGTTAGTGTTGAAAAACCACTTTTCGCACTTGTGTTGGTGCAGGAAACCACTTTTGCATTTGTATTAGTGTGGAAAACCACTTTTCGCACTTGTGTTAGTGTTGAAAAACCACTTTTCGCACTTGTGTTCGTGTTGGAAAACCACTTTTCGCACTTGTGTTGGTGCAGGAAACCACTTTTGCACTTGTATTAGTGTGGAAAAAACACTTTTTGCACTTGTGATAGTGTTGAAAAACCACTTTTCGCACTTGTGTTAGTGTTGAAAAACCACTTTTCGCACTAGTGTTGGTGCAGGAAACCACTTTTGCACTTGTATTAGTGTGGAAAAACCACTTTTCGCACTTGTGTTAGTGTTGAAAAACCACTTTTCGCACTTGTGTTAGTGTTGGAAAACCACTTTTCGCACTTGTGTTGGTGCAGGAAACCACTTTTGCACTTGTATTAGTGTGGAAAAAACACTTTTTGCACTTGTGATAGTGTTGAAAAACCACTTTTCGCACTTGTGTTAGTGTTGAAAAACCACTTTTCGCACTTGTGTTGGTGCAGGAAACCACTTTTGCACTTGGATTAGTGTGGAAAAACCACTTTTCGCACTTGTGTTAGTGTTGAAAAACGACTTTTCGCACATGTGTTAGTGTTGAAAAACCACTTGTCGCACTTGTGTTGGTGCAGGAAACCACTTTTGCACTTGTATTAGTGTGGAAAAACCACTCTTCACAATTGTGTTAGTGTTGAAAAACCACTTTTTGCACTTGTGTTAGTGTTAAAAAACGACTTTTCGCACTTGTGTTGGTGCAGGAAACCACTTTTGCACTTGTATTAGTGTGGAAAAAACACTTTTTGCACTTGTGATAGTGTTGAAAAACCACTTTTCGCACTTGTGTTAGTGTGGAAAAAACACTTTTCGCACTTGTGTTAGTGTTGAAAAACCACTTTTCGCACTTGTTCTAGTGTTGAAAAACCACTTTTCGCACTTGTGTTAGTGTTGAAAAACCACTTTTTGCACTTGTGTTAGTGCAGGAAACCACTTTTGCACTTGTATTAGTGTGGAAAAACCACTTTTCGCACTTGTGTTAGTGTGAAAACCCCTTTTCGCACTTGTGTTAGTGTGAAAACCCCTTTTTGCACTTGTGTTAGTGTTGAAAAACCACTTTTCGCACTTGTGTTGGTGCAGGAAACCACTTTTGCACTTGTATTAGTATGGAAAAAACACTTTTGCACTTGTGATAGTGTTGAAAAACCACTTTTCGCACTTGTGTTAGTGTTGAAAAACCGCTTTTTGCACTTGGTGCAGGAAATTGGTGCAGGAAACCACTTTTGCACTTGTATTAGTGTGGAAAAACCACTTTTCGCACTTATGTTAGTGTTGAAAAACCACTTTTCGCACTTGTGTTAGTGTTGAAAAACCACTTTTTGCACTTGTGATGGTGTTGAAAAACCACTTTTCGCACTTGTGTTGGTGCAGGAAACCACTTTTGCACTTGTATTAGTGTGGAAAAACCACTTTTCGCACTTGTGTTAGTGTTGAAAAACCACTTTTCGCACTTGTGTTAGTGTTAAAAAACCACTTTTCGCACTTGTGTTGGTGCAGGAAACCACTTTTGCACTTGTATTAGTGTGGAAAAAACACTTTTTGCACTTGTGATAGTGTTGAAAAACCACTTTTCGCACTTGTGTTAGTGTTGAAAAACCACTTCTCGCACTTGTGTTGGTGCAGGAAGCCACTTTTGCACTTGTGTTGGTGCAGGAAACCACTTTTGCACTTGTATTAGTGTGGATAAAACACTTTTTGCACTTGTGATAGTGTTGAAAAACCACTTTTCGCGCTTGTGTTAGTGATCAAAAACCACTTTTCGCACTTGTGTTGGTGCAGGAAACCACTTTTGCACTTGTATTAGTGTGGAAAAACCACTTTTCACACTTGTGTTAGTGTTGAAAAACCACTTTTCGCACTTGTGTTAGTGTTGAAAAACCACTTTTCGCACTTGTGTTGGTGCAGGAAACCACTTTTGCTCTTGTATTAGTGTGGAAAAAACACTTTTTGCACTTGTGATAGTGTTGAAAAACCACTTTTCGCACTTGTGTTAGTGTTGAAAAACCACTTTTCGCACTTGTGTTAGTGTTGAAAAACCACTTTTCGCACTTGTGTTGGTGCAGGAAACCACTTTTGCTCTTGTATTAGTGTGGAAAAAACACTTTTTGCACTTGTGATAGTGTTGAAAAACCACTTTTCGCACTTGTGTTAGTGTTGAAAAACCACTTTTCGCACTTGTGTTGGTGCAGGAAACCACTTTTGCATTTGTATTAGTGTGGAAAACCACTTTTCGCACTTGTGTTAGTGTTGAAAAACCACTTTTCGCACTTGTGTTCGTGTTGGAAAACCACTTTTCGCACTTGTGTTGGTGCAGGAAACCACTTTTGCACTTGTATTAGTGTGGAAAAAACACTTTTTGCACTTGTGATAGTGTTGAAAAACCACTTTTCGCACTTGTGTTAGTGTTGAAAAACCACTTTTCGCACTAGTGTTGGTGCAGGAAACCACTTTTGCACTTGTATTAGTGTGGAAAAACCACTTTTCGCACTTGTGTTAGTGTTGAAAAACCACTTTTCGCACTTGTGTTAGTGTTGGAAAACCACTTTTCACACTTGTGTTGGTGCAGGAAACCACTTTTGCACTTGTATTAGTGTGGAAAAAACACTTTTTGCACTTGTGATAGTGTTGAAAAACCACTTTTCGCACTTGTGTTAGTGTTGAAAAACCACTTTTCGCACTTGTGTTGGTGCAGGAAACCACTTTTGCACTTGGATTAGTGTGGAAAAACCACTTTTCGCACTTGTGTTAGTGTTGAAAAACGACTTTTCGCACTTGTGTTGGTGCAGGAAACCACTTTTGCACTTGGATTAGTGTGGAAAAACCACTTTTCGCACTTGTGTTAGTGTTGAAAAACCACTTTTCGCACTTGTGTTGGTGCAGGAAACCACTTTTGCACTTGGATTAGTGTGGAAAAACCACTTTTCGCACTTGTGTTAGTGTTGAAAAACCACTTTTCGCACTTGTGTTGGTGCAGGAAACCACTTTTGCACTTGTATTAGTGTGGAAAAACCACTCTTCACAATTGTGTTAGTGTTGAAAAACCACATCTTTGCACTTGTGTTAGTGTTAAAAAACGACTTTTTGCACTTGTGTTGGTGCAGGAAACCACTTTTGCACTTGTATTAGTGTGGAAAAACCACTTTTCGCACTTGTGTTAGTGTGAAAACCCCTTTTCGCACTTGTGTTAGTGTGAAAACCCCTTTTTGCACTTGTGTTAGTGTTGAAAAACCACTTTTCGCACTTGTGTTGGTGCAGGAAACCACTTTTGCACTTGTATTAGTATGGAAAAAACACTTTTTGCACTTGTGATAGTGTTGAAAAACCACTTTTCGCACTTGTGTTAGTGTTGAAAAACCGCTTTTTGCACTTGGTGCAGGAAATTGGTGCAGGAAACCACTTTTGCACTTGTATTAGTGTGGAAAAACCACTTTTCGCACTTATGTTAGTGTTGAAAAACCACTTTTCGCACTTGTGTTAGTGTTGAAAAACCACTTTTTGCACTTGTGATGGTGTTGAAAAACCACTTTTCGCACTTGTGTTGGTGCAGGAAACCACTTTTGCACTTGTATTAGTGTGGAAAAACCACTTTTCGCACTTGTGTTAGTGTTGAAAAACCACTTTTCGCACTTGTGTTAGTGTTAAAAAACCACTTTTCGCACTTGTGTTGGTGCAGGAAACCACTTTTGCACTTGTATTAGTGTGGAAAAAACACTTTTTGCACTTGTGATAGTGTTGAAAAACCACTTTTCGCACTTGTGTTAGTGTTGAAAAACCACCTCTCGCACTTGTGTTGGTGCAGGAAACCACTTTTGCACTTGTATTAGTGTGGAAAAACCACTTTTCGCACTTGTGTTAGTTTTGAAAAACCACTTTTCACACTTGTGTTAGTGTTGAAAAACCACTTTTCGCACTTGTGTTGGTGCAGGAAACCACTTTTGCACTTGTATTAGTGTGGATAAAACACTTTTTGCACTTGTGATAGTGTTGAAAAACCACTTTTCGCACTTGTGTTAGTGATCAAAAACCACTTTTCGCACTTGTGTTGGTGCAGGAAACCACTTTTGCTCTTGTATTAGTGTGGAAAAAAACACTTTTTGCACTTGTGATAGTGTTGAAAAACCACTTTTCGCACTTGTGTTAGTGTTGAAAAACCACTTTTCGCACTTGTGTTAGTGTTGAAAAACCACTTTTCGCACTTGTGTTGGTGCAGGAAACCACTTTTGCTCTTGTATTAGTGTGGAAAAAACACTTTTTGCACTTGTGATAGTGTTGAAAAACCACTTTTCGCACTTGTGTTAGTGTTGAAAAACCACTTTTCGCACTTGTGTTGGTGCAGGAAACCACTTTTGCATTTGTATTAGTGTGGAAAACCACTTTTCGCACTTGTGTTAGTGTTGAAAAACCACTTTTCGCACTTGTGTTCGTGTTGGAAAACCACTTTTCGCACTTGTGTTGGTGCAGGAAACCACTTTTGCACTTGTATTAGTGTGGAAAAAACACTTTTTGCACTTGTGATAGTGTTGAAAAACCACTTTTCGCACTTGTGTTAGTGTTGAAAAACCACTTTTTGCACTAGTGTTGGTGCAGGAAACCACTTTTGCACTTGTATTAGTGTGGAAAAACCACTTTTCGCACTTGTGTTAGTGTTGAAAAACCACTTTTCGCACTTGTGTTAGTGTTGGAAAACCACTTTTCGCACTTGTGTTGGTGCAGGAAACCACTTTTGCACTTGTATTAGTGTGGAAAAAACACTTTTTGCACTTGTGATAGTGTTGAAAAACCACTTTTCGCACTTGTGTTAGTGTTGAAAAACCACTTTTCGCACTTGTGTTGGTGCAGGAAACCACTTTTGCACTTGGATTAGTGTGGAAAAAACCACTTTTCGCACTTGTGTTAGTGTTGAAAAACGACTTTTCGCACTTGTGTTAGTGTTGAAAAACCACTTGTCGCACTTGTGTTGGTGCAGGAAACCACTTTTGCACTTGTATTAGTGTGGAAAAACCACTCTTCACAATTGTGTTAGTGTTGAAAAACCACATCTTTGCACTTGTGTTAGTGTTAAAAAACGACTTTTCGCACTTGTGTTGGTGCAGGAAACCACTTTTGCACTTGTATTATTGTGGAAAAAACACTTTTTGCACTTGTGATAGTGTTGAAAAACCACTTTTCGCACTTGTGTTAGTGTGGAAAAAACACTTTTCGCACTTGTGTTAGTGTTGAAAAACCACTTTTCGCACTTGTCTTAGTGTTGAAAAACCACTTTTCGCACTTGTGTTAGTGTTGAAAAACCACTTTTTGCACTTGTGTTAGTGCAGGAAACCACTTTTGCACTTGTATTAGTGTGGAAAAAACACTTTTTGCACTTGTGATAGTGATGAAAAACCACTTTTCGCACTTGTGTTAGTGTTGAAAAACCACTTTTCGCACTTGTGTTAGTGTTGAAAAACCACTTTTCGCACTTGTGTTGGTGCAGGAAACCACTTTTGCTCTTGTATTAGTGTGGAAAAAACACTTTTTGCACTTGTGATAGTGTTGAAAAACCACTTTTCGCACTTGTGTTAGTGTTGAAAAACCACTTTTCGCACTTGTGTTGGTGCAGGAAACCACTTTTGCACTTGTATTAGTGTGGAAAAACCACTTTTCGCACTTGTGTTAGTGTGAAAACCCCTTTTCGCACTTGTGTTAGTGTGAAAACCCCTTTTTGCACTTGTGTTAGTGTTGAAAAACCACTTTTCGCACTTGTGTTGGTGCAGGAAACCACTTTTGCACTTGTATTAGTATGGAAAAAACACTTTTTGCACTTGTGATAGTGTTGAAAAACCACTTTTCGCACTTGTGTTAGTGTTGAAAAACCGCTTTTTGCACTTGGTGCAGGAAATTGGTGCAGGAAACCACTTTTGCACTTGTATTAGTGTGGAAAAACCACTTTTCGCACTTATGTTAGTGTTGAAAAACCACTTTTCGCACTTGTGTTAGTGTTGAAAAACCACTTTTTGCACTTGTGTTTGTGTTGAAAAACCACTTTTCGCACTTGTGATAGTGTTGAAAAACCACTTTTCGCACTTGTGTTGTTGCAGGAAACTACTTTTGCACTTGTATTAGTGTGGAAAAACCACTTTTCGCACTTGTGTTAGTGTTGAAAAACCACTTTTTGCACTTGTGATGGTGTTGAAAAACCACTTTTCGCACTTGTGTTGGTGCAGGAAACCACTTTTGCACTTGTATTAGTGTGGAAAAACCACTTTTCGCACTTGTGTTAGTGTTGAAAAACCACTTTTCGCACTTGTGTTAGTGTTAAAAAACCACTTTTCGCACTTGTGTTGGTGCGGGAAACCACTTTTGCACTTGTATTAGTGTGGAAAAAACACTTTTTGCACTTGTGATAGTGTTGAAAAACCACTTTTCGCACTTGTGTTGGTGCAGGAAACCACTTTTGCACTTGTATTAGTGTGGAAAAACCACTTTTCGCACTTGTGTTAGTGTTGAAAAACCACTTTTTGCACTTGTGATGGTGTTGAAAAACCACTTTTCGCACTTGTGTTGGTGCAGGAAACCACTTTTGCACTTGTATTAGTGTGGAAAAACCACTTTTCGCACTTGTGTTAGTGTTGAAAAACCACTTTTCGCACTTGTGTTAGTGTTAAAAAACCACTTTTCGCACTTGTGTTGGTGCAGGAAACCACTTTTGCACTTGTATTAGTGTGGAAAAAACACTTTTTGCACTTGTGATAGTGTTGAAAAACCACTTTTCGCACTTGTGTTATTGTTGAAAAACCACTTTTCGCACTTGTGTTAGTGTTGAAAAACCACATTTCGCACTTGTGTTGGTGCAGGAAACCACGTTTGTACTTGTATTAGTGTGGAAAAAACACTTTTTGCACTTGTGATAGTGTTGAAAAACCACTTTTCACACTTGTATTGGTGCAGGAAACCACTTTTGCACTTGTATTCGTGTGGAAAAACCACTTTTCGCACTTGTGTTAGTGTTGAAAAACCACTTTTCGCACTTGTGTTAGTGTTGAAAAACCACTTTTCGCACTTGTGTTAGTGTTGAAAAACCACTTTTCGCACTTGTGTTGGTGCAGTAAACCACTTTTGCACTTGTATTAGTGTGGAAAAACCACTTTTTGCACTTGTGATAGTGTCGAAAAACCACTTTTCGCACTTGTGTTAGTGTTGAAAAACCACTTTTCGCACTTGTGTTAGTGTTGAAAAACCACTTTTTGCACTTGTGTTGTTGCAGGAAACCACTTTTGCACTTGTATTAGTGTGGAAAAACCACTTTTCGCACTTGTGTTAGTGTTGAAAAACCACTTTTTGCACTTGTGATGGTGTTGAAAAACCACTTTTCGCACTTGTGTTGGTGCAGGAAACCACTTTTGCACTTGTATTAGTGTGGAAAAACCACTTTTCGCACTTGTGTTAGTGTTGAAAAACCACTTTTCGCACTTGTGTTAATGTTGAAAAACCACTTTTCGCACTTGTCTTAGTGTTGAAAAACCACTTTTCGCACTTGTGTTAGTGTTGAAAAACCACTTTTTGCACTTGTGTTAGTGCAGGAAACCACTTTTGCACTTGTATTAGTGTGGAAAAAACACTTTTTGCACTTGTGATAGTGATGAAAAACCACTTTTCGCACTTGTGTTAGTGTTGAAAAACCACTTTTCGCACTTGTGTTAGTGTTGAAAAACCACTTTTCGCACTTGTGTTGGTGCAGGAAACCACTTTTGCTCTTGTATTAGTGTGGAAAAAACACTTTTTGCACTTGTGATAGTGTTGAAAAACCACTTTTCGCACTTGTGTTAGTGTTGAAAAACCACTTTTCGCACTTGTGTTGGTGCAGGAAACCACTTTTGCACTTGTATTAGTGTGGAAAAACCACTTTTCGCACTTGTGTTAGTGTGAAAACCCCTTTTCGCACTTGTGTTAGTGTGAAAACCCCTTTTTGCACTTGTGTTAGTGTTGAAAAACCACTTTTCGCACTTGTGTTGGTGCAGGAAACCACTTTTGCACTTGTATTAGTATGGAAAAAACACTTTTTGCACTTGTGATAGTGTTGAAAAACCACTTTTCGCACTTGTGTTAGTGTTGAAAAACCGCTTTTTGCACTTGGTGCAGGAAATTGGTGCAGGAAACCACTTTTGCACTTGTATTAGTGTGGAAAAACCACTTTTCGCACTTATGTTAGTGTTGAAAAACCACTTTTCGCACTTGTGTTAGTGTTGAAAAACCACTTTTTGCACTTGTGATGGTGTTGAAAAACCACTTTTCGCACTTGTGTTGGTGCAGGAAACCACTTTTGCACTTGTATTAGTGTGGAAAAACCACTTTTCGCACTTGTGTTAGTGTTGAAAAACCACTTTTCGCACTTGTGTTAGTGTTAAAAAACCACTTTTCGCACTTGTGTTGGTGCAGGAAACCACTTTTGCACTTGTATTAGTGTGGAAAAAACACTTTTTGCACTTGTGATAGTGTTGAAAAACCACTTTTCGCACTTGTGTTAGTGTTGAAAAACCACCTCTCGCACTTGTGTTGGTGCAGGAAACCACTTTTGCACTTGTATTAGTGTGGAAAAACCACTTTTCGCACTTGTGTTAGTTTTGAAAAACCACTTTTCACACTTGTGTTAGTGTTGAAAAACCACTTTTCGCACTTGTGTTGGTGCAGGAAACCACTTTTGCACTTGTATTAGTGTGGATAAAACACTTTTTGCACTTGTGATAGTGTTGAAAAACCACTTTTCGCACTTGTGTTAGTGATCAAAAACCACTTTTCGCACTTGTGTTGGTGCAGGAAACCACTTTTGCTCTTGTATTAGTGTGGAAAAAACACTTTTTGCACTTGTGATAGTGTTGAAAAACCACTTTTCGCACTTGTGTTAGTGTTGAAAAACCACTTTTCGCACTTGTGTTAGTGTTGAAAAACCACTTTTCGCACTTGTGTTGGTGCAGGAAACCACTTTTGCTCTTGTATTAGTGTGGAAAAAACACTTTTTGCACTTGTGATAGTGTTGAAAAACCACTTTTCGCACTTGTGTTAGTGTTGAAAAACCACTTTTCGCACTTGTGTTGGTGCAGGAAACCACTTTTGCATTTGTATTAGTGTGGAAAACCACTTTTCGCACTTGTGTTAGTGTTGAAAAACCACTTTTCGCACTTGTGTTCGTGTTGGAAAACCACTTTTCGCACTTGTGTTGGTGCAGGAAACCACTTTTGCACTTGTATTAGTGTGGAAAAAACACTTTTTGCACTTGTGATAGTGTTGAAAAACCACTTTTCGCACTTGTGTTAGTGTTGAAAAACCACTTTTTGCACTAGTGTTGGTGCAGGAAACCACTTTTGCACTTGTATTAGTGTGGAAAAACCACTTTTCGCACTTGTGTTAGTGTTGAAAAACCACTTTTCGCACTTGTGTTAGTGTTGGAAAACCACTTTTCGCACTTGTGTTGGTGCAGGAAACCACTTTTGCACTTGTATTAGTGTGGAAAAAACACTTTTTGCACTTGTGATAGTGTTGAAAAACCACTTTTCGCACTTGTGTTAGTGTTGAAAAACCACTTTTCGCACTTGTGTTGGTGCAGGAAACCACTTTTGCACTTGGATTAGTGTGGAAAAAACCACTTTTCGCACTTGTGTTAGTGTTGAAAAACGACTTTTCGCACTTGTGTTAGTGTTGAAAAACCACTTGTCGCACTTGTGTTGGTGCAGGAAACCACTTTTGCACTTGTATTAGTGTGGAAAAACCACTCTTCACAATTGTGTTAGTGTTGAAAAACCACATCTTTGCACTTGTGTTAGTGTTAAAAAACGACTTTTCGCACTTGTGTTGGTGCAGGAAACCACTTTTGCACTTGTATTATTGTGGAAAAAACACTTTTTGCACTTGTGATAGTGTTGAAAAACCACTTTTCGCACTTGTGTTAGTGTGGAAAAAACACTTTTCGCACTTGTGTTAGTGTTGAAAAACCACTTTTCGCACTTGTCTTAGTGTTGAAAAACCACTTTTCGCACTTGTGTTAGTGTTGAAAAACCACTTTTTGCACTTGTGTTAGTGCAGGAAACCACTTTTGCACTTGTATTAGTGTGGAAAAAACACTTTTTGCACTTGTGATAGTGATGAAAAACCACTTTTCGCACTTGTGTTAGTGTTGAAAAACCACTTTTCGCACTTGTGTTAGTGTTGAAAAACCACTTTTCGCACTTGTGTTGGTGCAGGAAACCACTTTTGCTCTTGTATTAGTGTGGAAAAAACACTTTTTGCACTTGTGATAGTGTTGAAAAACCACTTTTCGCACTTGTGTTAGTGTTGAAAAACCACTTTTCGCACTTGTGTTGGTGCAGGAAACCACTTTTGCACTTGTATTAGTGTGGAAAAACCACTTTTCGCACTTGTGTTAGTGTGAAAACCCCTTTTCGCACTTGTGTTAGTGTGAAAACCCCTTTTTGCACTTGTGTTAGTGTTGAAAAACCACTTTTCGCACTTGTGTTGGTGCAGGAAACCACTTTTGCACTTGTATTAGTATGGAAAAAACACTTTTTGCACTTGTGATAGTGTTGAAAAACCACTTTTCGCACTTGTGTTAGTGTTGAAAAACCGCTTTTTGCACTTGGTGCAGGAAATTGGTGCAGGAAACCACTTTTGCACTTGTATTAGTGTGGAAAAACCACTTTTCGCACTTATGTTAGTGTTGAAAAACCACTTTTCGCACTTGTGTTAGTGTTGAAAAACCACTTTTTGCACTTGTGTTTGTGTTGAAAAACCACTTTTCGCACTTGTGATAGTGTTGAAAAACCACTTTTCGCACTTGTGTTGTTGCAGGAAACTACTTTTGCACTTGTATTAGTGTGGAAAAACCACTTTTCGCACTTGTGTTAGTGTTGAAAAACCACTTTTTGCACTTGTGATGGTGTTGAAAAACCACTTTTCGCACTTGTGTTGGTGCAGGAAACCACTTTTGCACTTGTATTAGTGTGGAAAAACCACTTTTCGCACTTGTGTTAGTGTTGAAAAACCACTTTTCGCACTTGTGTTAGTGTTAAAAAACCACTTTTCGCACTTGTGTTGGTGCAGGAAACCACTTTTGCACTTGTATTAGTGTGGAAAAAACACTTTTTGCACTTGTGATAGTGTTGAAAAACCACTTTTCGCACTTGTGTTGGTGCAGGAAACCACTTTTGCACTTGTATTAGTGTGGAAAAACCACTTTTCGCACTTGTGTTAGTGTTGAAAAACCACTTTTTGCACTTGTGATGGTGTTGAAAAACCACTTTTCGCACTTGTGTTGGTGCAGGAAACCACTTTTGCACTTGTATTAGTGTGGAAAAACCACTTTTCGCACTTGTGTTAGTGTTGAAAAACCACTTTTCGCACTTGTGTTAGTGTTAAAAAACCACTTTTCGCACTTGTGTTGGTGCAGGAAA
The DNA here is from genome assembly GCF_964187855.1 of Myxine glutinosa. NCBI lineage: Eukaryota > Metazoa > Chordata > Myxini > Myxiniformes > Myxinidae > Myxine > Myxine glutinosa. The sequence continues at coordinate 59,540,405 of NC_136270.1, read as the reverse complement.
CCACTTTTGCACTTGTATTAGTGTGGAAAAAACACTTTTTGCACTTGTGATAGTGTTGAAAAACCACTTTTCGCACTTGTGTTATTGTTGAAAAACCACTTTTCGCACTTGTGTTAGTGTTGAAAAACCACATTTCGCACTTGTGTTGGTGCAGGAAACCACGTTTGTACTTGTATTAGTGTGGAAAAAACACTTTTTGCACTTGTGATAGTGTTGAAAAACCACTTTTCACACTTGTATTGGTGCAGGAAACCACTTTTGCACTTGTATTCGTGTGGAAAAACCACTTTTCGCACTTGTGTTAGTGTTGAAAAACCACTTTTCGCACTTGTGTTAGTGTTGAAAAACCACTTTTCGCACTTGTGTTAGTGTTGAAAAACCACTTTTCGCACTTGTGTTGGTGCAGTAAACCACTTTTGCACTTGTATTAGTGTGGAAAAACCACTTTTTGCACTTGTGATAGTGTCGAAAAACCACTTTTCGCACTTGTGTTAGTGTTGAAAAACCACTTTTCGCACTTGTGTTAGTGTTGAAAAACCACTTTTTGCACTTGTGTTGTTGCAGGAAACCACTTTTGCACTTGTATTAGTGTGGAAAAACCACTTTTCGCACTTGTGTTAGTGTTGAAAAACCACTTTTTGCACTTGTGATGGTGTTGAAAAACCACTTTTCGCACTTGTGTTGGTGCAGGAAACCACTTTTGCACTTGTATTAGTGTGGAAAAACCACTTTTCGCACTTGTGTTAGTGTTGAAAAACCACTTTTCGCACTTGTGTTAATGTTGAAAAACCACTTTTCGCACTTGTCTTAGTGTTGAAAAACCACTTTTCGCACTTGTGTTAGTGTTGAAAAACCACTTTTTGCACTTGTGTTAGTGCAGGAAACCACTTTTGCACTTGTATTAGTGTGGAAAAAACACTTTTTGCACTTGTGATAGTGATGAAAAACCACTTTTCGCACTTGTGTTAGTGTTGAAAAACCACTTTTCGCACTTGTGTTAGTGTTGAAAAACCACTTTTCGCACTTGTGTTGGTGCAGGAAACCACTTTTGCTCTTGTATTAGTGTGGAAAAAACACTTTTTGCACTTGTGATAGTGTTGAAAAACCACTTTTCGCACTTGTGTTAGTGTTGAAAAACCACTTTTCGCACTTGTGTTGGTGCAGGAAACCACTTTTGCACTTGTATTAGTGTGGAAAAACCACTTTTCGCACTTGTGTTAGTGTGAAAACCCCTTTTCGCACTTGTGTTAGTGTGAAAACCCCTTTTTGCACTTGTGTTAGTGTTGAAAAACCACTTTTCGCACTTGTGTTGGTGCAGGAAACCACTTTTGCACTTGTATTAGTATGGAAAAAACACTTTTTGCACTTGTGATAGTGTTGAAAAACCACTTTTCGCACTTGTGTTAGTGTTGAAAAACCGCTTTTTGCACTTGGTGCAGGAAATTGGTGCAGGAAACCACTTTTGCACTTGTATTAGTGTGGAAAAACCACTTTTCGCACTTATGTTAGTGTTGAAAAACCACTTTTCGCACTTGTGTTAGTGTTGAAAAACCACTTTTTGCACTTGTGTTTGTGTTGAAAAACCACTTTTCGCACTTGTGATAGTGTTGAAAAACCACTTTTCGCACTTGTGTTGTTGCAGGAAACTACTTTTGCACTTGTATTAGTGTGGAAAAACCACTTTTCGCACTTGTGTTAGTGTTGAAAAACCACTTTTTGCACTTGTGATGGTGTTGAAAAACCACTTTTCGCACTTGTGTTGGTGCAGGAAACCACTTTTGCACTTGTATTAGTGTGGAAAAACCACTTTTCGCACTTGTGTTAGTGTTGAAAAACCACTTTTCGCACTTGTGTTAGTGTTAAAAAACCACTTTTCGCACTTGTGTTGGTGCAGGAAACCACTTTTGCACTTGTATTAGTGTGGAAAAAACACTTTTTGCACTTGTGATAGTGTTGAAAAACCACTTTTCGCACTTGTGTTGGTGCAGGAAACCACTTTTGCACTTGTATTAGTGTGGAAAAACCACTTTTCGCACTTGTGTTAGTGTTGAAAAACCACTTTTTGCACTTGTGATGGTGTTGAAAAACCACTTTTCGCACTTGTGTTGGTGCAGGAAACCACTTTTGCACTTGTATTAGTGTGGAAAAACCACTTTTCGCACTTGTGTTAGTGTTGAAAAACCACTTTTCGCACTTGTGTTAGTGTTAAAAAACCACTTTTCGCACTTGTGTTGGTGCAGGAAACCACTTTTGCACTTGTATTAGTGTGGAAAAAACACTTTTTGCACTTGTGATAGTGTTGAAAAACCACTTTTCGCACTTGTGTTATTGTTGAAAAACCACTTTTCGCACTTGTGTTAGTGTTGAAAAACCACTTTTCGCACTTGTGTTAGTGTTGAAAAACCACTTTTCGCACTTGTGTTGGTGCAGGAAACCACTTTTGCTCTTGTATTAGTGTGGAAAAAACACTTTTTGCACTTGTGATAGTGTTGAAAAACCACTTTTCGCACTTGTGTTAGTGTTGAAAAACCACTTTTCGCACTTGTGTTGGTGCAGGAAACCACTTTTGCACTTGTATTAGTGTGGAAAAACCACTTTTCGCACTTGTGTTAGTGTGAAAACCCCTTTTCGCACTTGTGTTAGTGTGAAAACCCCTTTTTGCACTTGTGTTAGTGTTGAAAAACCACTTTTCGCACTTGTGTTGGTGCAGGAAACCACTTTTGCACTTGTATTAGTATGGAAAAAACACTTTTTGCACTTGTGATAGTGTTGAAAAACCACTTTTCGCACTTGTGTTAGTGTTGAAAAACCGCTTTTTGCACTTGGTGCAGGAAATTGGTGCAGGAAACCACTTTTGCACTTGTATTAGTGTGGAAAAACCACTTTTCGCACTTATGTTAGTGTTGAAAAACCACTTTTCGCACTTGTGTTAGTGTTGAAAAACCACTTTTTGCACTTGTGTTTGTGTTGAAAAACCACTTTTCGCACTTGTGATAGTGTTGAAAAACCACTTTTCGCACTTGTGTTGTTGCAGGAAACTACTTTTGCACTTGTATTAGTGTGGAAAAACCACTTTTCGCACTTGTGTTAGTGTTGAAAAACCACTTTTTGCACTTGTGATGGTGTTGAAAAACCACTTTTCGCACTTGTGTTGGTGCAGGAAACCACTTTTGCACTTGTATTAGTGTGGAAAAACCACTTTTCGCACTTGTGTTAGTGTTGAAAAACCACTTTTCGCACTTGTGTTAGTGTTAAAAAACCACTTTTCGCACTTGTGTTGGTGCAGGAAACCACTTTTGCACTTGTATTAGTGTGGAAAAAACACTTTTTGCACTTGTGATAGTGTTGAAAAACCACTTTTCGCACTTGTGTTGGTGCAGGAAACCACTTTTGCACTTGTATTAGTGTGGAAAAACCACTTTTCGCACTTGTGTTAGTGTTGAAAAACCACTTTTTGCACTTGTGATGGTGTTGAAAAACCACTTTTCGCACTTGTGTTGGTGCAGGAAACCACTTTTGCACTTGTATTAGTGTGGAAAAACCACTTTTCGCACTTGTGTTAGTGTTGAAAAACCACTTTTCGCACTTGTGTTAGTGTTAAAAAACCACTTTTCGCACTTGTGTTGGTGCAGGAAACCACTTTTGCACTTGTATTAGTGTGGAAAAAACACTTTTTGCACTTGTGATAGTGTTGAAAAACCACTTTTCGCACTTGTGTTATTGTTGAAAAACCACTTTTCGCACTTGTGTTAGTGTTGAAAAACCACATTTCGCACTTGTGTTGGTGCAGGAAACCACGTTTGTACTTGTATTAGTGTGGAAAAAACACTTTTTGCACTTGTGATAGTGTTGAAAAACCACTTTTCACACTTGTATTGGTGCAGGAAACCACTTTTGCACTTGTATTCGTGTGGAAAAACCACTTTTCGCACTTGTGTTAGTGTTGAAAAACCACTTTTCGCACTTGTGTTAGTGTTGAAAAACCACTTTTCGCACTTGTGTTAGTGTTGAAAAACCACTTTTCGCACTTGTGTTGGTGCAGTAAACCACTTTTGCACTTGTATTAGTGTGGAAAAACCACTTTTTGCACTTGTGATAGTGTCGAAAAACCACTTTTCGCACTTGTGTTAGTGTTGAAAAACCACTTTTCGCACTTGTGTTAGTGTTGAAAAACCACTTTTTGCACTTGTGTTGTTGCAGGAAACCACTTTTGCACTTGTATTAGTGTGGAAAAACCACTTTTCGCACTTGTGTTAGTGTTGAAAAACCACTTTTTGCACTTGTGATGGTGTTGAAAAACCACTTTTCGCACTTGTGTTGGTGCAGGAAACCACTTTTGCACTTGTATTAGTGTGGAAAAACCACTTTTCGCACTTGTGTTAGTGTTGAAAAACCACTTTTCGCACTTGTGTTAGTGTTAAAAAACCACTTTTCGCACTTGTGTTGGTGCAGGAAACCACTTTTGCACTTGTATTAGTGTGGAAAAAACACTTTTTGCACTTGTGATAGTGTTGAAAAACCACTTTTCGCACTTGTGTTAGTGTTGAAAAACCACTTCTCGCACTTGTGTTGGTGCAGGAAACCACTTTTGCACTTGTATTAGTGTGGAAAAACCACTTTTCGCACTTGTGTTAGTTTTGAAAAACCACTTTTCACACTTGTGTTAGTGTTGAAAAACCACTTTTCGCACTTGTGTTGGTGCAGGAAACCACTTTTGCACTTGTATTAGTGTGGATAAAACACTTTTTGCACTTGTGATAGTGTTGAAAAACCACTTTTCGCACTTGTGTTAGTGATCAAAAACCACTTTTCGCACTTGTGTTGGTGCAGGAAACCACTTTTGCACTTGTATTAGTGTGGAAAAACCACTTTTCACACTTGTGTTAGTGTTGAAAAACCACTTTTCGCACTTGTGTTAGTGTTGAAAAACCACTTTTCGCACTTGTGTTGGTGCAGGAAACCACTTTTGCTCTTGTATTAGTGTGGAAAAAACACTTTTTGCACTTGTGATAGTGTTGAAAAACCACTTTTCGCACTTGTGTTAGTGTTGAAAAACCACTTTTCGCACTTGTGTTAGTGTTGAAAAACCACTTTTCGCACTTGTGTTGGTGCAGGAAACCACTTTTGCTCTTGTATTAGTGTGGAAAAAACACTTTTTGCACTTGTGATAGTGTTGAAAAACCACTTTTCGCACTTGTGTTAGTGTTGAAAAACCACTTTTCGCACTTGTGTTGGTGCAGGAAACCACTTTTGCATTTGTATTAGTGTGGAAAACCACTTTTCGCACTTGTGTTAGTGTTGAAAAACCACTTTTCGCACTTGTGTTCGTGTTGGAAAACCACTTTTCGCACTTGTGTTGGTGCAGGAAACCACTTTTGCACTTGTATTAGTGTGGAAAAAACACTTTTTGCACTTGTGATAGTGTTGAAAAACCACTTTTCGCACTTGTGTTAGTGTTGAAAAACCACTTTTCGCACTAGTGTTGGTGCAGGAAACCACTTTTGCACTTGTATTAGTGTGGAAAAACCACTTTTCGCACTTGTGTTAGTGTTGAAAAACCACTTTTCGCACTTGTGTTAGTGTTGGAAAACCACTTTTCGCACTTGTGTTGGTGCAGGAAACCACTTTTGCACTTGTATTAGTGTGGAAAAAACACTTTTTGCACTTGTGATAGTGTTGAAAAACCACTTTTCGCACTTGTGTTAGTGTTGAAAAACCACTTTTCGCACTTGTGTTGGTGCAGGAAACCACTTTTGCACTTGGATTAGTGTGGAAAAACCACTTTTCGCACTTGTGTTAGTGTTGAAAAACGACTTTTCGCACATGTGTTAGTGTTGAAAAACCACTTGTCGCACTTGTGTTGGTGCAGGAAACCACTTTTGCACTTGTATTAGTGTGGAAAAACCACTCTTCACAATTGTGTTAGTGTTGAAAAACCACTTTTTGCACTTGTGTTAGTGTTAAAAAACGACTTTTCGCACTTGTGTTGGTGCAGGAAACCACTTTTGCACTTGTATTAGTGTGGAAAAAACACTTTTTGCACTTGTGATAGTGTTGAAAAACCACTTTTCGCACTTGTGTTAGTGTGGAAAAAACACTTTTCGCACTTGTGTTAGTGTTGAAAAACCACTTTTCGCACTTGTTCTAGTGTTGAAAAACCACTTTTCGCACTTGTGTTAGTGTTGAAAAACCACTTTTTGCACTTGTGTTAGTGCAGGAAACCACTTTTGCACTTGTATTAGTGTGGAAAAACCACTTTTCGCACTTGTGTTAGTGTGAAAACCCCTTTTCGCACTTGTGTTAGTGTGAAAACCCCTTTTTGCACTTGTGTTAGTGTTGAAAAACCACTTTTCGCACTTGTGTTGGTGCAGGAAACCACTTTTGCACTTGTATTAGTATGGAAAAAACACTTTTGCACTTGTGATAGTGTTGAAAAACCACTTTTCGCACTTGTGTTAGTGTTGAAAAACCGCTTTTTGCACTTGGTGCAGGAAATTGGTGCAGGAAACCACTTTTGCACTTGTATTAGTGTGGAAAAACCACTTTTCGCACTTATGTTAGTGTTGAAAAACCACTTTTCGCACTTGTGTTAGTGTTGAAAAACCACTTTTTGCACTTGTGATGGTGTTGAAAAACCACTTTTCGCACTTGTGTTGGTGCAGGAAACCACTTTTGCACTTGTATTAGTGTGGAAAAAACACTTTTTGCACTTGTGATAGTGTTGAAAAACCACTTTTCGCACTTGTGTTAGTGTTGAAAAACCACTCTCGCACTTGTGTTGGTGCAGGAAGCCACTTTTGCACTTGTGTTGGTGCAGGAAACCACTTTTGCACTTGTATTAGTGTGGATAAAACACTTTTTGCACTTGTGATAGTGTTGAAAAACCACTTTTCGCACTTGTGTTAGTGATCAAAAACCACTTTTCGCACTTGTGTTGGTGCAGGAAACCACTTTTGCACTTGTATTAGTGTGGAAAAACCACTTTTCACACTTGTGTTAGTGTTGAAAAACCACTTTTCGCACTTGTGTTAGTGTTGAAAAACCACTTTTCGCACTTGTGTTGGTGCAGGAAACCACTTTTGCTCTTGTATTAGTGTGGAAAAAACACTTTTTGCACTTGTGATAGTGTTGAAAAACCACTTTTCGCACTTGTGTTAGTGTTGAAAAACCACTTTTCGCACTTGTGTTAGTGTTGAAAAACCACTTTTCGCACTTGTGTTGGTGCAGGAAACCACTTTTGCTCTTGTATTAGTGTGGAAAAAACACTTTTTGCACTTGTGATAGTGTTGAAAAACCACTTTTCGCACTTGTGTTAGTGTTGAAAAACCACTTTTCGCACTTGTGTTGGTGCAGGAAACCACTTTTGCATTTGTATTAGTGTGGAAAACCACTTTTCGCACTTGTGTTAGTGTTGAAAAACCACTTTTCGCACTTGTGTTCGTGTTGGAAAACCACTTTTCGCACTTGTGTTGGTGCAGGAAACCACTTTTGCACTTGTATTAGTGTGGAAAAAACACTTTTTGCACTTGTGATAGTGTTGAAAAACCACTTTTCGCACTTGTGTTAGTGTTGAAAAACCACTTTTCGCACTAGTGTTGGTGCAGGAAACCACTTTTGCACTTGTATTAGTGTGGAAAAACCACTTTTCGCACTTGTGTTAGTGTTGAAAAACCACTTTTCGCACTTGTGTTAGTGTTGGAAAACCACTTTTCGCACTTGTGTTGGTGCAGGAAACCACTTTTGCACTTGTATTAGTGTGGAAAAAACACTTTTTGCACTTGTGATAGTGTTGAAAAACCACTTTTCGCACTTGTGTTAGTGTTGAAAAACCACTTTTCGCACTTGTGTTGGTGCAGGAAACCACTTTTGCACTTGGATTAGTGTGGAAAAACCACTTTTCGCACTTGTGTTAGTGTTGAAAAACGACATTTCGCACTTGTGTTAGTGTTGAAAAACCACTTGTCGCACTTGTGTTGGTGCAGGAAACCACTTTTGCACTTGTATTAGTGTGGAAAAACCACTCTTCACAATTGTGTTAGTGTTGAAAAACCACTTTTTGCACTTGTGTTAGTGTTAAAAAACGACTTTTCGCACTTGTGTTGGTGCAGGAAACCACTTTTGCACTTGTATTAGTGTGGAAAAAACACTTTTTGCACTTGTGATAGTGTTGAAAAACCACTTTTCGCACTTGTGTTAGTGTGGAAAAAACACTTTTCGCACTTGTGTTAGTGTTGAAAAACCACTTTTCGCACTTGTCTTAGTGTTGAAAAACCACTTTTCGCACTTGTGTTAGTGTTGAAAAACCACTTTTTGCACTTGTGTTAGTGCAGGAAACCACTTTTGCACTTGTATTAGTGTGGAAAAAACACTTTTTGCACTTGTGATAGTGATGAAAAACCACTTTTCGCACTTGTGTTAGTGTTGAAAAACCACTTTTCGCACTTGTGTTAGTGTTGAAAAACCACTTTTCGCACTTGTGTTGGTGCAGGAAACCACTTTTGCTCTTGTATTAGTGTGGAAAAAACACTTTTTGCACTTGTGATAGTGTTGAAAAACCACTTTTCGCACTTGTGTTAGTGTTGAAAAACCACTTTTCGCACTTGTGTTGGTGCAGGAAACCACTTTTGCACTTGTATTAGTGTGGAAAAACCACTTTTCGCACTTGTGTTAGTGTGAAAACCCCTTTTCGCACTTGTGTTAGTGTGAAAACCCCTTTTTGCACTTGTGTTAGTGTTGAAAAACCACTTTTCGCACTTGTGTTGGTGCAGGAAACCACTTTTGCACTTGTATTAGTATGGAAAAAACACTTTTTGCACTTGTGATAGTGTTGAAAAACCACTTTTCGCACTTGTGTTAGTGTTGAAAAACCGCTTTTTGCACTTGGTGCAGGAAATTGGTGCAGGAAACCACTTTTGCACTTGTATTAGTGTGGAAAAACCACTTTTCGCACTTATGTTAGTGTTGAAAAACCACTTTTCGCACTTGTGTTAGTGTTGAAAAACCACTTTTTGCACTTGTGTTTGTGTTGAAAAACCACTTTTCGCACTTGTGATAGTGTTGAAAAACCACTTTTCGCACTTGTGTTGTTGCAGGAAACTACTTTTGCACTTGTATTAGTGTGGAAAAACCACTTTTCGCACTTGTGTTAGTGTTGAAAAACCACTTTTTGCACTTGTGATGGTGTTGAAAAACCACTTTTCGCACTTGTGTTGGTGCAGGAAACCACTTTTGCACTTGTATTAGTGTGGAAAAACCACTTTTCGCACTTGTGTTAGTGTTGAAAAACCACTTTTCGCACTTGTGTTAGTGTTAAAAAACCACTTTTCGCACTTGTGTTGGTGCAGGAAACCACTTTTGCACTTGTATTAGTGTGGAAAAAACACTTTTTGCACTTGTGATAGTGTTGAAAAACCACTTTTCGCACTTGTGTTGGTGCAGGAAACCACTTTTGCACTTGTATTAGTGTGGAAAAACCACTTTTCGCACTTGTGTTAGTGTTGAAAAACCACTTTTTGCACTTGTGATGGTGTTGAAAAACCACTTTTCGCACTTGTGTTGGTGCAGGAAACCACTTTTGCACTTGTATTAGTGTGGAAAAACCACTTTTCGCACTTGTGTTAGTGTTGAAAAACCACTTTTCGCACTTGTGTTAGTGTTAAAAAACCACTTTTCGCACTTGTGTTGGTGCAGGAAACCACTTTTGCACTTGTATTAGTGTGGAAAAAACACTTTTTGCACTTGTGATAGTGTTGAAAAACCACTTTTCGCACTTGTGTTAGTGTTGAAAAACCACTTTTCGCACTTGTGTTGGTGCAGGAAACCACTTTTGCACTTGTATTAGTGTGGAAAAACCACTTTTCGCACTTGTGTTAGTTTTGAAAAACCACTTTTCACACTTGTGTTAGTGTTGAAAAACCACTTTTCGCACTTGTGTTGGTGCAGGAAACCACTTTTGCACTTGTATTAGTGTGGATAAAACACTTTTTGCACTTGTGATAGTGTTGAAAAACCACATTTCGCACTTGTGTTAGTGATCAAAAACCACTTTTTGCACTTGTGTTGGTGCAGGAAACCACTTTTGCACTTGTATTAGTGTGGAAAAACCACTTTTCGCACTTGTGTTAGTGTTGAAAAACCACTTTTTGCACTTGTGTTAGTGTTGAAAAACCACTTTTCACACTTGTGTTTGTGTTGAAAAACCACTTTTCGCACTAGTGTTGGTGCAGGAAACCACTTTTGCACTTGTATTAGTGTGGAAAAAACACTTTTTGCACTTGTGATAGTGTTGAAAAACCACTTTTCGCACTTGTGTTATTGTTGAAAAACCACTTTTCGCACTTGTGTTAGTGTTGAAAAACCACTTTTCGCACTTGTGTTGTTGCAGGAAACCACGTTTGCACTTGTATTAGTGTGGAAAAAACACTTTTTGCACTTGTGATAGTGTTGAAAAACCACTTTTCACACTTGTATTGGTGCAGGAAACCACTTTTGCACTTGTATTCGTGTGGAAAAACCACTTTTCGCACTTGTGTTAGTGTTGAAAAACCACTTTTCGCACTTGTGTTAGTGTTGAAAAACCACTTTTCGCACTTGTGTTAGTGTTGAAAAACCACTTTTCGCACTTGTGTTGGTGCAGTAAACAACTTTTGTACTTGTATTAGTGTGGAAAAACCAATTTTTGCACTTGTGTTAGTGTTGAAAAACCACTTTTCGCACTTGTGTTAGTGTTGAAAAACCACTTTTCGCACTTGTGTTAGTGTTGAAAAACCACTTTTCGCACTTGTGTTAGTGTTGAAAAACCACTTTTCGCACTTGTGTTAGTGTTGAAAAACCACTTTTCGCACTTGTGTTGGTGCAGTAAACAACTTTTGTACTTGTATTAGTGTGGAAAAACCAATTTTTGCACTTGTGATAGTGTCGAAAAACCACTTTTCGCACTTGTGTTAGTGTTGAAAAACCACTTTTCGCACTTGTGTTAGTGTTGAAAAACCACTTTTCGCACTTGTGTTGGTGCAGGAAACCACTTTTGCACTTGTATTAGTGTGGAAAAAACACTTTTTGCACTTGTGATAGTGTTGAAAAACCACTTTTCGCACTTGTGTTGGTGCAGGAAACCACTTTTGCACTTGTATTAGTGTGGAAAAACCACTTTTCGCACTTGTGTTAGTGTTGAAAAACCACTTTTTGCACTTGTGATGGTGTTGAAAAACCACTTTTCGCACTTGTGTTGGTGCAGGAAACCACTTTTGCACTTGTATTAGTGTGGAAAAACCACTTTTCGCACTTGTGTTAGTGTTGAAAAAGCACTTTTCGCACTTGTGTTAGTGTTAAAAAACCACTTTTCGCACTTGTGTTGGTGCAGGAAACCACTTTTGCACTTGTATTAGTGTGGAAAAAACACTTTTTGCACTTGTGATAGTGTTGAAAAACCACTTTTCGCACTTGTGTTAGTGTTGAAAAACCACTTTTCGCACTTGTGTTGGTGCAGGAAACCACTTTTGCACTTGAATTAGTGTGGAAAAACCACTTTTCGCACTTGTGTTAGTTTTGAAAAACCACTTTTCACACTTGTGTTAGTGTTGAAAAACCACTTTTCGCACTTGTGTTGGTGAAGGAAACCACTTTTGCACTTGTATTAGTGTGGATAAAACACTTTTTGCACTTGTGATAGTGTTGAAAAACCACTTTTCGCACTTGTGTTAGTGATCAAAAACCACTTTTCGCACTTGTGTTGGTGCAGGAAACCACTTTTGCACTTGTATTAGTGTGGAAAAACCACTTTTCGCACTTGTGTTAGTGTTGAAAAACCACTTTTTGCACTTGTATTAGTGTTGAAAAACCACTTTTCACACTTGTGTTTGTGTTGAAAAACCACTTTTCGCACTAGTGTTGGTGCAGGAAACCACTTTTGCACTTGTATTAGTGTGGAAAAAACACTTTTTGCACTTGTGATAGTGTTGAAAAACCACTTTTCGCACTTGTGTTATTGTTGAAAAACCACTTTTCGCACTTGTGTTAGTGTTGAAAAACCACTTTTCGCACTTGTGTTGTTGCAGGAAACCACGTTTGCACTTGTATTAGTGTGGAAAAAACACTTTTTGCACTTGTGATAGTGTTGAAAAACCACTTTTCACACTTGTATTGGTGCAGGAAACCACTTTTGCACTTGTATTCGTGTGGAAAAACCACTTTTCGCACTTGTGTTAGTGTTGAAAAACCACTTTTCGCACTTGTGTTAGTGTTGAAAAACCACTTTTCGCACTTGTGTTAGTGTTGAAAAACCACTTTTCGCACTTGTGTTGGTGCAGTAAACCACTTTTGTACTTGTATTAGTGTGGAAAAACCAATTTTTGCACTTGTGATAGTGTCGAAAAACCACTTTTCGCACTTGTGTTAGTGTTGAAAAACCACTTTTCGCACTTGTGTTAGTGTTGAAAAACCACTTTTTGCACTTGTGTTGTTGCAGGAAACCACTTTTGCACTTGTATTAGTGTGGAAAAACCACTTTCTGCACTTGTGTTAGTGTTGAAAAACCACTTTTTGCACTTGTGATGGTGTTGAAAAACCACTTTTCGCACTTGTGTTGGTGCAGGAAACCACTTTTGCACTTGCATTAGTGTGGAAAAACCACTTTTTGCACTTGTGATAGTGTCGAAAAACCACTTTTCGCACTTGTGTTAGTGTTGAAAAACCACTTTTCGCACTTGTGTTAGTGTTGAAAAACCACTTTTCGCACTTGTGTTAGTGTTGAAAAACCACTTTTCGCACTTGTGTTGGTGCAGTAAACAACTTTTGTACTTGTATTAGTGTGGAAAAACCAATTTTTGCACTTGTGATAGTGTCGAAAAACCACTTTTCGCACTTGTGTTAGTGTTGAAAAACCACTTTTCGCACTTGTGTTAGTGTTGAAAAACCACTTTTCGCACTTGTGTTGGTGCAGGAAACCACTTTTGCACTTGTATTAGTGTGGAAAAAACACTTTTTGCACTTGTGATAGTGTTGAAAAACCACTTTTCGCACTTGTGTTGGTGCAGGAAACCACTTTTGCACTTGTATTAGTGTGGAAAAACCACTTTTCGCACTTGTGTTAGTGTTGAAAAACCACTTTTTGCACTTGTGATGGTGTTGAAAAACCACTTTTCGCACTTGTGTTGGTGCAGGAAACCACTTTTGCACTTGTATTAGTGTGGAAAAACCACTTTTCGCACTTGTGTTAGTGTTGAAAAAGCACTTTTCGCACTTGTGTTAGTGTTAAAAAACCACTTTTCGCACTTGTGTTGGTGCAGGAAACCACTTTTGCACTTGTATTAGTGTGGAAAAAACACTTTTTGCACTTGTGATAGTGTTGAAAAACCACTTTTCGCACTTGTGTTAGTGTTGAAAAACCACTTTTCGCACTTGTGTTGGTGCAGGAAACCACTTTTGCACTTGAATTAGTGTGGAAAAACCACTTTTCGCACTTGTGTTAGTTTTGAAAAACCACTTTTCACACTTGTGTTAGTGTTGAAAAACCACTTTTCGCACTTGTGTTGGTGAAGGAAACCACTTTTGCACTTGTATTAGTGTGGATAAAACACTTTTTGCACTTGTGATAGTGTTGAAAAACCACTTTTCGCACTTGTGTTAGTGATCAAAAACCACTTTTCGCACTTGTGTTGGTGCAGGAAACCACTTTTGCACTTGTATTAGTGTGGAAAAACCACTTTTCGCACTTGTGTTAGTGTTGAAAAACCACTTTTTGCACTTGTATTAGTGTTGAAAAACCACTTTTCACACTTGTGTTTGTGTTGAAAAACCACTTTTCGCACTAGTGTTGGTGCAGGAAACCACTTTTGCACTTGTATTAGTGTGGAAAAAACACTTTTTGCACTTGTGATAGTGTTGAAAAACCACTTTTCGCACTTGTGTTATTGTTGAAAAACCACTTTTCGCACTTGTGTTAGTGTTGAAAAACCACTTTTCGCACTTGTGTTGTTGCAGGAAACCACGTTTGCACTTGTATTAGTGTGGAAAAAACACTTTTTGCACTTGTGATAGTGTTGAAAAACCACTTTTCACACTTGTATTGGTGCAGGAAACCACTTTTGCACTTGTATTCGTGTGGAAAAACCACTTTTCGCACTTGTGTTAGTGTTGAAAAACCACTTTTCGCACTTGTGTTAGTGTTGAAAAACCACTTTTCGCACTTGTGTTAGTGTTGAAAAACCACTTTTCGCACTTGTGTTGGTGCAGTAAACCACTTTTGTACTTGTATTAGTGTGGAAAAACCAATTTTTGCACTTGTGATAGTGTCGAAAAACCACTTTTCGCACTTGTGTTAGTGTTGAAAAACCACTTTTCGCACTTGTGTTAGTGTTGAAAAACCACTTTTTGCACTTGTGTTGTTGCAGGAAACCACTTTTGCACTTGTATTAGTGTGGAAAAACCACTTTCTGCACTTGTGTTAGTGTTGAAAAACCACTTTTTGCACTTGTGATGGTGTTGAAAAACCACTTTTCGCACTTGTGTTGGTGCAGGAAACCACTTTTGCACTTGCATTAGTGTGGAAAAACCACTTTTTGCACTTGTGATAGTGTCGAAAAACCACTTTTCGCACTTGTGTTAGTGTTGAAAAACCACTTTTCGCACTTGTGTTAGTGTTGAAAAACCACTTTTTGCACTTGTGTTGTTGCAGGAAACCACTTTTGCACTTGCATTAGTGTGGAAAAACCACTTTTCGCACTTGTGTTAGTGTTGAAAAACCACTTTTCGCACTTGTGTTATTGTTGCAAAACCACTTTTCGCACTTGTGTTAGTGTTGAAAAACCACATTTCGCACTTGTGTTGGTGCAGGAAACAACGTTTGCACTTGTATTAGTGTGGAAAAAACACTTTTTGCACTTGTGATAGTGTTGAAAAACCACTTTTCACACTTGTATTGGTGCAGGAAACCACTTTTGCACTTGTATTCGTGTGGAAAAACCACTTTTCGCACTTGTGTTAGTGTTGAAAAACCACTTTTCACACTTGTGTTAGTGTTGAAAAACCACTTTTCGCACTTGTGTTAGTGTTGAAAAACCACTTTTCGCACTTGTGTTGGTGCAGTAAACCACTTTTGCACTTGTATTAGTGTGGAAAAACCACTTTTTGCACTTGTGATAGTGTCGAAAAACCACTTTTCACACTTGTGTTAGTGTTGAAAAACCACTTTTCGCACTTGTGTTAGTGTTGAAAAACCACTTTTTGCACTTGTGTTGTTGCAGGAAACCACTTTTGCACTTGTATTAGTGTGGAAAAACCACTTTTCGCACTTGTGTTAGTGTTGAAAAACCACTTTTTGCACTTGTGATGGTGTTGAAAAACCACTTTTCGCACTTGTGTTGGTGCAGGAAACCACTTTTGCACTTGTATTAGTGTGGAAAAACCACTTTTCGCACTTGTGTTAGTGTTGAAAAACCACTTTTCGCACTTGTGTTAGTGTTAAAAAACCACTTTTCGCACTTGTGTTGGTGCAGGAAACCACTTTTGCACTTGTATTAGTGTGGAAAAAACACTTTTTGCACTTGTGATAGTGTTGAAAAACCACTTTTCGCACTTGTGTTAGTGTTGAAAAACCACTTCTCGCACTTGTGTTGGTGCAGGAAACCACTTTTGCACTTGTATTAGTGTGGAAAAACCACTTTTCACACTTGTGTTAGTTTTGAAAAACCACTTTTCACACTTGTGTTAGTGTTGAAAAACCACTTTTCGCACTTGTGTTGGTGCAGGAAACCACTTTTGCACTTGTATTAGTGTGGATAAAACACTTTTTGCACTTGTGATAGTGTTGAAAAACCACTTTTCGCACTTGTGTTAGTGTTGAAAAAACACTTTTCGCACTTGTGTTAGTGTTGAAAAACCACTTTTCGCACTTGTGTTGGTGCAGGAAACCACTTTTGCTCTTGTATTAGTGTGGAAAAAACACTTTTTGCACTTGTGATAGTGTTGAAAAACCACTTTTCGCACTTGTGTTAGTGTTGAAAAACCACTTTTCGCACTTGTGTTGGTGCAGGAAACCACTTTTGCATTTGTATTAGTGTGGAAAACCACTTTTCGCACTTGTGTTAGTGTTGAAAAACCACTTTTCGCACTTGTGTTCGTGTTGGAAAACCACTTTTCGCACTTGTGTTGTTGCAGGAAACCACGTTTGCACTTGTATTAGTGTGGAAAAAACACTTTTTGCACTTGTGATAGTGTTGAAAAACCACTTTTCACACTTGTATTGGTGCAGGAAACCACTTTTGCACTTGTATTCGTGTGGAAAAACCACTTTTCGCACTTGTGTTAGTGTTGAAAAACCACTTTTCGCACTTGTGTTGTTGCAGGAAACCACGTTTGCACTTGTATTAGTGTGGAAAAAACACTTTTTGCACTTGTGATAGTGTTGAAAAACCACTTTTCACACTTGTATTGGTGCAGGAAACCACTTTTGCACTTGTATTCGTGTGGAAAAACCACTTTTCGCACTTGTGTTAGTGTTGAAAAACCACTTTTCGCACTTGTGTTAGTGTTGAAAAACCACTTTTCGCACTTGTGTTAGTGTTGAAAAACCACTTTTCGCACTTGTGTTGGTGCAGTAAACAACTTTTGTACTTGTATTAGTGTGGAAAAACCAATTTTTGCACTTGTGTTAGTGTTGAAAAACCACTTTTCGCACTTGTGTTAGTGTTGAAAAACCACTTTTCGCACTTGTGTTAGTGTTGAAAAACCACTTTTCGCACTTGTGTTAGTGTTGAAAAACCACTTTTCGCACTTGTGTTAGTGTTGAAAAACCACTTTTCGCACTTGTGTTGGTGCAGTAAACAACTTTTGTACTTGTATTAGTGTGGAAAAACCAATTTTTGCACTTGTGATAGTGTCGAAAAACCACTTTTCGCACTTGTGTTAGTGTTGAAAAACCACTTTTCGCACTTGTGTTAGTGTTGAAAAACCACTTTTCGCACTTGTGTTGGTGCAGGAAACCACTTTTGCACTTGTATTAGTGTGGAAAAAACACTTTTTGCACTTGTGATAGTGTTGAAAAACCACTTTTCGCACTTGTGTTGGTGCAGGAACCACTTTTGCACTTGTATTAGTGTGGAAAAACCACTTTTCGCACTTGTGTTAGTGTTGAAAAACCACTTTTTGCACTTGTGATGGTGTTGAAAAACCACTTTTCGCACTTGTGTTGGTGCAGGAAACCACTTTTGCACTTGTATTAGTGTGGAAAAACCACTTTTCGCACTTGTGTTAGTGTTGAAAAAGCACTTTTCGCACTTGTGTTAGTGTTAAAAAACCACTTTTCGCACTTGTGTTGGTGCAGGAAACCACTTTTGCACTTGTATTAGTGTGGAAAAAACACTTTTTGCACTTGTGATAGTGTTGAAAAACCACTTTTCGCACTTGTGTTAGTGTTGAAAAACCACTTTTCGCACTTGTGTTGGTGCAGGAAACCACTTTTGCACTTGAATTAGTGTGGAAAAACCACTTTTCGCACTTGTGTTAGTTTTGAAAAACCACTTTTCACACTTGTGTTAGTGTTGAAAAACCACTTTTCGCACTTGTGTTGGTGAAGGAAACCACTTTTGCACTTGTATTAGTGTGGATAAAACACTTTTTGCACTTGTGATAGTGTTGAAAAACCACTTTTCGCACTTGTGTTAGTGATCAAAAACCACTTTTCGCACTTGTGTTGGTGCAGGAAACCACTTTTGCACTTGTATTAGTGTGGAAAAACCACTTTTCGCACTTGTGTTAGTGTTGAAAAACCACTTTTTGCACTTGTATTAGTGTTGAAAAACCACTTTTCACACTTGTGTTTGTGTTGAAAAACCACTTTTCGCACTAGTGTTGGTGCAGGAAACCACTTTTGCACTTGTATTAGTGTGGAAAAAACACTTTTTGCACTTGTGATAGTGTTGAAAAACCACTTTTCGCACTTGTGTTATTGTTGAAAAACCACTTTTCGCACTTGTGTTAGTGTTGAAAAACCACTTTTCGCACTTGTGTTGTTGCAGGAAACCACGTTTGCACTTGTATTAGTGTGGAAAAAACACTTTTTGCACTTGTGATAGTGTTGAAAAACCACTTTTCACACTTGTATTGGTGCAGGAAACCACTTTTGCACTTGTATTCGTGTGGAAAAACCACTTTTCGCACTTGTGTTAGTGTTGAAAAACCACTTTTCGCACTTGTGTTAGTGTTGAAAAACCACTTTTCGCACTTGTGTTAGTGTTGAAAAACCACTTTTCGCACTTGTGTTGGTGCAGTAAACCACTTTTGTACTTGTATTAGTGTGGAAAAACCAATTTTTGCACTTGTGATAGTGTCGAAAAACCACTTTTCGCACTTGTGTTAGTGTTGAAAAACCACTTTTCGCACTTGTGTTAGTGTTGAAAAACCACTTTTTGCACTTGTGTTGTTGCAGGAAACCACTTTTGCACTTGTATTAGTGTGGAAAAACCACTTTCTGCACTTGTGTTAGTGTTGAAAAACCACTTTTTGCACTTGTGATGGTGTTGAAAAACCACTTTTCGCACTTGTGTTGGTGCAGGAAACCACTTTTGCACTTGCATTAGTGTGGAAAAACCACTTTTTGCACTTGTGATAGTGTCGAAAAACCACTTTTCGCACTTGTGTTAGTGTTGAAAAACCACTTTTCGCACTTGTGTTAGTGTTGAAAAACCACTTTTTGCACTTGTGTTGTTGCAGGAAACCACTTTTGCACTTGCATTAGTGTGGAAAAACCACTTTTCGCACTTGTGTTAGTGTTGAAAAACCACTTTTCGCACTTGTGTTATTGTTGCAAAACCACTTTTCGCACTTGTGTTAGTGTTGAAAAACCACATTTCGCACTTGTGTTGGTGCAGGAAACAACGTTTGCACTTGTATTAGTGTGGAAAAAACACTTTTTGCACTTGTGATAGTGTTGAAAAACCACTTTTCACACTTGTATTGGTGCAGGAAACCACTTTTGCACTTGTATTCGTGTGGAAAAACCACTTTTCGCACTTGTGTTAGTGTTGAAAAACCACTTTTCACACTTGTGTTAGTGTTGAAAAACCACTTTTCGCACTTGTGTTAGTGTTGAAAAACCACTTTTCGCACTTGTGTTGGTGCAGTAAACCACTTTTGCACTTGTATTAGTGTGGAAAAACCACTTTTTGCACTTGTGATAGTGTCGAAAAACCACTTTTCACACTTGTGTTAGTGTTGAAAAACCACTTTTCGCACTTGTGTTAGTGTTGAAAAACCACTTTTTGCACTTGTGTTGTTGCAGGAAACCACTTTTGCACTTGTATTAGTGTGGAAAAACCACTTTTCGCACTTGTGTTAGTGTTGAAAAACCACTTTTTGCACTTGTGATGGTGTTGAAAAACCACTTTTCGCACTTGTGTTGGTGCAGGAAACCACTTTTGCACTTGTATTAGTGTGGAAAAACCACTTTTCGCACTTGTGTTAGTGTTGAAAAACCACTTTTCGCACTTGTGTTAGTGTTAAAAAACCACTTTTCGCACTTGTGTTGGTGCAGGAAACCACTTTTGCACTTGTATTAGTGTGGAAAAAACACTTTTTGCACTTGTGATAGTGTTGAAAAACCACTTTTCGCACTTGTGTTAGTGTTGAAAAACCACTTCTCGCACTTGTGTTGGTGCAGGAAACCACTTTTGCACTTGTATTAGTGTGGAAAAACCACTTTTCACACTTGTGTTAGTTTTGAAAAACCACTTTTCACACTTGTGTTAGTGTTGAAAAACCACTTTTCGCACTTGTGTTGGTGCAGGAAACCACTTTTGCACTTGTATTAGTGTGGATAAAACACTTTTTGCACTTGTGATAGTGTTGAAAAACCACTTTTCGCACTTGTGTTAGTGTTGAAAAAACACTTTTCGCACTTGTGTTAGTGTTGAAAAACCACTTTTCGCACTTGTGTTGGTGCAGGAAACCACTTTTGCTCTTGTATTAGTGTGGAAAAAACACTTTTTGCACTTGTGATAGTGTTGAAAAACCACTTTTCGCACTTGTGTTAGTGTTGAAAAACCACTTTTCGCACTTGTGTTGGTGCAGGAAACCACTTTTGCATTTGTATTAGTGTGGAAAACCACTTTTCGCACTTGTGTTAGTGTTGAAAAACCACTTTTCGCACTTGTGTTCGTGTTGGAAAACCACTTTTCGCACTTGTGTTGGTGCAGGAAACCACTTTTGCACTTGTATTAGTGTGGAAAAAACACTTTTTGCACTTGTGATAGTGTTGAAAAACCACTTTTCGCACTTGTGTTAGTGTTGAAAAACCACTTTTCGCACTAGTGTTGGTGCAGGAAACCACTTTTGCAGTTGTATTATTGTGGAAAAACCACTTTTCGCACTTGTGTTAGTGTTGAAAAACCACTTTTCGCACTTGTGTTAGTGTTGGAAAACCACTTTTCGCACTTGTGTTGGTGCAGGAAACCACTTTTGCACTTGTATTAGTGTGGAAAAAACACTTTTTGCACTTGTGATAGTGTTGAAAAACCACTTTTCGCACTTGTGTTAGTGTTGAAAAACCACTTTTCGCACTTGTGTTGGTGCAGGAAACCACTTTTGCACTTGGATTAGTGTGGAAAAACCACTTTTCGCACTTGTGTTAGTGTTGAAAAACGACTTTTCGCACTTGTGTTAGTGTTGAAAAACCACTTGTCGCACTTGTGTTGGTGCAGGAAACCACTTTTGCACTTGTATTAGTGTGGAAAAACCACTCTTCACAATTGTGTTAGTGTTGAAAAACCACTTTTTGCACTTGTGTTAGTGTTAAAAAACGACTTTTCGCACTTGTGTTGGTGCAGGAAACCACTTTTGCACTTGTATTAGTGTGGAAAAACACTTTTTGCACTTGTGATAGTGTTGAAAAAACCACTTTTCGCACTTGTGTTAGTGTGGAAAAAACACTTTTCGCACTTGTGTTAGTGTTGAAAAACCACTTTTCGCACTTGTCTTAGTGTTGAAAAACCACTTTTCGCACTTGTGTTAGTGTTGAAAAACCACTTTTTGCACTTGTGTTAGTGCAGGAAACCACTTTTGCACTTGTATTAGTGTGGAAAAAACACTTTTTGCACTTGTGATAGTGATGAAAAACCACTTTTCGCACTTGTGTTAGTGTTGAAAAACCACTTTTCGCACTTGTGTTAGTGTTGAAAAACCACTTTTCGCACTTGTGTTGGTGCAGGAAACCACTTTTGCTCTTGTATTAGTGTGGAAAAAACACTTTTTGCACTTGTGATAGTGTTGAAAAACCACTTTTCGCACTTGTGTTAGTGTTGAAAAACCACTTTTCGCACTTGTGTTGGTGCAGGAAACCACTTTTGCACTTGTATTAGTGTGGAAAAACCACTTTTCGCACTTGTGTTAGTGTGAAAACCCCTTCTCGCACTTGTGTTAGTGTGAAAACCCCTTTTTGCACTTGTGTTAGTGTTGAAAAACCACTTTTCGCACTTGTGTTGGTGCAGGAAACCACTTTTGCACTTGTATTAGTATGGAAAAAACACTTTTTGCACTTGTGATAGTGTTGAAAAACCACTTTTCGCACTTGTGTTAGTGTTGAAAAACCGCTTTTTGCACTTGGTGCAGGAAATTGGTGCAGGAAACCACTTTTGCACTTGTATTAGTGTGGAAAAACCACTTTTCGCACTTATGTTAGTGTTGAAAAACCACTTTTCGCACTTGTGTTAGTGTTGAAAAACCACTTTTTGCACTTGTGTTTGTGTTGAAAAACCACTTTTCGCACTTGTGATAGTGTTGAAAAACCACTTTTCGCACTTGTGTTGTTGCAGGAAACTACTTTTGCACTTGTATTAGTGTGGAAAAACCACTTTTCGCACTTGTGTTAGTGTTGAAAAACCACTTTTTGCACTTGTGATGGTGTTGAAAAACCACTTTTCGCACTTGTGTTGGTGCAGGAAACCACTTTTGCACTTGTATTAGTGTGGAAAAACCACTTTTCGCACTTGTGTTAGTGTTGAAAAACCACTTTTCGCACTTGTGTTAGTGTTAAAAAACCACTTTTCGCACTTGTGTTGGTGCAGGAAACCACTTTTGCACTTGTATTAGTGTGGAAAAAACACTTTTTGCACTTGTGATAGTGTTGAAAAACCACTTTTCACACTTGTGTTGGTGCAGGAAACCACTTTTGCACTTGTATTAGTGTGGAAAAACCACTTTTCGCACTTGTGTTAGTGTTGAAAAACCACTTTTTGCACTTGTGATGGTGTTGAAAAACCACTTTTCGCACTTGTGTTGGTGCAGGAAACCACTTTTGCACTTGTATTAGTGTGGAAAAACCACTTTTCGCACTTGTGTTAGTGTTGAAAAACCACTTTTCGCACTTGTGTTAGTGTTAAAAAACCACTTTTCGCACTTGTGTTGGTGCAGGAAACCACTTTTGCACTTGTATTAGTGTGGAAAAAACACTTTTTGCACTTGTGATAGTGTTGAAAAACGACTTTTCGCACTTGTGTTAGTGTTGAAAAACCACTTGTCGCACTTGTGTTGGTGCAGGAAACCACTTTTGCACTTGTATTAGTGTGGAAAAACCACTCTTCACAATTGTGTTAGTGTTGAAAAACCACTTTTTGCACTTGTGTTAGTGTTAAAAAACGACTTTTCGCACTTGTGTTGGTGCAGGAAACCACTTTTGCACTTGTATTAGTGTGGAAAAAACACTTTTTGCACTTGTGATAGTGTTGAAAAACCACTTTTCGCACTTGTGTTAGTGTGGAAAAACACTTTTCGCACTTGTGTTAGTGTTGAAAAACCACTTTTCGCACTTGTCTTAGTGTTGAAAAACCACTTTTCGCACTTGTGTTAGTGTTGAAAAACCACTTTTTGCACTTGTGTTAGTGCAGGAAACCACTTTTGCACTTGTATTAGTGTGGAAAAAACACTTTTTGCACTTGTGATAGTGATGAAAAACCACTTTTCGCACTTGTGTTAGTGTTGAAAAACCACTTTTCGCACTTGTGTTAGTGTTGAAAAACCACTTTTCGCACTTGTGTTGGTGCAGGAAACCACTTTTGCTCTTGTATTAGTGTGGAAAAAACACTTTTTGCACTTGTGATAGTGTTGAAAAACCACTTTTCGCACTTGTGTTAGTGTTGAAAAACCACTTTTCGCACTTGTGTTGGTGCAGGAAACCACTTTTGCACTTGTATTAGTGTGGAAAAACCACTTTTCGCACTTGTGTTAGTGTGAAAACCCCTTTTCGCACTTGTGTTAGTGTGAAAACCCCTTTTTGCACTTGTGTTAGTGTTGAAAAACCACTTTTCGCACTTGTGTTGGTGCAGGAAACCACTTTTGCACTTGTATTAGTATGGAAAAAACACTTTTCGCACTTGTGATAGTGTTGAAAAACCACTTTTCGCACTTGTGTTAGTGTTGAAAAACCGCTTTTTGCACTTGGTGCAGGAAATTGGTGCAGGAAACCACTTTTGCACTTGTATTAGTGTGGAAAAACCACTTTTCGCACTTATGTTAGTGTTGAAAAACCACTTTTCGCACTTGTGTTAGTGTTGAAAAACCACTTTTTGCACTTGTGTTTGTGTTGAAAAACCACTTTTCGCACTTGTGATAGTGTTGAAAAACCACTTTTCGCACTTGTGTTGTTGCAGGAAACTACTTTTGCACTTGTATTAGTGTGGAAAAACCACTTTTCGCACTTGTGTTAGTGTTGAAAAACCACTTTTTGCACTTGTGATGGTGTTGAAAAACCACTTTTCGCACTTGTGTTGGTGCAGGAAACCACTTTTGCACTTGTATTAGTGTGGAAAAACCACTTTTCGCACTTGTGTTAGTGTTGAAAAACCACTTTTCGCACTTGTGTTAGTGTTAAAAAACCACTTTTCGCACTTGTGTTGGTGCAGGAAACCACTTTTGCACTTGTATTAGTGTGGAAAAAACACTTTTTGCACTTGTGATAGTGTTGAAAAACCACTTTTCGCACTTGTGTTGGTGCAGGAAACCACTTTTGCACTTGTATTAGTGTGGAAAAACCACTTTTCGCACTTGTGTTAGTGTTGAAAAACCACTTTTTGCACTTGTGATGGTGTTGAAAAACCACTTTTCGCACTTGTGTTGGTGCAGGAAACCACTTTTGCACTTGTATTAGTGTGGAAAAACCACTTTTCGCACTTGTGTTAGTGTTGAAAAACCACTTTTCGCACTTGTGTTAGTGTTAAAAAACCACTTTTCGCACTTGTGTTGGTGCAGGAAACCACTTTTGCACTTGTATTAGTGTGGAAAAAACACTTTTTGCACTTGTGATAGTGTTGAAAAACCACTTTTCGCACTTGTGTTAGTGTTGAAAAACCACTTTTCGCCCTTGTGTTGGTGCAGGAAACCACTTTTGCACTTGTATTAGTGTGGAAAAACCACTTTTCGCACTTGTGTTAGTTTTGAAAAACCACTTTTCACACTTGTGTTAGTGTTGAAAAACCACTTTTCGCACTTGTGTTGGTGCAGGAAACCACTTTTGCACTTGTATTAGTGTGGATAAAACACTTTTTGCACTTGTGATAGTGTTGAAAAACCACATTTCGCACTTGTGTTAGTGATCAAAAACCACTTTTTGCACTTGTGTTGGTGCAGGAAACCACTTTTGCACTTGTATTAGTGTGGAAAAACCACTTTTCGCACTTGTGTTAGTGTTGAAAAACCACTTTTTGCACTTGTGTTAGTGTTGAAAAACCACTTTTCACACTTGTGTTTGTGTTGAAAAACCACTTTTCGCACTTGTGTTGGTGCAGGAAACCACTTTTGCACTTGTATTAGTGTGGAAAAACCACTTTTCGCACTTGTGTTAGTGTTGAAAAACCACTTTTCGCACTTGTGTTAGTGTTAAAAAACCACTTTTCGCACTTGTGTTGGTGCAGGAAACCACTTTTGCACTTGTATTAGTGTGGAAAAAACACTTTTTGCACTTGTGATAGTGTTGAAAAACGACTTTTCGCACTTGTGTTAGTGTTGAAAAACCACTTGTCGCACTTGTGTTGGTGCAGGAAACCACTTTTGCACTTGTATTAGTGTGGAAAAACCACTCTTCACAATTGTGTTAGTGTTGAAAAACCACTTTTTGCACTTGTGTTAGTGTTAAAAAACGACTTTTCGCACTTGTGTTGGTGCAGGAAACCACTTTTGCACTTGTATTAGTGTGGAAAAAACACTTTTTGCACTTGTGATAGTGTTGAAAAACCACTTTTCGCACTTGTGTTAGTGTGGAAAAAACACTTTTCGCACTTGTGTTAGTGTTGAAAAACCACTTTTCGCACTTGTCTTAGTGTTGAAAAACCACTTTTCGCACTTGTGTTAGTGTTGAAAAACCACTTTTTGCACTTGTGTTAGTGCAGGAAACCACTTTTGCACTTGTATTAGTGTGGAAAAAACACTTTTTGCACTTGTGATAGTGATGAAAAACCACTTTTCGCACTTGTGTTAGTGTTGAAAAACCACTTTTCGCACTTGTGTTAGTGTTGAAAAACCACTTTTCGCACTTGTGTTGGTGCAGGAAACCACTTTTGCTCTTGTATTAGTGTGGAAAAAACACTTTTTGCACTTGTGATAGTGTTGAAAAACCACTTTTCGCACTTGTGTTAGTGTTGAAAAACCACTTTTCGCACTTGTGTTGGTGCAGGAAACCACTTTTGCACTTGTATTAGTGTGGAAAAACCACTTTTCGCACTTGTGTTAGTGTGAAAACCCCTTTTCGCACTTGTGTTAGTGTGAAAACCCCTTTTTGCACTTGTGTTAGTGTTGAAAAACCACTTTTCGCACTTGTGTTGGTGCAGGAAACCACTTTTGCACTTGTATTAGTATGGAAAAAACACTTTTTGCACTTGTGATAGTGTTGAAAAACCACTTTTCGCACTTGTGTTAGTGTTGAAAAACCGCTTTTTGCACTTGGTGCAGGAAATTGGTGCAGGAAACCACTTTTGCACTTGTGTTAGTGTGGAAAAACCACTTTTCGCACTTATGTTAGTGTTGAAAAACCACTTTTCGCACTTGTGTTAGTGTTGAAAAACCACTTTTTGCACTTGTGTTTGTGTTGAAAAACCACTTTTCGCACTTGTGATAGTGTTGAAAAACCACTTTTCGCACTTGTGTTGTTGCAGGAAACTACTTTTGCACTTGTATTAGTGTGGAAAAACCACTTTTCGCACTTGTGTTAGTGTTGAAAAACCACTTTTTGCACTTGTGATGGTGTTGAAAAACCACTTTTCGCACTTGTGTTGGTGCAGGAAACCACTTTTGCACTTGTATTAGTGTGGAAAAACCACTTTTCGCACTTGTGTTAGTGTTGAAAAACCACTTTTCGCACTTGTGTTAGTGTTAAAAAACCACTTTTCGCACTTGTGTTGGTGCAGGAAACCACTTTTGCACTTGTATTAGTGTGGAAAAAACACTTTTTGCACTTGTGATAGTGTTGAAAAACCACTTTTCGCACTTGTGTTGGTGCAGGAAACCACTTTTGCACTTGTATTAGTGTGGAAAAACCACTTTTCGCACTTGTGTTAGTGTTGAAAAACCACTTTTTGCACTTGTGATGGTGTTGAAAAACCACTTTTCGCACTTGTGTTGGTGCAGGAAACCACTTTTGCACTTGTATTAGTGTGGAAAAACCACTTTTCGCACTTGTGTTAGTGTTGAAAAACCACTTTTCGCACTTGTGTTAGTGTTAAAAAACCACTTTTCGCACTTGTGTTGGTGCAGGAAACCACTTTTGCACTTGTATTAGTGTGGAAAAAACACTTTTTGCACTTGTGATAGTGTTGAAAAACCACTTTTCGCACTTGTGTTAGTGTTGAAAAACCACTTTTCGCACTTGTGTTGGTGCAGGAAACCACTTTTGCACTTGTATTAGTGTGGAAAAACCACTTTTCGCACTTGTGTTAGTTTTGAAAAACCACTTTTCACACTTGTGTTAGTGTTGAAAAACCACTTTTCGCACTTGTGTTGGTGCAGGAAACCACTTTTGCACTTGTATTAGTGTGGATAAAACACTTTTTGCACTTGTGATAGTGTTGAAAAACCACATTTCGCACTTGTGTTAGTGATCAAAAACCACTTTTTGCACTTGTGTTGGTGCAGGAAACCACTTTTGCACTTGTATTAGTGTGGAAAAACCACTTTTCGCACTTGTGTTAGTGTTGAAAAACCACTTTTTGCACTTGTGTTAGTGTTGAAAAACCACTTTTCACACTTGTGTTTGTGTTGAAAAACCACTTTTCGCACTAGTGTTGGTGCAGGAAACCACTTTTGCACTTGTATTAGTGTGGAAAAAACACTTTTTGCACTTGTGATAGTGTTGAAAAACCACTTTTCGCACTTGTGTTATTGTTGAAAAACCACTTTTCGCACTTGTGTTAGTGTTGAAAAACCACTTTTCGCACTTGTGTTGTTGCAGGAAACCACGTTTGCACTTGTATTAGTGTGGAAAAAACACTTTTTGCACTTGTGATAGTGTTGAAAAACCACTTTTCACACTTGTATTGGTGCAGGAAACCACTTTTGCACTTGTATTCGTGTGGAAAAACCACTTTTCGCACTTGTGTTAGTGTTGAAAAACCACTTTTCGCACTTGTGTTAGTGTTGAAAAACCACTTTTCGCACTTGTGTTAGTGTTGAAAAACCACTTTTCGCACTTGTGTTGGTGCAGTAAACAACTTTTGTACTTGTATTAGTGTGGAAAAACCAATTTTTGCACTTGTGTTAGTGTTGAAAAACCACTTTTCGCACTTGTGTTAGTGTTGAAAAACCACTTTTCGCACTTGTGTTAGTGTTGAAAAACCACTTTTCGCACTTGTGTTAGTGTTGAAAAACCACTTTTCGCACTTGTGTTAGTGTTGAAAAACCACTTTTCGCACTTGTGTTGGTGCAGTAAACAACTTTTGTACTTGTATTAGTGTGGAAAAACCAATTTTTGCACTTGTGATAGTGTCGAAAAACCACTTTTCGCACTTGTGTTAGTGTTGAAAAACCACTTTTCGCACTTGTGTTAGTGTTGAAAAACCACTTTTCGCACTTGTGTTGGTGCAGGAAACCACTTTTGCACTTGTATTAGTGTGGAAAAAACACTTTTTGCACTTGTGATAGTGTTGAAAAACCACTTTTCACACTTGTGTTGGTGCAGGAAACCACTTTTGCACTTGTATTAGTGTGGAAAAACCACTTTTCGCACTTGTGTTAGTGTTGAAAAACCACTTTTTGCACTTGTGATGGTGTTGAAAAACCACTTTTCGCACTTGTGTTGGTGCAGGAAACCACTTTTGCACTTGTATTAGTGTGGAAAAACCACTTTTCGCACTTGTGTTAGTGTTGAAAAAGCACTTTTCGCACTTGTGTTAGTGTTAAAAAACCACTTTTCGCACTTGTGTTGGTGCAGGAAACCACTTTTGCACTTGTATTAGTGTGGAAAAAACACTTTTTGCACTTGTGATAGTGTTGAAAAACCACTTTTCGCACTTGTGTTAGTGTTGAAAAACCACTTTTCGCACTTGTGTTGGTGCAGGAAGCCACTTTTGCACTTGTATTAGTGTGGAAAAACCACTTTTCGCACTTGTGTTAGTTTTGAAAAACCACTTTTCACACTTGTGTTAGTGTTGAAAAACCACTTTTCGCACTTGTGTTGGTGAAGGAAACCACTTTTGCACTTGTATTAGTGTGGATAAAACACTTTTTGCACTTGTGATAGTGTTGAAAAACCACTTTTCGCACTTGTGTTAGTGATCAAAAACCACTTTTCGCACTTGTGTTGGTGCAGGAAACCACTTTTGCACTTGTATTAGTGTGGAAAAACCACTTTTCGCACTTGTGTTAGTGTTGAAAAACCACTTTTTGCACTTGTATTAGTGTTGAAAAACCACTTTTCACACTTGTGTTTGTGTTGAAAAACCACTTTTCGCACTAGTGTTGGTGCAGGAAACCACTTTTGCACTTGTATTAGTGTGGAAAAAACACTTTTTGCACTTGTGATAGTGTTGAAAAACCACTTTTCGCAGTTGTGTTATTGTTGAAAAACCACTTTTCGCACTTGTGTTAGTGTTGAAAAACCACTTTTCGCACTTGTGTTGTTGCAGGAAACCACGTTTGCACTTGTATTAGTGTGGAAAAAACACTTTTTGCACTTGTGATAGTGTTGAAAAACCACTTTTCACACTTGTATTGGTGCAGGAAACCACTTTTGCACTTGTATTCGTGTGGAAAAACCACTTTTCGCACTTGTGTTAGTGTTGAAAAACCACTTTTCGCACTTGTGTTAGTGTTGAAAAACCACTTTTCGCACTTGTGTTAGTGTTGAAAAACCACTTTTCGCACTTGTGTTGGTGCAGTAAACCACTTTTGTACTTGTATTAGTGTGGAAAAACCAATTTTTGCACTTGTGATAGTGTCGAAAAACCACTTTTCGCACTTGTGTTAGTGTTGAAAAACCACTTTTCGCACTTGTGTTAGTGTTGAAAAACCACTTTTTGCACTTGTGTTGTTGCAGGAAACCACTTTTGCACTTGTATTAGTGTGGAAAAACCACTTTCTGCACTTGTGTTAGTGTTGAAAAACCACTTTTTGCACTTGTGATGGTGTTGAAAAACCACTTTTCGCACTTGTGTTGGTGCAGGAAACCACTTTTGCACTTGCATTAGTGTGGAAAAACCACTTTTTGCACTTGTGATAGTGTCGAAAAACCACTTTTCGCACTTGTGTTAGTGTTGAAAAACCACTTTTCGCACTTGTGTTAGTGTTGAAAAACCACTTTTTGCACTTGTGTTGTTGCAGGAAACCACTTTTGCACTTGTATTAGTGTGGAAAAACCACTTTTCGCACTTGTGTTAGTGTTGAAAAACCACTTTTCGCACTTGTGTTATTGTTGAAAAACCACTTTTCGCACTTGTGTTAGTGTTGAAAAACCACATTTCGCACTTGTGTTGGTGCAGGAAACAACGTTTGCACTTGTATTAGTGTGGAAAAAACACTTTTTGCACTTGTGATAGTGTTGAAAAACCACTTTTCACACTTGTATTGGTGCAGGAAACCACTTTTGCACTTGTATTCGTGTGGAAAAACCACTTTTCGCACTTGTGTTAGTGTTGAAAAACCACTTTTCGCACTTGTGTTAGTGTTGAAAAACCACTTTTCGCACTTGTGTTAGTGTTGAAAAACCACTTTTCGCACTTGTGTTGGTGCAGTAAACCACTTTTGCACTTGTATTAGTGTGGAAAAACCACTTTTTGCACTTGTGATAGTGTCGAAAAACCACTTTTCGCACTTGTGTTAGTGTTGAAAAACCACTTTTCGCACTTGTGTTAGTGTTGAAAAACCACTTTTTGCACTTGTGTTGTTGCAGGAAACCACTTTTGCACTTGTATTAGTGTGGAAAAACCACTTTTCGCACTTGTGTTAGTGTTGAAAAACCACTTTTTGCACTTGTGATGGTGTTGAAAAACCACTTTTCGCACTTGTGTTGGTGCAGGAAACCACTTTTGCACTTGTATTAGTGTGGTAAAACCACTTTTCGCACTTGTGTTAGTGTTGAAAAACCACTTTTCGCACTTGTGTTAGTGTTAAAAAACCACTTTTCGCACTTGTGTTGGTGCAGGAAACCACTTTTGCACTTGTATTAGTGTGGAAAAAACACTTTTTGCACTTGTGATAGTGTTGAAAAACCACTTTTCGCACTTGTGTTAGTGTTGAAAAACCACTTCTCGCACTTGTGTTGGTGCAGGAAACCACTTTTGCACTTGTATTAGTGTGGAAAAACCACTTTTCGCACTTGTGTTAGTTTTGAAAAACCACTTTTCACACTTGTGTTAGTGTTGAAAAACCACTTTTCGCACTTGTGTTGGTGCAGGAAACCACTTTTGCACTTGTATTAGTGTGGATAAAACACTTTTTGCACTTGTGATAGTGTTGAAAAACCACTTTTCGCACTTGTGTTAGTGATCAAAAACCACTTTTCGCACTTGTGTTGGTGCAGGAAACCACTTTTGCACTTGTATTAGTGTGGAAAAACCACTTTTCACACTTGTGTTAGTGTTGAAAAACCACTTTTCGCACTTGTGTTAGTGTTGAAAAACCACTTTTCGCACTTGTGTTGGTGCAGGAAACCACTTTTGCTCTTGTATTAGTGTGGAAAAAACACTTTTTGCACTTGTGATAGTGTTGAAAAACCACTTTTCGCACTTGTGTTAGTGTTGAAAAAACACTTTTCGCACTTGTGTTAGTGTTGAAAAACCACTTTTCGCACTTGTGTTGGTGCAGGAAACCACTTTTGCTCTTGTATTAGTGTGGAAAAAACACTTTTTGCACTTGTGATAGTGTTGAAAAACCACTTTTCGCACTTGTGTTAGTGTTGAAAAACCACTTTTTCGCAATTGTGTTGGTGCAGGAAACCACTTTTGCATTTGTATTAGTGTGGAAAACCACTTTTCGCACTTGTGTTAGTGTTGAAAAACCACTTTTCGCACTTGTGTTCGTGTTGAAAAACCACTTTTCGCACTAGTGTTGGTGCAGGAAACCACTTTTGCACTTGTATTAGTGTGGAAAAAACACTTTTTGCACTTGTGATAGTGTTGAAAAACCACTTTTCGCAGTTGTGTTATTGTTGAAAAACCACTTTTCGCACTTGTGTTAGTGTTGAAAAACCACTTTTCGCACTTGTGTTGTTGCAGGAAACCACGTTTGCACTTGTATTAGTGTGGAAAAAACACTTTTTGCACTTGTGATAGTGTTGAAAAACCACTTTTCACACTTGTATTGGTGCAGGAAACCACTTTTGCACTTGTATTCGTGTGGAAAAACCACTTTTCGCACTTGTGTTAGTGTTGAAAAACCACTTTTCGCACTTGTGTTAGTGTTGAAAAACCACTTTTCGCACTTGTGTTAGTGTTGAAAAACCACTTTTCGCACTTGTGTTGGTGCAGTAAACCACTTTTGTACTTGTATTAGTGTGGAAAAACCAATTTTTGCACTTGTGATAGTGTCGAAAAACCACTTTTCGCACTTGTGTTAGTGTTGAAAAACCACTTTTCGCACTTGTGTTAGTGTTGAAAAACCACTTTTTGCACTTGTGTTGTTGCAGGAAACCACTTTTGCACTTGTATTAGTGTGGAAAAACCACTTTCTGCACTTGTGTTAGTGTTGAAAAACCACTTTTTGCACTTGTGATGGTGTTGAAAAACCACTTTTCGCACTTGTGTTGGTGCAGGAAACCACTTTTGCACTTGCATTAGTGTGGAAAAACCACTTTTTGCACTTGTGATAGTGTCGAAAAACCACTTTTCGCACTTGTGTTAGTGTTGAAAAACCACTTTTCGCACTTGTGTTAGTGTTGAAAAACCACTTTTTGCACTTGTGTTGTTGCAGGAAACCACTTTTGCACTTGTATTAGTGTGGAAAAACCACTTTTCGCACTTGTGTTAGT
The DNA here is from genome assembly GCF_964187855.1 of Myxine glutinosa. Classification (NCBI taxonomy): domain Eukaryota; kingdom Metazoa; phylum Chordata; class Myxini; order Myxiniformes; family Myxinidae; genus Myxine; species Myxine glutinosa. The sequence goes on along the minus strand of NC_136270.1, from coordinate 59,507,971 downwards.
GTTGAAAAACCACTTTTCGCACTTGTGTTATTGTTGAAAAACCACTTTTCGCACTTGTGTTAGTGTTGAAAAACCACATTTCACACTTGTGTTGGTGCAGGAAACAACGTTTGCACTTGTATTAGTGTGGAAAAAACACTTTTTGCACTTGTGATAGTGTTGAAAAACCACTTTTCACACTTGTATTGGTGCAGGAAACCACTTTTGCACTTGTATTCGTGTGGAAAACCACTTTTCGCACTTGTGTTAGTGTTGAAAAACCACTTTTCGCACTTGTGTTAGTGTTGAAAAACCACTTTTCGCACTTGTGTTAGTGTTGAAAAACCACTTTTCGCACTTGTGTTGGTGCAGTAAACCACTTTTGCACTTGTATTAGTGTGGAAAAACCACTTTTTGCACTTGTGATAGTGTCGAAAAACCACTTTTCGCACTTGTGTTAGTGTTGAAAAACCACTTTTCGCACTTGTGTTAGTGTTGAAAAACCACTTTTTGCACTTGTGTTGTTGCAGGAAACCACTTTTGCACTTGTATTAGTGTGGAAAAACCACTTTTCGCACTTGTGTTAGTGTTGAAAAACCACTTTTTGCACTTGTGATGGTGTTGAAAAACCACTTTTCGCACTTGTGTTGGTGCAGGAAACCACTTTTGCACTTGTATTAGTGTGGTAAAACCACTTTTCGCACTTGTGTTAGTGTTGAAAAACCACTTTTCGCACTTGTGTTAGTGTTAAAAAACCACTTTTCGCACTTGTGTTGGTGCAGGAAACCACTTTTGCACTTGTATTAGTGTGGAAAAAACACTTTTTGCACTTGTGATAGTGTTGAAAAACCACTTTTCGCACTTGTGTTAGTGTTGAAAAACCACTTCTCGCAGTTGTGTTGGTGCAGGAAACCACTTTTGCACTTGTATTAGTGTGGAAAAACCACTTTTCGCACTTGTGTTAGTTTTGAAAAACCACTTTTCACACTTGTGTTAGTGTTGAAAAACCACTTTTCACACTTGTGTTGGTGCAGGAAACCACTTTTGCACTTGTATTAGTGTGGATAAAACACTTTTTGCACTTGTGATAGTGTTGAAAAACCACTTTTCGCACTTGTGTTAGTGATCAAAAACCACTTTTCGCACTTGTGTTGGTGCAGGAAACCACTTTTGCACTTGTATTAGTGTGGAAAAACCACTTTTCACACTTGTGTTAGTGTTGAAAAACCACTTTTCGCACTTGTGTTAGTGTTGAAAAACCACTTTTCGCACTTGTGTTGGTGCAGGAAACCACTTTTGCTCTTGTATTAGTGTGGAAAAAACACTTTTTGCACTTGTGATAGTGTTGAAAAACCACTTTTCGCACTTGTGTTAGTGTTGAAAAAACACTTTTCGCACTTGTGTTAGTGTTGAAAAACCACTTTTCGCACTTGTGTTGGTGCAGGAAACCACTTTTGCTCTTGTATTAGTGTGGAAAAAACACTTTTTGCACTTGTGATAGTGTTGAAAAACCACTTTTCGCACTTGTGTTAGTGTTGAAAAACCACTTTTTCGCAATTGTGTTGGTGCAGGAAACCACTTTTGCATTTGTATTAGTGTGGAAAACCACTTTTCGCACTTGTGTTAGTGTTGAAAAACCACTTTTCGCACTTGTGTTCGTGTTGGAAAACCACTTTTCGCACTTGTGTTGGTGCAGGAAACCACTTTTGCACTTGTATTAGTGTGGAAAAAACACTTTTTGCACTTGTGATAGTGTTGAAAAACCACTTTTCGCACTTGTGTTAGTGTTGAAAAACCACTTTTCGCACTAGTGTTGGTGCAGGAAACCACTTTTGCAGTTGTATTATTGTGGAAAAACCACTTTTCGCACTTGTGTTAGTGTTGAAAAACCACTTTTCGCACTTGTGTTAGTGTTGGAAAACCACTTTTCGCACTTGTGTTGGTGCAGGAAACCACTTTTGCACTTGTATTAGTGTGGAAAAAACACTTTTTGCACTTGTGATAGTGTTGAAAAACCACTTTTCGCACTTGTGTTAGTGTTGAAAAACCACTTTTCGCACTTGTGTTGGTGCAGGAAACCACTTTTGCACTTGGATTAGTGTGGAAAAACCACTTTTCGCACTTGTGTTAGTGTTGAAAAACGACTTTTCGCACTTGTGTTAGTGTTGAAAAACCACTTGTCGCACTTGTGTTGGTGCAGGAAACCACTTTTGCACTTGTATTAGTGTGGAAAAACCACTCTTCACAATTGTGTTAGTGTTGAAAAACCACTTTTTGCACTTGTGTTAGTGTTAAAAAACGACTTTTCGCACTTGTGTTGGTGCAGGAAACCACTTTTGCACTTGTATTAGTGTGGAAAAAACACTTTTTGCACTTGTGATAGTGTTGAAAAACCACTTTTCGCACTTGTGTTAGTGTGGAAAAAACACTTTTCGCACTTGTGTTAGTGTTGAAAAACCACTTTTCGCACTTGTCTTAGTGTTGAAAAACCACTTTTCGCACTTGTGTTAGTGTTGAAAAACCACTTTTTGCACTTGTGTTAGTGCAGGAAACCACTTTTGCACTTGTATTAGTGTGGAAAAAACACTTTTTGCACTTGTGATAGTGATGAAAAACCACTTTTCGCACTTGTGTTAGTGTTGAAAAACCACTTTTCGCACTTGTGTTAGTGTTGAAAAACCACTTTTCGCACTTGTGTTGGTGCAGGAAACCACTTTTGCTCTTGTATTAGTGTGGAAAAAACACTTTTTGCACTTGTGATAGTGTTGAAAAACCACTTTTCGCACTTGTGTTAGTGTTGAAAAACCACTTTTCGCACTTGTGTTGGTGCAGGAAACCACTTTTGCACTTGTATTAGTGTGGAAAAACCACTTTTCGCACTTGTGTTAGTGTGAAAACCCCTTTTCGCACTTGTGTTAGTGTGAAAACCCCTTTTTGCACTTGTGTTAGTGTTGAAAAACCACTTTTCGCACTTGTGTTGGTGCAGGAAACCACTTTTGCACTTGTATTAGTATGGAAAAAACACTTTTTGCACTTGTGATAGTGTTGAAAAACCACTTTTCGCACTTGTGTTAGTGTTGAAAAACCGCTTTTTGCACTTGGTGCAGGAAATTGGTGCAGGAAACCACTTTTGCACTTGTATTAGTGTGGAAAAACCACTTTTCGCACTTATGTTAGTGTTGAAAAACCACTTTTCGCACTTGTGTTAGTGTTGAAAAACCACTTTTTGCACTTGTGTTTGTGTTGAAAAACCACTTTTCGCACTTGTGTTCGTGTTGGAAAACCACTTTTCGCACTTGTGTTGGTGCAGGAAACCACTTTTGCACTTGTATTAGTGTGGAAAAAACACTTTTTGCACTTGTGATAGTGTTGAAAAACCACTTTTCGCACTTGTGTTAGTGTTGAAAAACCACTTTTCGCACTAGTGTTGGTGCAGGAAACCACTTTTGCAGTTGTATTATTGTGGAAAAACCACTTTTCGCACTTGTGTTAGTGTTGAAAAACCACTTTTCGCACTTGTGTTAGTGTTGCAAAACCACTTTTCGCACTTGTGTTGGTGCAGGAAACCACTTTTGCACTTGTATTAGTGTGGAAAAAACACTTTTTGCACTTGTGATAGTGTTGAAAAACCACTTTTCGCACTTGTGTTAGTGTTGAAAAACCACTTTTCGCACTTGTGTTGGTGCAGGAAACCACTTTTGCACTTGGATTAGTGTGGAAAAACCACTTTTCGCACTTGTGTTAGTGTTGAAAAACGACTTTTCGCACTTGTGTTAGTGTTGAAAAACCACTTGTCGCACTTGTGTTGGTGCAGGAAACCACTTTTGCACTTGTATTAGTGTGGAAAAACCACTCTTCACAATTGTGTTAGTGTTGAAAAACCACTTTTTGCACTTGTGTTAGTGTTAAAAAACGACTTTTCGCACTTGTGTTGGTGCAGGAAACCACTTTTGCACTTGTATTAGTGTGGAAAAAACACTTTTTGCACTTGTGATAGTGTTGAAAAACCACTTTTCGCACTTGTGTTGGTGCAGGAAACCACTTTTGCACTTGGATTAGTGTGGAAAAACCACTTTTCGCACTTGTGTTAGTGTTGAAAAACGACTTTTCGCACTTGTGTTAGTGTTGAAAAACCACTTGTCGCACTTGTGTTGGTGCAGGAAACCACTTTTGCACTTGTATTAGTGTGGAAAAACCACTCTTCACAATTGTGTTAGTGTTGAAAAACCACTTTTTGCACTTGTGTTAGTGTTAAAAAACGACTTTTCGCACTTGTGTTGGTGCAGGAAACCACTTTTGCACTTGTATTAGTGTGGAAAAAACACTTTTTGCACTTGTGATAGTGTTGAAAAACCACTTTTCGCACTTGTGTTAGTGTGGAAAAAACACTTTTCGCACTTGTGTTAGTGTTGAAAAACCACTTTTCGCACTTGTCTTAGTGTTGAAAAACCACTTTTCGCACTTGTGTTAGTGTTGAAAAACCACTTTTTGCACTTGTGTTAGTGCAGGAAACCACTTTTGCACTTGTATTAGTGTGGAAAAAACACTTTTTGCACTTGTGATAGTGATGAAAAACCACTTTTCGCACTTGTGTTAGTGTTGAAAAACCACTTTTCGCACTTGTGTTAGTGTTGAAAAACCACTTTTCGCACTTGTGTTGGTGCAGGAAACCACTTTTGCTCTTGTATTAGTGTGGAAAAAACACTTTTTGCACTTGTGATAGTGTTGAAAAACCACTTTTCGCACTTGTGTTAGTGTTGAAAAACCACTTTTCGCACTTGTGTTGGTGCAGGAAACCACTTTTGCACTTGTATTAGTGTGGAAAAACCACTTTTCGCACTTGTGTTAGTGTGAAAACCCCTTTTCGCACTTGTGTTAGTGTGAAAACCCCTTTTTGCACTTGTGTTAGTGTTGAAAAACCACTTTTCGCACTTGTGTTGGTGCAGGAAACCACTTTTGCACTTGTATTAGTATGGAAAAAACACTTTTTGCACTTGTGATAGTGTTGAAAAACCACTTTTCGCACTTGTGTTAGTGTTGAAAAACCGCTTTTTGCACTTGGTGCAGGAAATTGGTGCAGGAAACCACTTTTGCACTTGTATTAGTGTGGAAAAACCACTTTTCGCACTTATGTTAGTGTTGAAAAACCACTTTTCGCACTTGTGTTAGTGTTGAAAAACCACTTTTTGCACTTGTGTTTGTGTTGAAAAACCACTTTTCGCACTTGTGTTCGTGTTGGAAAACCACTTTTCGCACTTGTGTTGGTGCAGGAAACCACTTTTGCACTTGTATTAGTGTGGAAAAAACACTTTTTGCACTTGTGATAGTGTTGAAAAACCACTTTTCGCACTTGTGTTAGTGTTGAAAAACCACTTTTCGCACTAGTGTTGGTGCAGGAAACCACTTTTGCAGTTGTATTATTGTGGAAAAACCACTTTTCGCACTTGTGTTAGTGTTGAAAAACCACTTTTCGCACTTGTGTTAGTGTTGGAAAACCACTTTTCGCACTTGTGTTGGTGCAGGAAACCACTTTTGCACTTGTATTAGTGTGGAAAAAACACTTTTTGCACTTGTGATAGTGTTGAAAAACCACTTTTCGCACTTGTGTTAGTGTTGAAAAACCACTTTTCGCACTTGTGTTGGTGCAGGAAACCACTTTTGCACTTGGATTAGTGTGGAAAAACCACTTTTCGCACTTGTGTTAGTGTTGAAAAACGACTTTTCGCACTTGTGTTAGTGTTGAAAAACCACTTGTCGCACTTGTGTTGGTGCAGGAAACCACTTTTGCACTTGTATTAGTGTGGAAAAACCACTCTTCACAATTGTGTTAGTGTTGAAAAACCACTTTTTGCACTTGTGTTAGTGTTAAAAAACGACTTTTCGCACTTGTGTTGGTGCAGGAAACCACTTTTGCACTTGTATTAGTGTGGAAAAAACACTTTTTGCACTTGTGATAGTGTTGAAAAACCACTTTTCGCACTTGTGTTAGTGTGGAAAAAACACTTTTCGCACTTGTGTTAGTGTTGAAAAACCACTTTTCGCACTTGTCTTAGTGTTGAAAAACCACTTTTCGCACTTGTGTTAGTGTTGAAAAACCACTTTTTGCACTTGTGTTAGTGCAGGAAACCACTTTTGCACTTGTATTAGTGTGGAAAAAACACTTTTTACACTTGTGATAGTGATGAAAAACCACTTTTCGCACTTGTGTTAGTGTTGAAAAACCACTTTTCGCACTTGTGTTAGTGTTGAAAAACCACTTTTCGCACTTGTGTTGGTGCAGGAAACCACTTTTGCTCTTGTATTAGTGTGGAAAAAACACTTTTTGCACTTGTGATAGTGTTGAAAAACCACTTTTCGCACTTGTGTTAGTGTTGAAAAACCACTTTTCGCACTTGTGTTGGTGCAGGAAACCACTTTTGCACTTGTATTAGTGTGGAAAAACCACTTTTCGCACTTGTGTTAGTGTGAAAACCCCTTTTCGCACTTGTGTTAGTGTGAAAACCCCTTTTTGCACTTGTGTTAGTGTTGAAAAACCACTTTTCGCACTTGTGTTGGTGCAGGAAACCACTTTTGCACTTGTATTAGTATGGAAAAAACACTTTTTGCACTTGTGATAGTGTTGAAAAACCACTTTTCGCACTTGTGTTAGTGTTGAAAAACCGCTTTTTGCACTTGGTGCAGGAAATTGGTGCAGGAAACCACTTTTGCACTTGTATTAGTGTGGAAAAACCACTTTTCGCACTTATGTTAGTGTTGAAAAACCACTTTTCGCACTTGTGTTAGTGTTGAAAAACCACTTTTTGCACTTGTGTTTGTGTTGAAAAACCACTTTTCGCACTTGTGATAGTGTTGAAAAACCACTTTTCGCACTTGTGTTGTTGCAGGAAACTACTTTTGCACTTGTATTAGTGTGGAAAAACCACTTTTCGCACTTGTGTTAGTGTTGAAAAACCACTTTTTGCACTTGTGATGGTGTTGAAAAACCACTTTTCGCACTTGTGTTGGTGCAGGAAACCACTTTTGCACTTGTATTAGTGTGGAAAAACCACTTTTCGCACTTGTGTTAGTGTTGAAAAACCACTTTTCGCACTTGTGTTAGTGTTAAAAAACCACTTTTCGCACTTGTGTTGGTGCAGGAAACCACTTTTGCACTTGTATTAGTGTGGAAAAAACACTTTTTGCACTTGTGATAGTGTTGAAAAACCACTTTTCGCACTTGTGTTGGTGCAGGAAACCACTTTTGCACTTGTATTAGTGTGGAAAAACCACTTTTCGCACTTGTGTTAGTGTTGAAAAACCACTTTTTGCACTTGTGATGGTGTTGAAAAACCACTTTTCGCACTTGTGTTGGTGCAGGAAACCACTTTTGCACTTGTATTAGTGTGGAAAAACCACTTTTCGCACTTGTGTTAGTGTTGAAAAACCACTTTTCGCACTTGTGTTAGTGTTAAAAAACCACTTTTCGCACTTGTGTTGGTGCAGGAAACCACTTTTGCACTTGTATTAGTGTGGAAAAAACACTTTTTGCACTTGTGATAGTGTTGAAAAACCACTTTTCGCACTTGTGTTAGTGTTGAAAAACCACTTTTCGCACTTGTGTTGGTGCAGGAAACCACTTTTGCACTTGTATTAGTGTGGAAAAACCAGTTTTCGCACTTGTGTTAGTTTTGAAAAACCACTTTTCACACTTGTGTTAGTGTTGAAAAACCACTTTTCGCACTTGTGTTGGGTGCAGGAAACCACTTTTGCACTTGTATTAGTGTGGATAAAACACTTTTTGCACTTGTGATAGTGTTGAAAAACCACTTTTCGCACTTGTGTTAGTGATCAAAAACCACTTTTTGCACTTGTGTTGGTGCAGGAAACCACTTTTGCACTTGTATTAGTGTGGAAAAACCACTTTTCGCACTTGTGTTAGTGTTGAAAAACCACTTTTTGCACTTGTGTTAGTGTTGAAAAACCACTTTTCACACTTGTGTTTGTGTTGAAAAACCACTTTTCGCACTAGTGTTGGTGCAGGAAACCACTTTTGCACTTGTATTAGTGTGGAAAAAACACTTTTTGCACTTGTGATAGTGTTGAAAAACCACTTTTCGCACTTGTGTTATTGTTGAAAAACCACTTTTCGCACTTGTGTTAGTGTTGAAAAACCACTTTTCGCACTTGTGTTGTTGCAGGAAACCACGTTTGCACTTGTATTAGTGTGGAAAAAACACTTTTTGCACTTGTGATAGTGTTGAAAAACCACTTTTCACACTTGTATTGGTGCAGGAAACCACTTTTGCACTTGTATTCGTGTGGAAAAACCACTTTTCGCACTTGTGTTAGTGTTGAAAAACCACTTTTCGCACTTGTGTTAGTGTTGAAAAACCACTTTTCGCACTTGTGTTAGTGTTGAAAAACCACTTTTCGCACTTGTGTTGGTGCAGTAAACAACTTTTGTACTTGTATTAGTGTGGAAAAACCAATTTTTGCACTTGTGATAGTGTCGAAAAACCACTTTTCGCACTTGTGTTAGTGTTGAAAAACCACTTTTCGCACTTGTGTTAGTGTTGAAAAACCACTTTTTGCACTTGTGTTGTTGCAGAAAAACCACTTTCTGCACTTGTGTTAGTGTTGAAAAACCACTTTTTGCACTTGTGATGATGTTGAAAAACCACTTTTCGCACTTGTGTTGGTGCAGGAAACCACTTTTGCACTTGCATTAGTGTGGAAAAACCACTTTTTGCACTTGTGATAGTGTCGAAAAACCACTTTTCGCACTTGTGTTAGTGTTGAAAAACCACTTTTCGCACTTGTGTTAGTGTTGAAAAACCACTTTTTGCACTTGTGTTGTTGCAGGAAACCACTTTTGCACTTGTATTAGTGTGGAAAAACCACTTTTCGCACTTGTGTTATTGTTGAAAAACCACTTTTCGCACTTGTGTTAGTGTTGAAAAACCACTTTTCGCACTTGTGTTGGTGCAGGAAACCACGTTTGCACTTGTATTAGTGTGGAAAAAACACTTTTTGCACTTGTGATAGTGTTGAAAAACCACTTTTCACACTTGTATTGGTGCAGGAAACCACTTTTGCACTTGTATTCGTGTGGAAAAACCACTTTTCGCACTTGTGTTAGTGTTGAAAAACCACTTTTCGCACTTGTGTTAGTGTTGAAAAACCACTTTTCGCACTTGTGTTAGTGTTGAAAAACCACTTTTCGCACTTGTGTTGGTGCAGTAAACCACTTTTGCACTTGTATTAGTGTGGAAAAACCACTTTTTGCACTTGTGATAGTGTCGAAAAACCACTTTTCGCACTTGTGTTAGTGTTGAAAAACCACTTTTCGCACTTGTGTTAGTGTTGAAAAACCACTTTTTGCACTTGTGTTGTTGCAGGGAACCACTTTTGCACTTGTATTAGTGTGGAAAAACCACTTTTCGCACTTGTGTTAGTGTTGAAAAACCACTTTTTGCACTTGTGATGGTGTTGAAAAACCACTTTTCGCACTTGTGTTGGTGCAGGAAACCACTTTTGCACTTGTATTAGTGTGGAAAAACCACTTTTCGCACTTGTGTTAGTGTTGAAAAACCACTTTTCGCACTTGTGTTAGTGTTAAAAAACCACTTTTCGCACTTGTGTTGGTGCAGGAAACCACTTTTGCACTTGTATTAGTGTGGAAAAAACACTTTTTGCACTTGTGATAGTGTTGAAAAACCACTTTTCGCACTTGTGTTAGTGTTGAAAAACCACTTTTCGCACTTGTGTTGGTGCAGGAAACCACTTTTGCACTTGTATTAGTGTGGAAAAACCACTTTTCGCACTTGTGTTAGTTTTGAAAAACCACTTTTCACACTTGTGTTAGTGTTGAAAAACCACTTTTCGCACTTGTGTTGGTGCAGGAAACCACTTTTGCACTTGTATTAGTGTGGATAAAACACTTTTTGCACTTGTGATAGTGTTGAAAAACCACTTTTCGCACTTGTGTTAGTGATCAAAAACCACTTTTCGCACTTGTGTTGGTGCAGGAAACCACTTTTGCACTTGTGTTAGTGTTGAAAAACCACTTTTCGCACTTGTGTTAGTGTTGAAAAACCACTTTTCGCACTTGTGTTGGTGCAGGAAACCACTTTTGCTCTTGTATTAGTGTGGAAAAAACACTTTTTGCACTTGTGATAGTGTTGAAAAACCACTTTTCGCACTTGTGTTAGTGTTGAAAAACCACTTTTCGCACTTGTGTTAGTGTTGAAAAACCACTTTTCGCACTTGTGTTGGTGCAGGAAACCACTTTTGCTCTTGTATTAGTGTGGAAAAAACACTTTTTGCACTTGTGATAGTGTTGAAAAACCACTTTTCGCACTTGTGTTAGTGTTGAAAAACCACTTTTCGCACTTGTGTTGGTGCAGGAAACCACTTTTGCACTTGTATTAGTGTGGAAAACCACTTTTCGCACTTGTGTTAGTGTTGAAAAACCACTTTTCGCACTTGTGTTGGTGTTGGAAAACCACTTTTCGCACTTGTGTTGGTGCAGGAAACCACTTTTGCACTTGTATTAGTGTGGAAAAAACACTTTTTGCACTTGTGATAGTGTTGAAAAACCACTTTTCGCACTTGTGTTAGTGTTGAAAAACCACTTTTCGCACTAGTGTTGGTGCAGGAAACCACTTTTGCACTTGTATTAGTGTGGAAAAACCACTTTTCGCACTTGTGTTAGTGTTGAAAAACCACTTTTCGCACTTGTGTTAGTGTTCGAAAACCACTTTTCGCACTTGTGTTGGTGCAGGAAACCACTTTTGCACTTGTATTAGTGTGGAAAAAACACTTTTTGCACTTGTGATAGTGTTGAAAAACCACTTTTCGCACTTGTGTTAGTGTTGAAAAACCACTTTTCGCACTTGTGTTGGTGCAGGAAACCACTTTTGCACTTGGATTAGTGTGGAAAAACCACTTTTCGCACTTGTGTTAGTGTTGAAAAACGACTTTTCGCACTTGTGTTAGTGTTGAAAAACCACTTGTCGCACTTGTGTTGGTGCAGGAAACCACTTTTGCACTTGTATTAGTGTGGAAAAACCACTCTTCACACTTGTGTTAGTGTTGAAAAACCACTTTTTGCACTTGTGTTAGTGTTAAAAAACGACTTTTCGCACTTGTGTTGGTGCAGGAAACCACTTTTGCACTTGTATTAGTGTGGAAAAAACACTTTTCGCACTTGTGTTAGTGTTGAAAAACCACTTTTCGCACTTGTCTTAGTGTTGAAAAACCACTTTTCGCACTTGTGTTAGTGTTGAAAAACCACTTTTTGCACTTGTGTTAGTGCAGGAAACCACTTTTGCACTTGTATTAGTGTGGAAAAAAACACTTTTTGCACTTGTGATAGTGATGTAAAACCACTTTTCGCACTTGTGTTAGTGTTGAAAAACCACTTTTCGCACTTGTGTTAGTGTTGAAAAACCACTTTTCGCACTTGTGTTGGTGCAGGAAACCACTTTTGCTCTTGTATTAGTGTGGAAAAAACACTTTTTGCACTTGTGATAGTGTTGAAAAACCACTTTTCGCACTTGTGTTAGTGTTGAAAAACCACTTTTCGCACTTGTGTTGGTGCAGGAAACCACTTTTGCACTTGTATTAGTGTGGAAAAACCACTTTTCGCACTTGTGTTAGTGTGAAAACCCCTTTTCGCACTTGTGTTAGTGTTGAAAAACCACTTTTCGCACTTGTGTTGGTGCAGGAAACCACTTTTGCACTTGTATTAGTATGGAAAAAACACTTTTTGCACTTGTGATAGTGTTGAAAAACCACTTTTCGCACTTGTGTTAGTGTTGAAAAACCGCTTTTTGCACTTGGTGCAGGAAATTGGTGCAGGAAACCACTTTTGCACTTGTATTAGTGTGGAAAAACCACTTTTCGCACTTATGTTAGTGTTGAAAAACCACTTTTCGCACTTGTGTTAGTGTTGAAAAACCACTTTTTGCACTTGTGTTTGTGTTGAAAAACCACTTTTCGCACTTGTGTTAGTGTTGAAAAACCACTTTTCGCACTTGTGTTGTTGCAGGAAACCACTTTTGCACTTGTATTAGTGTGGAAAAACCACTTTTCGCACTTGTGTTATTGTTGAAAAACCACTTTTTGCACTTGGGTTAGTGTTGAAAAAACACTTTTCGCACCTGTGTTAGTGTTGAAAAACCACTTTTTGCACTTGTGATGGTGTTGAAAAACCACTTTTCGCACTTGTGTTAGTGATGAAAAACCATTTTCGCACTTGTGTTGGTGCAGGAAACCACTTTTGCACTTGTATTAGTGTGGAAAAACCACTTTTCACACTTGTGTTAGTGTTGAAAAACCACTTTTCGCACTTGTGTTAGTGTTGAAAAACCACTTTTCGCACTTGTGTTGGTGCAGGAAACCACTTTTGCACTTGTATTAGTGTAGAAAAACCACTTTTCGCACTTGTGTTAGTGTTGAAACCACTTTTTGCACTTGTGTTAGTGTTGAAAAACCACTTTTCGCACTTGTGTTGGTGCAGGAAACCACTTTTGCACTTGTATTAGTGTGGAAAAACCACTTTTCGCACTTGTGTTAGTTTTGAAAAACCACTTTTCACACTTGTGTTAGTGTTGAAAAACCACTTTTCGCACTTGTGTTGGTGCAGGAAACCACTTTTGCACTTGTATTAGTGTGGATAAAACACTTTTTGCACTTGTGATAGTGTTGAAAAACCACTTTTCGCACTTGTGTTAGTGATCAAAAACCACTTTTCGCACTTGTGTTGGTGCAGGAAACCACTTTTGCACTTGTATTAGTGTGGAAAAACCACTTTTCGCACTTGTGTTAGTGTTGAAAAACCACTTTTTGCACTTGTGTTAGTGTTGAAAAACCACTTTTCACACTTGTGTTTGTGTTGAAAAACCACTTTTCGCACTAGTGTTGGTGCAGGAAACCACTTTTGCACTTGTATTAGTGTGGAAAAAACACTTTTTGCACTTGTGATAGTGTTGAAAAACCACTTTTCGCACTTGTGTTATTGTTGAAAAACCACTTTTCGCACTTTTGTTAGTGTTGAAAAACCACTTTTCGCACTTGTGTTGTTGCAGGAAACCACGTTTGCACTTGTATTAATGTGGAAAAAACACTTTTTGCACTTGTGATAGTGTTGAAAAACCACTTTTCACACTTGTATTGGTGCAGGAAACCACTTTTGCACTTGTATTCGTGTGGAAAAACCACTTTTCGCACTTGTGTTAGTGTTGAAAAACCACTTTTCGCACTTGTGTTAGTGTTGAAAAACCACTTTTCGCACTTGTGTTAGTGTTGAAAAACCACTTTTTGCACTTGTGTTGGTGCAGTAAACCACTTTTGTACTTGTATTAGTGTGGAAAAACCAATTTTTGCACTTGTGATAGTGTCGAAAAACCACTTTTCGCACTTGTGTTAGTGTTGAAAAACCACTTTTCGCACTTGTGTTAGTGTTGAAAAACCACTTTTTGCACTTGTGTTGTTGCAGGAAACCACTTTTGCACTTGTATTAGTGTGGAAAAACCACTTTCTGCACTTGTGTTAGTGTTGAAAAACCACTTTTTGCACTTGTGATGGTGTTGAAAAACCACTTTTCGCACTTGTGTTGGTGCAGGAAACCACTTTTGCACTTGCATTAGTGTGGAAAAACCACTTTTTGCACTTGTGATAGTGTCGATCAACCACTTTTCGCACTTGTGTTAGTGTTGAAAAACCACTTTTCGCACTTGTGTTAGTGTTGAAAAACCACTTTTTGCACTTGTGTTGTTGCAGGAAACCACTTTTGCACTTGTATTAGTGTGGTAAAACCACTTTTCGCACTTGTGTTAGTGTTGAAAAACCACTTTTCGCACTTGTGTTATTGTTGAAAAACCACTTTTCGCACTTGTGTTAGTGTTGAAAAACCACTTTTCGCACTTGTGTTGGTGCAGGAAACCACGTTTGCACTTGTATTAGTGTGGAAAAAACACTTTCTGCACTTGTGATAGTGTTGAAAAACCACTTTTCACACTTGTATTGGTGCAGGAAACCACTTTTGCACTTGTATTCGTGTGGAAAAACCACTTTTCGCACTTGTGTTAGTGTTGAAAAACCACTTTTCGCACTTGTGTTAGTGTTGAAAAACCACTTTTCGCACTTGTGTTAGTGTTGAAAAACCACTTTTCGCACTTGTGTTGGTGCAGTAAACCACTTTTGCACTTGTATTAGTGTGGAAAAACCACTTTTTGCACTTGTGATAGTGTCGAAAAACCACTTTTCGCACTTGTGTTAGTGTTGAAAAACCACTTTTCGCACTTGTGTTAGTGTTGAAAAACCACTTTTTGCACTTGTGTTGTTGCAGGAAACCACTTTTGCACTTGTATTAATGTGGAAAAACCACTTTTCGCACTTGTGTTAGTGTTGAAAAACCACTTTTTGCACTTGTGATGGTGTTGAAAAACCACTTTTCGCACTTGTGTTGGTGCAGGAAACCACTTTTGCACTTGTATTAGTGTGGAAAAAACCACTTTTCGCACTTGTGTTGGTGTTGAAAAACCACTTTTCGCACTTGTGTTAGTGTTAAAAAACCACTTTTCGCACTTGTGTTGGTGCAGGAAACCACTTTTGCACTTGTATTAGTGTGGAAAAAACACTTTTTGCACTTGTGATAGTGTTGAAAAACGACTTTTCGCACTTGTGTTAGTGTTGAAAAACCACTTTTCGCACTTGTGTTGGTGCAGGAAACCACTTTTGCACTTGTATTAGTGTGGAAAAACCACTTTTCGCACTTGTGTTAGTTTTGAAAAACCACTTTTCACACTTGTGTTAGTGTTGAAAAACCACTTTTCGCACTTGTGTTGGTGCAGGAAACCACTTTTGCACTTGTATTAGTGTGGATAAAACACTTTTTGCACTTGTGATAGTGTTGAAAAACCACTTTTCGCACTTGTGTTAGTGATCAAAAACCACTTTTCGCACTTGTGTTGGTGCAGGAAACCACTTTTGCACTTGTATTAGTGTGGAAAAACCACTTTTCACACTTGTGTTAGTGTTGAAAAACCACTTTTCGCACTTGTGTTAGTGTTGAAAAACCACTTTTCGCACTTGTGTTGGTGCAGGAAACCACTTTTGCTCTTGTATTAGTGTGGAAAAAACACTTTTTGCACTTGTGTTAGTGTTGAAAAACCACTTTTCGCACTTGTGTTAGTGTTGAAAAACCACTTTTCGCACTTGTGTTGGTGCAGGAAACCACTTTTGCTCTTGTATTAGTGTGGAAAAAACACTTTTTGCACTTGTGATAGTGTTGAAAAACCACTTTTCGCACTTGTGTTAGTGTTGAAAAACCACTTTTCGCACTTGTGTTGGTGCAGGAAACCACTTTTGCACTTGTATTAGTGTGGAAAACCACTTTTCGCACTTGTGTTAGTGTTGAAAAACCACTTTTCGCACTTGTGTTGGTGTTGGAAAACCACTTTTCGCACTTGTGTTGGTGCAGGAAACCACTTTTGCACTTGTATTAGTGTGGAAAAAACACTTTTTGCACTTGTGATAGTGTTGAAAAACCACTTTTCGCACTTGTGTTAGTGTTGAAAAACCACTTTTCGCACTAGTGTTGGTGCCGGAAACCACTTTTGCACTTGTATTAGTGTGGAAAAACCACTTTTCGCACTTGTGTTAGTGTTGAAAAACCACTTTTCGCACTTGTGTTAGTGTTCGAAAACCACTTTTCGCACTTGTGTTGGTGCAGGAAACCACTTTTGCACTTGTATTAGTGTGGATAAAACACCTTTTGCACTTGTGATAGTGTTGAAAAACCACTTTTCGCACTTGTGTTAGTGATCAAAAACCACTTTTTGCACTTGTGTTGGTGCAGGAAACCACTTTTGCACTTGTATTAGTGTGGAAAAACCACTTTTCGCACTTGTGTTAGTGTTGAAAAACCACTTTTTGCACTTGTGTTAGTGTTGAAAATCCACTTTTCACACTTGTGTTTGTGTTGAAAAACCACTTTTCGCACTAGTGTTGGTGCAGGAAACCACTTTTGCACTTGTATTAGTGTGGAAAAAACACTTTTTGCACTTGTGATAGTGTTGAAAAACCACTTTTCGCACTTGTGTTATTGTTGAAAAACCACTTTTCGCACTTGTGTTAGTGTTGAAAAACCACTTTTCGCACTTGTGTTGTTGCAGGAAACCACGTTTGCACTTGTATTAGTGTGGAAAAAACACTTTTTGCACTTGTGATAGTGTTGAAAAACCACTTTTCACACTTGTATTGGTGCAGGAAACCACTTTTGCACTTGTATTCGTGTGGAAAAACCACTTTTCGCACTTGTGTTAGTGTTGAAAAACCACTTTTCGCACTTGTGTTAGTGTTGAAAAACCACTTTTCGCACTTGTGTTAGTGTTGAAAAACCACTTTTCGCACTTGTGTTGGTGCAGTAAACAACTTTTGTACTTGTATTAGTGTGGAAAAACCAATTTTTGCACTTGTGATAGTGTCGAAAAACCACTTTTCGCACTTGTGTTAGTGTTGAAAAACCACTTTTCGCACTTGTGTTAGTGTTGAAAAACCACTTTTTGCACTTGTGTTGTTGCAGGAAACCACTTTTGCACTTGTATTAGTGTGGAAAAACCACTTTCTGCACTTGTGTTAGTGTTGAAAAACCACTTTTTGCACTTGTGATGGTGTTGAAAAACCACTTTTCGCACTTGTGTTGGTGCAGGAAACCACTTTTGCACTTGCATTAGTGTGGAAAAACCACTTTTTGCACTTGTGATAGTGTCGAAAAACCACTTTTCGCACTTGTGTTAGTGTTGAAAAACCACTTTTCGCACTTGTGTTAGTGTTGAAAAACCACTTTTTGCACTTGTGTTGTTGCAGGAAACCACTTTTGCACTTGTATTAGTGTGGAAAAACCACTTTTCGCACTTGTGTTATTGTTGAAAAACCACTTTTCGCACTTGTGTTAGTGTTGAAAAATCACTTTTCGCACTTGTGTTGGTGCAGGAAACCACGTTTGCACTTGTATTAGTGTGGAAAAAACACTTTTTGCACTTGTGATAGTGTTGAAAAACCACATTTCACACTTGTATTGGTGCAGGAAACCACTTTTGCACTTGTATTCGTGTGGAAAAACCACTTTTCGCACTTGTGTTAGTGTTGAAAAACCACTTTTCGCACTTGTGTTAGTGTTGAAAAACCACTTTTCGCACTTGTGTTAGTGTTGAAAAACCACTTTTCGCACTTGTGTTGGTGCAGTAAACCACTTTTGCACTTGTATTAGTGTGGAAAAACCACTTTTTGCACTTGTGATAGTGTCGAAAAACCACTTTTCGCACTTGTGTTAGTGTTGAAAAACCACTTTTCGCACTTGTGTTAGTGTTGAAAAACCACTTTTTGCACTTGTGTTGTTGCAGGAAACCACTTTTGCACTTGTATTAGTGTGGAAAAACCACTTTTCGCACTTGTGTTAGTGTTGAAAAACCACTTTTTGCACTTGTGATGGTGTTGAAAAACCACTTTTCGCACTTGTGTTGGTGCAGGAAACCACTTTTGCACTTGTATTAGTGTGGAAAAACCACTTTTCGCACTTGTGTTAGTGTTGAAAAACCACTTTTCGCACTTGTGTTAGTGTTAAAAAACCACTTTTCGCACTTGTGTTGGTGCAGGAAACCACTTTTGCACTTGTATTAGTGTGGAAAAAACACTTTTTGCACTTGTGATAGTGTTGAAAAACCACTTTTCGCACTTGTGTTAGTGTTGAAAAACCACTTTTCGCACTTGTGTTGGTGCAGGAAACCACTTTTGCACTTGTATTAGTGTGGAAAAACCACTTTTCGCACTTGTGTTAGTTTTGAAAAACCACTTTTCACACTTGTGTTAGTGTTGAAAAACAACTTTTCGCACTTGTGTTGGTGCAGGAAACCACTTTTGCACTTGTATTAGTGTGGATAAAACACTTTTTGCACTTGTGATAGTGTTGAAAAACCACTTTTCGCACTTGTGTTAGTGATCAAAAACCACTTTTCGCACTTGTGTTGGTGCAGGAAACCACTTTTGCACTTGTATTAGTGTGGAAAAACCACTTTTCACACTTGTGTTAGTGTTGAAAAACCACTTTTCGCACTTGTGTTAGTGTTGAAAAACCACTTTTCGCACTTGTGTTGGTGCAGGAAACCACTTTTGCTCTTGTATTAGTGTGGAAAAAACACTTTTTGCACTTGTGATAGTGTTGAAAAACCACTTTTCGCACTTGTGTTAGTGTTGAAAAACCACTTTTCGCACTTGTGTTAGTGTTGAAAAACCACTTTTCGCACTTGTGTTGGTGCAGGAAACCACTTTTGCTCTTGTATTAGTGTGGAAAAAACACTTTTTGCACTTGTGATAGTGTTGAAAAACCACTTTTCGCACTTGTGTTAGTGTTGAAAAACCACTTTTCGCACTTGTGTTAGTGTTGAAAAACCACTTTTCGCACTTGTGTTAGTGTTGAAAAACCACTTTTCGCACTTGTGTTGGTGCAGTAAACCACTTTTGCACTTGTATTAGTGTGGAAAAACCACTTTTTGCACTTGTGATAGTGTCGAAAAACCACTTTTCGCACTTGTGTTAGTGTTGAAAAACCACTTTTCGCACTTGTGTTAGTGTTGAAAAACCACTTTTTGCACTTGTGTTGTTGCAGGAAACCACTTTTGCACTTGTATTAATGTGGAAAAACCACTTTTCGCACTTGTGTTAGTGTTGAAAAACCACTTTTTGCACTTGTGATGGTGTTGAAAAACCACTTTTCGCACTTGTGTTGGTGCAGGAAACCACTTTTGCACTTGTATTAGTGTGGAAAAACCACTTTTCGCACTTGTGTTGGTGTTGAAAAACCACTTTTCGCACTTGTGTTAGTGTTAAAAAACCACTTTTCGCACTTGTGTTGGTGCAGGAAACCACTTTTGCACTTGTATTAGTGTGGAAAAAACACTTTTTGCACTTGTGATAGTGTTGAAAAACGACTTTTCGCACTTGTGTTAGTGTTGAAAAACCACTTTTCGCACTTGTGTTGGTGCAGGAAACCACTTTTGCACTTGTATTAGTGTGGAAAAACCACTTTTCGCACTTGTGTTAGTTTTGAAAAACCACTTTTCACACTTGTGTTAGTGTTGAAAAACCACTTTTCGCACTTGTGTTGGTGCAGGAAACCACTTTTGCACTTGTATTAGTGTGGATAAAACACTTTTTGCACTTGTGATAGTGTTGAAAAACCACTTTTCGCACTTGTGTTAGTGATCAAAAACCACTTTTCGCACTTGTGTTGGTGCAGGAAACCACTTTTGCACTTGTATTAGTGTGGAAAAACCACTTTTCACACTTGTGTTAGTGTTGAAAAACCACTTTTCGCACTTGTGTTAGTGTTGAAAAACCACTTTTCGCACTTGTGTTGGTGCAGGAAACCACTTTTGCTCTTGTATTAGTGTGGAAAAAACACTTTTTGCACTTGTGTTAGTGTTGAAAAACCACTTTTCGCACTTGTGTTAGTGTTGAAAAACCACTTTTCGCACTTGTGTTGGTGCAGGAAACCACTTTTGCTCTTGTATTAGTGTGGAAAAAACACTTTTTGCACTTGTGATAGTGTTGAAAAACCACTTTTCGCACTTGTGTTAGTGTTGAAAAACCACTTTTCGCACTTGTGTTGGTGCAGGAAACCACTTTTGCACTTGTATTAGTGTGGAAAACCACTTTTCGCACTTGTGTTAGTGTTGAAAAACCACTTTTCGCACTTGTGTTGGTGTTGGAAAACCACTTTTCGCACTTGTGTTGGTGCAGGAAACCACTTTTGCACTTGTATTAGTGTGGAAAAAACACTTTTTGCACTTGTGATAGTGTTGAAAAACCACTTTTCGCACTTGTGTTAGTGTTGAAAAACCACTTTTCGCACTAGTGTTGGTGCCGGAAACCACTTTTGCACTTGTATTAGTGTGGAAAAACCACTTTTCGCACTTGTGTTAGTGTTGAAAAACCACTTTTCGCACTTGTGTTAGTGTTCGAAAACCACTTTTCGCACTTGTGTTGGTGCAGGAAACCACTTTTGCACTTGTATTAGTGTGGATAAAACACCTTTTGCACTTGTGATAGTGTTGAAAAACCACTTTTCGCACTTGTGTTAGTGATCAAAAACCACTTTTTGCACTTGTGTTGGTGCAGGAAACCACTTTTGCACTTGTATTAGTGTGGAAAAACCACTTTTCGCACTTGTGTTAGTGTTGAAAAACCACTTTTTGCACTTGTGTTAGTGTTGAAAATCCACTTTTCACACTTGTGTTTGTGTTGAAAAACCACTTTTCGCACTAGTGTTGGTGCAGGAAACCACTTTTGCACTTGTATTAGTGTGGAAAAAACACTTTTTGCACTTGTGATAGTGTTGAAAAACCACTTTTCGCACTTGTGTTATTGTTGAAAAACCACTTTTCGCACTTGTGTTAGTGTTGAAAAACCACTTTTCGCACTTGTGTTGTTGCAGGAAACCACGTTTGCACTTGTATTAGTGTGGAAAAAACACTTTTTGCACTTGTGATAGTGTTGAAAAACCACTTTTCACACTTGTATTGGTGCAGGAAACCACTTTTGCACTTGTATTCGTGTGGAAAAACCACTTTTCGCACTTGTGTTAGTGTTGAAAAACCACTTTTCGCACTTGTGTTAGTGTTGAAAAACCACTTTTCGCACTTGTGTTAGTGTTGAAAAACCACTTTTCGCACTTGTGTTGGTGCAGTAAACAACTTTTGTACTTGTATTAGTGTGGAAAAACCAATTTTTGCACTTGTGATAGTGTCGAAAAACCACTTTTCGCACTTGTGTTAGTGTTGAAAAACCACTTTTCGCACTTGTGTTAGTGTTGAAAAACCACTTTTTGCACTTGTGTTGTTGCAGGAAACCACTTTTGCACTTGTATTAGTGTGGAAAAACCACTTTCTGCACTTGTGTTAGTGTTGAAAAACCACTTTTTGCACTTGTGATGGTGTTGAAAAACCACTTTTCGCACTTGTGTTGGTGCAGGAAACCACTTTTGCACTTGCATTAGTGTGGAAAAACCACTTTTTGCACTTGTGATAGTGTCGAAAAACCACTTTTCGCACTTGTGTTAGTGTTGAAAAACCACTTTTCGCACTTGTGTTAGTGTTGAAAAACCACTTTTTGCACTTGTGTTGTTGCAGGAAACCACTTTTGCACTTGTATTAGTGTGGAAAAACCACTTTTCGCACTTGTGTTATTGTTGAAAAACCACTTTTCGCACTTGTGTTAGTGTTGAAAAACCACTTTTCGCACTTGTGTTAGTGTTGAAAAACCACTTTTCGCACTTGTGTTGGTGCAGTAAACCACTTTTGCACTTGTATTAGTGTGGAAAAACCACTTTTTGCACTTGTGATAGTGTCGAAAAACCACTTTTCGCACTTGTGTTAGTGTTGAAAAACCACTTTTCGCACTTGTGTTAGTGTTGAAAAACCACTTTTTGCACTTGTGTTGTTGCAGGAAACCACTTTTGCACTTGTATTAGTGTGGAAAAACCACTTTTCGCACTTGTGTTAGTGTTGAAAAACCACTTTTTGCACTTGTGATGGTGTTGAAGAACCACTTTTCGCACTTGTGTTGGTGCAGGAAACCACTTTTGCACTTGTATTAGTGTGGAAAAACCACTTTTCGCACTTGTGTTAGTGTTGAAAAACCACTTTTCGCACTTGTGTTAGTGTTAAAAAACCACTTTTCGCACTTGTGTTGGTGCAGGAAACCACTTTTGCACTTGTATTAGTGTGGAAAAAACACTTTTTGCACTTGTGATAGTGTTGAAAAACCACTTTTCGCACTTGTGTTAGTGTTGAAAAACCACTTTTCGCACTTGTGTTGGTGCAGGAAACCACTTTTGCACTTGTATTAGTGTGGAAAAACCACTTTTCGCACTTGTGTTAGTTTTGAAAAACCACTTTTCACACTTGTGTTAGTGTTGAAAAACAACTTTTCGCACTTGTGTTGGTGCAGGAAACCACTTTTGCACTTGTATTAGTGTGGATAAAACACTTTTTGCACTTGTGATAGTGTTGAAAAACCACTTTTCGCACTTGTGTTAGTGATCAAAAACCACTTTTCGCACCTGTGTTGGTGCAGGAAACCACTTTTGCACTTGTATTAGTGTGGAAAAACCACTTTTCACACTTGTGTTAGTGTTGAAAAACCACTTTTCGCACTTGTGTTAGTGTTGAAAAACCACTTTTCGCACTTGTGTTGGTGCAGGAAACCACTTTTGCTCTTGTATTAGTGTGGAAAAAACACTTTTTGCACTTGTGATAGTGTTGAAAAACCACTTTTCGCACTTGTGTTAGTGTTGAAAAACCACTTTTCGCACTTGTGTTAGTGTTGAAAAACCACTTTTCGCACTTGTGTTGGTGCAGGAAACCACTTTTGCTCTTGTATTAGTGTGGAAAAAACACTTTTTGCACTTGTGATAGTGTTGAAAAACCACTTTTCGCACTTGTGTTAGTGTTGAAAAACCACTTTTCGCACTTGTGTTGGTGCAGGAAACCACTTTTGCACTTGTATTAGTGTGGAAAAACACTTTTCGCACTTGTGTTAGTGTTGAAAAACCACTTTTCGCACTTGTGTTGGTGTTGGAAAACCACTTTTCGCACTTGTGTTGGTGCAGGAAACCACTTTTGCACTTGTATTAGTGTGGAAAAACCACTTTTCGCACTTGTGATAGTGTTGAAAAACCACTTTTCGCACTTGTGTTAGTGTTGAAAAACCACTTTTCGCACTAGTGTTGGTGCAGGAAACCACTTTTGCACTTGTATTAGTGTGGAAAAACCACTTTTCGCACTTGTGTTAGTGTTGAAAAACCACTTTTCGCACTTGTGTTAGTGTTCGAAAACCACTTTTCGCACTTGTGTTGGTGCAGGAAACCACTTTTGCACTTGTATTAGTGTGGAAAAAACACTTTTTGCACTTGTGATAGTGTTGAAAAACCACTTTTCGCACTTGTGTTAGTGTTGAAAAACCACTTTTCGCACTTGTGTTGGTGCAGGAAACCACTTTTGCACTTGGATTAGTGTGGAAAAACCACTTTTCGCACTTGTGTTAGTTTTGAAAAACCACTTTTCACACTTGTGTTAGTGTTGAAAAACCACTTTTCGCACTTGTGTTGGTGAAGGAAACCACTTTTGCACTTGTATTAGTGTGGATAAAACACTTTTTGCACTTGTGATAGTGTTGAAAAACCACTTTTCGCACTTGTGTTAGTGATCAAAAACCACTTTTCGCACTTGTGTTGGTGCAGGAAACCACTTTTGCACTTGTATTAGTGTGGAAAAACCACTTTTCGCACTTGTGTTAGTGTTGAAAAACCACTTTTTGCACTTGTATTAGTGTTGAAAAACCACTTTTCACACTTGTGTTTGTGTTGAAAAACCACTTTTCGCACTAGTGTTGGTGCAGGAAACCACTTTTGCACTTGTATTAGTGTGGAAAAAACACTTTTTGCACTTGTGATAGTGTTGAAAAACCACTTTTCGCACTTGTGTTATTGTTGAAAAACCACTTTTCGCACTTGTGTTAGTGTTGAAAAACCACTTTTCGCACTTGTGTTGTTGCAGGAAACCACGTTTGCACTTGTATTAGTGTGGAAAAAACACTTTTTGCACTTGTGATAGTGTTGAAAAACCACTTTTCACACTTGTATTGGTGCAGGAAACCACTTTTGCACTTGTATTCGTGTGGAAAAACCACTTTTCGCACTTGTGTTAGTGTTGAAAAACCACTTTTCGCACTTGTGTTAGTGTTGAAAAACCACTTTTCGCACTTGTGTTAGTGTTGAAAAACCACTTTTCGCACTTGTGTTGGTGCAGTAAACCACTTTTGTACTTGTATTAGTGTGGAAAAACCAATTTTTGCACTTGTGATAGTGTCGAAAAACCACTTTTCGCACTTGTGTTAGTGTTGAAAAACCACTTTTCGCACTTGTGTTAGTGTTGAAAAACCACTTTTTGCACTTGTGTTGTTGCAGGAAACCACTTTTGCACTTGTATTAGTGTGGAAAAACCACTTTCTGCACTTGTGTTAGTGTTGAAAAACCACTTTTTGCACTTGTGATGGTGTTGAAAAACCACTTTTCGCACTTGTGTTGGTGCAGGAAACCACTTTTGCACTTGCATTAGTGTGGAAAAACCACTTTTTGCACTTGTGATAGTGTCGAAAAACCACTTTTCGCACTTGTGTTAGTGTTGAAAAACCACTTTTCGCACTTGTGTTAGTGTTGAAAAACCACTTTTTGCACTTGTGTTGTTGCAGGAAACCACTTTTGCACTTGTATTAGTGTGGAAAAACCACTTTTCGCACTTGTGTTAGTGTTGAAAAACCACTTTTCGCACTTGTGTTATTGTTGAAAAACCACTTTTCGCACTTGTGTTAGTGTTGAAAAACCACATTTCGCACTTGTGTTGGTGCAGGAAACAACGTTTGCACTTGTATTAGTGTGGAAAAAACACTTTTTGCACTTGTGATAGTGTTGAAAAACCACTTTTCACACTTGTATTGGTGCAGGAAACCACTTTTGCACTTGTATTCGTGTGGAAAAACCACTTTTCGCACTTGTGTTAGTGTTGAAAAACCACTTTTCGCACTTGTGTTAGTGTTGAAAAACCACTTTTCGCACTTGTGTTAGTGTTGAAAAACCACTTTTCGCACTTGTGTTGGTGCAGTAAACCACTTTTGCACTTGTATTAGTGTGGAAAAACCACTTTTTGCACTTGTGATAGTGTCGAAAAACCACTTTTCGCACTTGTGTTAGTGTTGAAAAACCACTTTTCGCACTTGTGTTAGTGTTGAAAAACCACTTTTTGCACTTGTGTTGTTGCAGGAAACCACTTTTGCACTTGTATTAGTGTGGAAAAACCACTTTTCGCACTTGTGTTAGTGTTGAAAAACCACTTTTTGCACTTGTGATGGTGTTGAAAAACCACTTTTCGCACTTGTGTTGGTGCAGGAAACCACTTTTGCACTTGTATTAGTGTGGAAAAACCACTTTTCGCACTTGTGTTAGTGTTGAAAAAACACTTTTCGCACTTGTGTTAGTGTTAAAAAACCACTTTTCGCACTTGTGTTGGTGCAGGAAACCACTTTTGCACTTGTATTAGTGTGGAAAAAACACTTTTTGCACTTGTGATAGTGTTGAAAAACCACTTTTCGCACTTTAGTTAGTGTTGAAAAACCACTTTTCGCACTTGTGTTGGTGCAGGAAACCACTTTTGCACTTGTATTAGTGTGGAAAAACCACTTTTCGCACTTGTGTTAGTTTTGAAAAACCACTTTTCACACTTGTGTTAGTGTTGAAAAACCACTTTTCGCACTTGTGTTGGTGCAGGAAACCACTTTTGCACTTGTATTAGTGTGGATAAAACACTTTTTGCACTTGTGATAGTGTTGAAAAACCACTTTTCGCACTTGTGTTAGTGATCAAAAACCACTTTTCGCACTTGTGTTGGTGCAGGAAACCACTTTTGCACTTGTATTAGTGTGGAAAAACCACTTTTCACACTTGTGTTAGTGTTGAAAAACCACTTTTCGCACTTGTGTTAGTGTTGAAAAACCACTTTTCGCACTTGTGTTGGTGCAGGAAACCACTTTTGCTCTTGTATTAGTGTGGAAAAAACACTTTTTGCACTTGTGATAGTGATGAAAAACCACTTTTCGCACTTGTGTTAGTGTTGAAAAACCACTTTTCGCACTTGTGTTAGTGTTGAAAAACCACTTTTCGCACTTGTGTTGGTGCAGGAAACCACTTTTGCTCTTGTATTAGTGTGGAAAAAACACTTTTTGCACTTGTGATAGTGTTGAAAAACCACTTTTCGCACTTGTGTTAGTGTTGAAAAACCACTTTTCGCACTTGTGTTGGTGCAGGAAACCACTTTTGCACTTGTATTAGTGTGGAAAAACCACTTTTCGCACTTGTGTTAGTGTGAAAACCCCTTTTCGCACTTGTGTTAGTGTGAAAACCCCTTTTTGCACTTGTGTTAGTGTTGAAAAACCACTTTTCGCACTTGTGTTGGTGCAGGAAACCACTTTTGCACTTGTATTAGTATGGAAAAAACACTTTTTGCACTTGTGATAGTGTTGAAAAACCACTTTTCGCACTTGTGTTAGTGTTGAAAAACCGCTTTTTGCACTTGGTGCAGGAAATTGGTGCAGGAAACCACTTTTGCACTTGTGTTAGTGTGGAAAAACCACTTTTCGCACTTATGTTAGTGTTGAAAAACCACTTTTCGCACTTGTGTTAGTGTTGAAAAACCACTTTTTGCACTTGTGTTTGTGTTGAAAAACCACTTTTCGCACTTGTGATAGTGTTGAAAAACCACTTTTCGCACTTGTGTTGTTGCAGGAAACTACTTTTGCACTTGTATTAGTGTGGAAAAACCACTTTTCGCACTTGTGTTAGTGTTGAAAAACCACTTTTTGCACTTGTGATGGTGTTGAAAAACCACTTTTCGCACTTGTGTTGGTGCAGGAAACCACTTTTGCACTTGTATTAGTGTGGAAAAACCACTTTTCGCACTTGTGTTAGTGTTGAAAAACCACTTTTCGCACTTGTGTTAGTGTTAAAAAACCACTTTTCGCACTTGTGTTGGTGCAGGAAACCACTTTTGCACTTGTATTAGTGTGGAAAAAACACTTTTTGCACTTGTGATAGTGTTGAAAAACCACTTTTCGCACTTGTGTTGGTGCAGGAAACCACTTTTGCACTTGTATTAGTGTGGAAAAACCACTTTTCGCACTTGTGTTAGTGTTGAAAAACCACTTTTTGCACTTGTGATGGTGTTGAAAAACCACTTTTCGCACTTGTGTTGGTGCAGGAAACCACTTTTGCACTTGTATTAGTGTGGAAAAACCACTTTTCGCACTTGTGTTAGTGTTGAAAAACCACTTTTCGCACTTGTGTTAGTGTTAAAAAACCACTTTTCGCACTTGTGTTGGTGCAGGAAACCACTTTTGCACTTGTATTAGTGTGGAAAAAACACTTTTTGCACTTGTGATAGTGTTGAAAAACCACTTTTCGCACTTGTGTTAGTGTTGAAAAACCACTTTTCGCACTTGTGTTGGTGCAGGAAACCACTTTTGCACTTGTATTAGTGTGGAAAAACCACTTTTCGCACTTGTGTTAGTTTTGAAAAACCACTTTTCACACTTGTGTTAGTGTTGAAAAACCACTTTTCGCACTTGTGTTGGTGCAGGAAACCACTTTTGCACTTGTATTAGTGTGGATAAAACACTTTTTGCACTTGTGATAGTGTTGAAAAACCACATTTCGCACTTGTGTTAGTGATCAAAAACCACTTTTTGCACTTGTGTTGGTGCAGGAAACCACTTTTGCACTTGTATTAGTGTGGAAAAACCACTTTTCGCACTTGTGTTAGTGTTGAAAAACCACTTTTTGCACTTGTGTTAGTGTTGAAAAACCACTTTTCACACTTGTGTTTGTGTTGAAAAACCACTTTTCGCACTAGTGTTGGTGCAGGAAACCACTTTTGCACTTGTATTAGTGTGGAAAAAACACTTTTTGCACTTGTGATAGTGTTGAAAAACCACTTTTCGCACTTGTGTTATTGTTGAAAAACCACTTTTCGCACTTGTGTTAGTGTTGAAAAACCACTTTTCGCACTTGTGTTGTTGCAGGAAACCACGTTTGCACTTGTATTAGTGTGGAAAAAACACTTTTTGCACTTGTGATAGTGTTGAAAAACCACTTTTCACACTTGTATTGGTGCAGGAAACCACTTTTGCACTTGTATTCGTGTGGAAAAACCACTTTTCGCACTTGTGTTAGTGTTGAAAAACCACTTTTCGCACTTGTGTTAGTGTTGAAAAACCACTTTTCGCACTTGTGTTAGTGTTGAAAAACCACTTTTCGCACTTGTGTTGGTGCAGTAAACAACTTTTGTACTTGTATTAGTGTGGAAAAACCAATTTTTGCACTTGTGTTAGTGTTGAAAAACCACTTTTCGCACTTGTGTTAGTGTTGAAAAACCACTTTTCGCACTTGTGTTAGTGTTGAAAAACCACTTTTCGCACTTGTGTTAGTGTTGAAAAACCACTTTTCGCACTTGTGTTAGTGTTGAAAAACCACTTTTCGCACTTGTGTTGGTGCAGTAAACAACTTTTGTACTTGTATTAGTGTGGAAAAACCAATTTTTGCACTTGTGATAGTGTCGAAAAACCACTTTTCGCACTTGTGTTAGTGTTGAAAAACCACTTTTCGCACTTGTGTTAGTGTTGAAAAACCACTTTTCGCACTTGTGTTGGTGCAGGAAACCACTTTTGCACTTGTATTAGTGTGGAAAAAACACTTTTTGCACTTGTGATAGTGTTGAAAAACCACTTTTCACACTTGTGTTGGTGCAGGAAACCACTTTTGCACTTGTATTAGTGTGGAAAAACCACTTTTCGCACTTGTGTTAGTGTTGAAAAACCACTTTTTGCACTTGTGATGGTGTTGAAAAACCACTTTTCGCACTTGTGTTGGTGCAGGAAACCACTTTTGCACTTGTATTAGTGTGGAAAAACCACTTTTCGCACTTGTGTTAGTGTTGAAAAAGCACTTTTCGCACTTGTGTTAGTGTTAAAAAACCACTTTTCGCACTTGTGTTGGTGCAGGAAACCACTTTTGCACTTGTATTAGTGTGGAAAAAACACTTTTTGCACTTGTGATAGTGTTGAAAAACCACTTTTCGCACTTGTGTTAGTGTTGAAAAACCACTTTTCGCACTTGTGTTGGTGCAGGAAGCCACTTTTGCACTTGTATTAGTGTGGAAAAACCACTTTTCGCACTTGTGTTAGTTTTGAAAAACCACTTTTCACACTTGTGTTAGTGTTGAAAAACCACTTTTCGCACTTGTGTTGGTGAAGGAAACCACTTTTGCACTTGTATTAGTGTGGATAAAACACTTTTTGCACTTGTGATAGTGTTGAAAAACCACTTTTCGCACTTGTGTTAGTGATCAAAAACCACTTTTCGCACTTGTGTTGGTGCAGGAAACCACTTTTGCACTTGTATTAGTGTGGAAAAACCACTTTTCGCACTTGTGTTAGTGTTGAAAAACCACTTTTTGCACTTGTATTAGTGTTGAAAAACCACTTTTCACACTTGTGTTTGTGTTGAAAAACCACTTTTCGCACTAGTGTTGGTGCAGGAAACCACTTTTGCACTTGTATTAGTGTGGAAAAAACACTTTTTGCACTTGTGATAGTGTTGAAAAACCACTTTTCGCAGTTGTGTTATTGTTGAAAAACCACTTTTCGCACTTGTGTTAGTGTTGAAAAACCACTTTTCGCACTTGTGTTGTTGCAGGAAACCACGTTTGCACTTGTATTAGTGTGGAAAAAACACTTTTTGCACTTGTGATAGTGTTGAAAAACCACTTTTCACACTTGTATTGGTGCAGGAAACCACTTTTGCACTTGTATTCGTGTGGAAAAACCACTTTTCGCACTTGTGTTAGTGTTGAAAAACCACTTTTCGCACTTGTGTTAGTGTTGAAAAACCACTTTTCGCACTTGTGTTAGTGTTGAAAAACCACTTTTCGCACTTGTGTTGGTGCAGTAAACCACTTTTGTACTTGTATTAGTGTGGAAAAACCAATTTTTGCACTTGTGATAGTGTCGAAAAACCACTTTTCGCACTTGTGTTAGTGTTGAAAAACCACTTTTCGCACTTGTGTTAGTGTTGAAAAACCACTTTTTGCACTTGTGTTGTTGCAGGAAACCACTTTTGCACTTGTATTAGTGTGGAAAAACCACTTTCTGCACTTGTGTTAGTGTTGAAAAACCACTTTTTGCACTTGTGATGGTGTTGAAAAACCACTTTTCGCACTTGTGTTGGTGCAGGAAACCACTTTTGCACTTGCATTAGTGTGGAAAAACCACTTTTTGCACTTGTGATAGTGTCGAAAAACCACTTTTCGCACTTGTGTTAGTGTTGAAAAACCACTTTTCGCACTTGTGTTAGTGTTGAAAAACCACTTTTTGCACTTGTGTTGTTGCAGGAAACCACTTTTGCACTTGTATTAGTGTGGAAAAACCACTTTTCGCACTTGTGTTAGTGTTGAAAAACCACTTTTCGCACTTGTGTTATTGTTGAAAAACCACTTTTCGCACTTGTGTTAGTGTTGAAAAACCACATTTCGCACTTGTGTTGGTGCAGGAAACAACGTTTGCACTTGTATTAGTGTGGAAAAAACACTTTTTGCACTTGTGATAGTGTTGAAAAACCACTTTTCACACTTGTATTGGTGCAGGAAACCACTTTTGCACTTGTATTCGTGTGGAAAAACCACTTTTCGCACTTGTGTTAGTGTTGAAAAACCACTTTTCGCACTTGTGTTAGTGTTGAAAAACCACTTTTCGCACTTGTGTTAGTGTTGAAAAACCACTTTTCGCACTTGTGTTGGTGCAGTAAACCACTTTTGCACTTGTATTAGTGTGGAAAAACCACTTTTTGCACTTGTGATAGTGTCGAAAAACCACTTTTCGCACTTGTGTTAGTGTTGAAAAACCACTTTTCGCACTTGTGTTAGTGTTGAAAAACCACTTTTTGCACTTGTGTTGTTGCAGGAAACCACTTTTGCACTTGTATTAGTGTGGAAAAACCACTTTTCGCACTTGTGTTAGTGTTGAAAAACCACTTTTTGCACTTGTGATGGTGTTGAAAAACCACTTTTCGCACTTGTGTTGGTGCAGGAAACCACTTTTGCACTTGTATTAGTGTGGTAAAACCACTTTTCGCACTTGTGTTAGTGTTGAAAAACCACTTTTCGCACTTGTGTTAGTGTTAAAAAACCACTTTTCGCACTTGTGTTGGTGCAGGAAACCACTTTTGCACTTGTATTAGTGTGGAAAAAACACTTTTTGCACTTGTGATAGTGTTGAAAAACCACTTTTCGCACTTGTGTTAGTGTTGAAAAACCACTTCTCGCACTTGTGTTGGTGCAGGAAACCACTTTTGCACTTGTATTAGTGTGGAAAAACCACTTTTCGCACTTGTGTTAGTTTTGAAAAACCACTTTTCACACTTGTGTTAGTGTTGAAAAACCACTTTTCGCACTTGTGTTGGTGCAGGAAACCACTTTTGCACTTGTATTAGTGTGGATAAAACACTTTTTGCACTTGTGATAGTGTTGAAAAACCACTTTTCGCACTTGTGTTAGTGATCAAAAACCACTTTTCGCACTTGTGTTGGTGCAGGAAACCACTTTTGCACTTGTATTAGTGTGGAAAAACCACTTTTCACACTTGTGTTAGTGTTGAAAAACCACTTTTCGCACTTGTGTTAGTGTTGAAAAACCACTTTTCGCACTTGTGTTGGTGCAGGAAACCACTTTTGCTCTTGTATTAGTGTGGAAAAAACACTTTTTGCACTTGTGATAGTGTTGAAAAACCACTTTTCGCACTTGTGTTAGTGTTGAAAAAACACTTTTCGCACTTGTGTTAGTGTTGAAAAACCACTTTTCGCACTTGTGTTGGTGCAGGAAACCACTTTTGCTCTTGTATTAGTGTGGAAAAAACACTTTTTGCACTTGTGATAGTGTTGAAAAACCACTTTTCGCACTTGTGTTAGTGTTGAAAAACCACTTTTTCGCAATTGTGTTGGTGCAGGAAACCACTTTTGCATTTGTATTAGTGTGGAAAACCACTTTTCGCACTTGTGTTAGTGTTGAAAAACCACTTTTCGCACTTGTGTTCGTGTTGAAAAACCACTTTTCGCACTAGTGTTGGTGCAGGAAACCACTTTTGCACTTGTATTAGTGTGGAAAAAACACTTTTTGCACTTGTGATAGTGTTGAAAAACCACTTTTCGCAGTTGTGTTATTGTTGAAAAACCACTTTTCGCACTTGTGTTAGTGTTGAAAAACCACTTTTCGCACTTGTGTTGTTGCAGGAAACCACGTTTGCACTTGTATTAGTGTGGAAAAAACACTTTTTGCACTTGTGATAGTGTTGAAAAACCACTTTTCACACTTGTATTGGTGCAGGAAACCACTTTTGCACTTGTATTCGTGTGGAAAAACCACTTTTCGCACTTGTGTTAGTGTTGAAAAACCACTTTTCGCACTTGTGTTAGTGTTGAAAAACCACTTTTCGCACTTGTGTTAGTGTTGAAAAACCACTTTTCGCACTTGTGTTGGTGCAGTAAACCACTTTTGTACTTGTATTAGTGTGGAAAAACCAATTTTTGCACTTGTGATAGTGTCGAAAAACCACTTTTCGCACTTGTGTTAGTGTTGAAAAACCACTTTTCGCACTTGTGTTAGTGTTGAAAAACCACTTTTTGCACTTGTGTTGTTGCAGGAAACCACTTTTGCACTTGTATTAGTGTGGAAAAACCACTTTCTGCACTTGTGTTAGTGTTGAAAAACCACTTTTTGCACTTGTGATGGTGTTGAAAAACCACTTTTCGCACTTGTGTTGGTGCAGGAAACCACTTTTGCACTTGCATTAGTGTGGAAAAACCACTTTTTGCACTTGTGATAGTGTCGAAAAACCACTTTTCGCACTTGTGTTAGTGTTGAAAAACCACTTTTCGCACTTGTGTTAGTGTTGAAAAACCACTTTTTGCACTTGTGTTGTTGCAGGAAACCACTTTTGCACTTGTATTAGTGTGGAAAAACCACTTTTCGCACTTGTGTTAGTGTTGAAAAACCACTTTTCGCACTTGTGTTATTGTTGAAAAACCACTTTTCGCACTTGTGTTAGTGTTGAAAAACCACATTTCACACTTGTGTTGGTGCAGGAAACAACGTTTGCACTTGTATTAGTGTGGAAAAAACACTTTTTGCACTTGTGATAGTGTTGAAAAACCACTTTTCACACTTGTATTGGTGCAGGAAACCACTTTTGCACTTGTATTCGTGTGGAAAACCACTTTTCGCACTTGTGTTAGTGTTGAAAAACCACTTTTCGCACTTGTGTTAGTGTTGAAAAACCACTTTTCGCACTTGTGTTAGTGTTGAAAAACCACTTTTCGCACTTGTGTTGGTGCAGTAAACCACTTTTGCACTTGTATTAGTGTGGAAAAACCACTTTTTGCACTTGTGATAGTGTCGAAAAACCACTTTTCGCACTTGTGTTAGTGTTGAAAAACCACTTTTCGCACTTGTGTTAGTGTTGAAAAACCACTTTTTGCACTTGTGTTGTTGCAGGAAACCACTTTTGCACTTGTATTAGTGTGGAAAAACCACTTTTCGCACTTGTGTTAGTGTTGAAAAACCACTTTTTGCACTTGTGATGGTGTTGAAAAACCACTTTTCGCACTTGTGTTGGTGCAGGAAACCACTTTTGCACTTGTATTAGTGTGGTAAAACCACTTTTCGCACTTGTGTTAGTGTTGAAAAACCACTTTTCGCACTTGTGTTAGTGTTAAAAAACCACTTTTCGCACTTGTGTTGGTGCAGGAAACCACTTTTGCACTTGTATTAGTGTGGAAAAAACACTTTTTGCACTTGTGATAGTGTTGAAAAACCACTTTTCGCACTTGTGTTAGTGTTGAAAAACCACTTCTCGCAGTTGTGTTGGTGCAGGAAACCACTTTTGCACTTGTATTAGTGTGGAAAAACCACTTTTCGCACTTGTGTTAGTTTTGAAAAACCACTTTTCACACTTGTGTTAGTGTTGAAAAACCACTTTTCGCACTTGTGTTGGTGCAGGAAACCACTTTTGCACTTGTATTAGTGTGGATAAAACACTTTTTGCACTTGTGATAGTGTTGAAAAACCACTTTTCGCACTTGTGTTAGTGATCAAAAACCACTTTTCGCACTTGTGTTGGTGCAGGAAACCACTTTTGCACTTGTATTAGTGTGGAAAAACCACTTTTCACACTTGTGTTAGTGTTGAAAAACCACTTTTCGCACTTGTGTTAGTGTTGAAAAACCACTTTTCGCACTTGTGTTGGTGCAGGAAACCACTTTTGCTCTTGTATTAGTGTGGAAAAAACACTTTTTGCACTTGTGATAGTGTTGAAAAACCACTTTTCGCACTTGTGTTAGTGTTGAAAAAACACTTTTCGCACTTGTGTTAGTGTTGAAAAACCACTTTTCGCACTTGTGTTGGTGCAGGAAACCACTTTTGCTCTTGTATTAGTGTGGAAAAAACACTTTTTGCACTTGTGATAGTGTTGAAAAACCACTTTTCGCACTTGTGTTAGTGTTGAAAAACCACTTTTTCGCAATTGTGTTGGTGCAGGAAACCACTTTTGCATTTGTATTAGTGTGGAAAACCACTTTTCGCACTTGTGTTAGTGTTGAAAAACCACTTTTCGCACTTGTGTTCGTGTTGGAAAACCACTTTTCGCACTTGTGTTGGTGCAGGAAACCACTTTTGCACTTGTATTAGTGTGGAAAAAACACTTTTTGCACTTGTGATAGTGTTGAAAAACCACTTTTCGCACTTGTGTTAGTGTTGAAAAACCACTTTTCGCACTAGTGTTGGTGCAGGAAACCACTTTTGCAGTTGTATTATTGTGGAAAAACCACTTTTCGCACTTGTGTTAGTGTTGAAAAACCACTTTTCGCACTTGTGTTAGTGTTGGAAAACCACTTTTCGCACTTGTGTTGGTGCAGGAAACCACTTTTGCACTTGTATTAGTGTGGAAAAAACACTTTTTGCACTTGTGATAGTGTTGAAAAACCACTTTTCGCACTTGTGTTAGTGTTGAAAAACCACTTTTCGCACTTGTGTTGGTGCAGGAAACCACTTTTGCACTTGGATTAGTGTGGAAAAACCACTTTTCGCACTTGTGTTAGTGTTGAAAAACGACTTTTCGCACTTGTGTTAGTGTTGAAAAACCACTTGTCGCACTTGTGTTGGTGCAGGAAACCACTTTTGCACTTGTATTAGTGTGGAAAAACCACTCTTCACAATTGTGTTAGTGTTGAAAAACCACTTTTTGCACTTGTGTTAGTGTTAAAAAACGACTTTTCGCACTTGTGTTGGTGCAGGAAACCACTTTTGCACTTGTATTAGTGTGGAAAAAACACTTTTTGCACTTGTGATAGTGTTGAAAAACCACTTTTCGCACTTGTGTTAGTGTGGAAAAAACACTTTTCGCACTTGTGTTAGTGTTGAAAAACCACTTTTCGCACTTGTCTTAGTGTTGAAAAACCACTTTTCGCACTTGTGTTAGTGTTGAAAAACCACTTTTTGCACTTGTGTTAGTGCAGGAAACCACTTTTGCACTTGTATTAGTGTGGAAAAAACACTTTTTGCACTTGTGATAGTGATGAAAAACCACTTTTCGCACTTGTGTTAGTGTTGAAAAACCACTTTTCGCACTTGTGTTAGTGTTGAAAAACCACTTTTCGCACTTGTGTTGGTGCAGGAAACCACTTTTGCTCTTGTATTAGTGTGGAAAAAACACTTTTTGCACTTGTGATAGTGTTGAAAAACCACTTTTCGCACTTGTGTTAGTGTTGAAAAACCACTTTTCGCACTTGTGTTGGTGCAGGAAACCACTTTTGCACTTGTATTAGTGTGGAAAAACCACTTTTCGCACTTGTGTTAGTGTGAAAACCCCTTTTCGCACTTGTGTTAGTGTGAAAACCCCTTTTTGCACTTGTGTTAGTGTTGAAAAACCACTTTTCGCACTTGTGTTGGTGCAGGAAACCACTTTTGCACTTGTATTAGTATGGAAAAAACACTTTTTGCACTTGTGATAGTGTTGAAAAACCACTTTTCGCACTTGTGTTAGTGTTGAAAAACCGCTTTTTGCACTTGGTGCAGGAAATTGGTGCAGGAAACCACTTTTGCACTTGTATTAGTGTGGAAAAACCACTTTTCGCACTTATGTTAGTGTTGAAAAACCACTTTTCGCACTTGTGTTAGTGTTGAAAAACCACTTTTTGCACTTGTGTTTGTGTTGAAAAACCACTTTTCGCACTTGTGTTCGTGTTGGAAAACCACTTTTCGCACTTGTGTTGGTGCAGGAAACCACTTTTGCACTTGTATTAGTGTGGAAAAAACACTTTTTGCACTTGTGATAGTGTTGAAAAACCACTTTTCGCACTTGTGTTAGTGTTGAAAAACCACTTTTCGCACTAGTGTTGGTGCAGGAAACCACTTTTGCAGTTGTATTATTGTGGAAAAACCACTTTTCGCACTTGTGTTAGTGTTGAAAAACCACTTTTCGCACTTGTGTTAGTGTTGCAAAACCACTTTTCGCACTTGTGTTGGTGCAGGAAACCACTTTTGCACTTGTATTAGTGTGGAAAAAACACTTTTTGCACTTGTGATAGTGTTGAAAAACCACTTTTCGCACTTGTGTTAGTGTTGAAAAACCACTTTTCGCACTTGTGTTGGTGCAGGAAACCACTTTTGCACTTGGATTAGTGTGGAAAAACCACTTTTCGCACTTGTGTTAGTGTTGAAAAACGACTTTTCGCACTTGTGTTAGTGTTGAAAAACCACTTGTCGCACTTGTGTTGGTGCAGGAAACCACTTTTGCACTTGTATTAGTGTGGAAAAACCACTCTTCACAATTGTGTTAGTGTTGAAAAACCACTTTTTGCACTTGTGTTAGTGTTAAAAAACGACTTTTCGCACTTGTGTTGGTGCAGGAAACCACTTTTGCACTTGTATTAGTGTGGAAAAAACACTTTTTGCACTTGTGATAGTGTTGAAAAACCACTTTTCGCACTTGTGTTGGTGCAGGAAACCACTTTTGCACTTGGATTAGTGTGGAAAAACCACTTTTCGCACTTGTGTTAGTGTTGAAAAACGACTTTTCGCACTTGTGTTAGTGTTGAAAAACCACTTGTCGCACTTGTGTTGGTGCAGGAAACCACTTTTGCACTTATATTAGTGTGGAAAAACCACTCTTCACAATTGTGTTAGTGTTGAAAAACCACTTTTTGCACTTGTGTTAGTGTTAAAAAACGACTTTTCGCACTTGTGTTGGTGCAGGAAACCACTTTTGCACTTGTATTAGTGTGGAAAAAACACTTTTTGCACTTGTGATAGTGTTGAAAAACCACTTTTCGCACTTGTGTTAGTGTGGAAAAAACACTTTTCGCACTTGTGTTAGTGTTGAAAAACCACTTTTCGCACTTGTCTTAGTGTTGAAAAACCACTTTTCGCACTTGTGTTAGTGTTGAAAAACCACTTTTTGCACTTGTGTTAGTGCAGGAAACCACTTTTGCACTTGTATTAGTGTGGAAAAAACACTTTTTGCACTTGTGATAGTGATGAAAAACCACTTTTCGCACTTGTGTTAGTGTTGAAAAACCACTTTTCGCACTTGTGTTAGTGTTGAAAAACCACTTTTCGCACTTGTGTTGGTGCAGGAAACCACTTTTGCTCTTGTATTAGTGTGGAAAAAACACTTTTTGCACTTGTGATAGTGTTGAAAAACCACTTTTCGCACTTGTGTTAGTGTTGAAAAACCACTTTTCGCACTTGTGTTGGTGCAGGAAACCACTTTTGCACTTGTATTAGTGTGGAAAAACCACTTTTCGCACTTGTGTTAGTGTGAAAACCCCTTTTCGCACTTGTGTTAGTGTGAAAACCCCTTTTTGCACTTGTGTTAGTGTTGAAAAACCACTTTTCGCACTTGTGTTGGTGCAGGAAACCACTTTTGCACTTGTATTAGTATGGAAAAAACACTTTTTGCACTTGTGATAGTGTTGAAAAACCACTTTTCGCACTTGTGTTAGTGTTGAAAAACCGCTTTTTGCACTTGGTGCAGGAAATTGGTGCAGGAAACCACTTTTGCACTTGTATTAGTGTGGAAAAACCACTTTTCGCACTTATGTTAGTGTTGAAAAACCACTTTTCGCACTTGTGTTAGTGTTGAAAAACCACTTTTTGCACTTGTGTTTGTGTTGAAAAACCACTTTTCGCACTTGTGTTCGTGTTGGAAAACCACTTTTCGCACTTGTGTTGGTGCAGGAAACCACTTTTGCACTTGTATTAGTGTGGAAAAAACACTTTTTGCACTTGTGATAGTGTTGAAAAACCACTTTTCGCACTTGTGTTAGTGTTGAAAAACCACTTTTCGCACTAGTGTTGGTGCAGGAAACCACTTTTGCAGTTGTATTATTGTGGAAAAACCACTTTTCGCACTTGTGTTAGTGTTGAAAAACCACTTTTCGCACTTGTGTTAGTGTTGGAAAACCACTTTTCGCACTTGTGTTGGTGCAGGAAACCACTTTTGCACTTGTATTAGTGTGGAAAAAACACTTTTTGCACTTGTGATAGTGTTGAAAAACCACTTTTCGCACTTGTGTTAGTGTTGAAAAACCACTTTTCGCACTTGTGTTGGTGCAGGAAACCACTTTTGCACTTGGATTAGTGTGGAAAAACCACTTTTCGCACTTGTGTTAGTGTTGAAAAACGACTTTTCGCACTTGTGTTAGTGTTGAAAAACCACTTGTCGCACTTGTGTTGGTGCAGGAAACCACTTTTGCACTTGTATTAGTGTGGAAAAACCACTCTTCACAATTGTGTTAGTGTTGAAAAACCACTTTTTGCACTTGTGTTAGTGTTAAAAAACGACTTTTCGCACTTGTGTTGGTGCAGGAAACCACTTTTGCACTTGTATTAGTGTGGAAAAAACACTTTTTGCACTTGTGATAGTGTTGAAAAACCACTTTTCGCACTTGTGTTAGTGTGGAAAAAACACTTTTCGCACTTGTGTTAGTGTTGAAAAACCACTTTTCGCACTTGTCTTAGTGTTGAAAAACCACTTTTCGCACTTGTGTTAGTGTTGAAAAACCACTTTTTGCACTTGTGTTAGTGCAGGAAACCACTTTTGCACTTGTATTAGTGTGGAAAAAACACTTTTTACACTTGTGATAGTGATGAAAAACCACTTTTCGCACTTGTGTTAGTGTTGAAAAACCACTTTTCGCACTTGTGTTAGTGTTGAAAAACCACTTTTCGCACTTGTGTTGGTGCAGGAAACCACTTTTGCTCTTGTATTAGTGTGGAAAAAACACTTTTTGCACTTGTGATAGTGTTGAAAAACCACTTTTCGCACTTGTGTTAGTGTTGAAAAACCACTTTTCGCACTTGTGTTGGTGCAGGAAACCACTTTTGCACTTGTATTAGTGTGGAAAAACCACTTTTCGCACTTGTGTTAGTGTGAAAACCCCTTTTCGCACTTGTGTTAGTGTGAAAACCCCTTTTTGCACTTGTGTTAGTGTTGAAAAACCACTTTTCGCACTTGTGTTGGTGCAGGAAACCACTTTTGCACTTGTATTAGTATGGAAAAAACACTTTTTGCACTTGTGATAGTGTTGAAAAACCACTTTTCGCACTTGTGTTAGTGTTGAAAAACCGCTTTTTGCACTTGGTGCAGGAAATTGGTGCAGGAAACCACTTTTGCACTTGTATTAGTGTGGAAAAACCACTTTTCGCACTTATGTTAGTGTTGAAAAACCACTTTTCGCACTTGTGTTAGTGTTGAAAAACCACTTTTTGCACTTGTGTTTGTGTTGAAAAACCACTTTTCGCACTTGTGATAGTGTTGAAAAACCACTTTTCGCACTTGTGTTGTTGCAGGAAACTACTTTTGCACTTGTATTAGTGTGGAAAAACCACTTTTCGCACTTGTGTTAGTGTTGAAAAACCACTTTTTGCACTTGTGATGGTGTTGAAAAACCACTTTTCGCACTTGTGTTGGTGCAGGAAACCACTTTTGCACTTGTATTAGTGTGGAAAAACCACTTTTCGCACTTGTGTTAGTGTTGAAAAACCACTTTTCGCACTTGTGTTAGTGTTAAAAAACCACTTTTCGCACTTGTGTTGGTGCAGGAAACCACTTTTGCACTTGTATTAGTGTGGAAAAAACACTTTTTGCACTTGTGATAGTGTTGAAAAACCACTTTTCGCACTTGTGTTGGTGCAGGAAACCACTTTTGCACTTGTATTAGTGTGGAAAAACCACTTTTCGCACTTGTGTTAGTGTTGAAAAACCACTTTTTGCACTTGTGATGGTGTTGAAAAACCACTTTTCGCACTTGTGTTGGTGCAGGAAACCACTTTTGCACTTGTATTAGTGTGGAAAAACCACTTTTCGCACTTGTGTTAGTGTTGAAAAACCACTTTTCGCACTTGTGTTAGTGTTAAAAAACCACTTTTCGCACTTGTGTTGGTGCAGGAAACCACTTTTGCACTTGTATTAGTGTGGAAAAAACACTTTTTGCACTTGTGATAGTGTTGAAAAACCACTTTTCGCACTTGTGTTAGTGTTGAAAAACCACTTTTCGCACTTGTGTTGGTGCAGGAAACCACTTTTGCACTTGTATTAGTGTGGAAAAACCAGTTTTCGCACTTGTGTTAGTTTTGAAAAACCACTTTTCACACTTGTGTTAGTGTTGAAAAACCACTTTTCGCACTTGTGTTGGGTGCAGGAAACCACTTTTGCACTTGTATTAGTGTGGATAAAACACTTTTTGCACTTGTGATAGTGTTGAAAAACCACTTTTCGCACTTGTGTTAGTGATCAAAAACCACTTTTTGCACTTGTGTTGGTGCAGGAAACCACTTTTGCACTTGTATTAGTGTGGAAAAACCACTTTTCGCACTTGTGTTAGTGTTGAAAAACCACTTTTTGCACTTGTGTTAGTGTTGAAAAACCACTTTTCACACTTGTGTTTGTGTTGAAAAACCACTTTTCGCACTAGTGTTGGTGCAGGAAACCACTTTTGCACTTGTATTAGTGTGGAAAAAACACTTTTTGCACTTGTGATAGTGTTGAAAAACCACTTTTCGCACTTGTGTTATTGTTGAAAAACCACTTTTCGCACTTGTGTTAGTGTTGAAAAACCACTTTTCGCACTTGTGTTGTTGCAGGAAACCACGTTTGCACTTGTATTAGTGTGGAAAAAACACTTTTTGCACTTGTGATAGTGTTGAAAAACCACTTTTCACACTTGTATTGGTGCAGGAAACCACTTTTGCACTTGTATTCGTGTGGAAAAACCACTTTTCGCACTTGTGTTAGTGTTGAAAAACCACTTTTCGCACTTGTGTTAGTGTTGAAAAACCACTTTTCGCACTTGTGTTAGTGTTGAAAAACCACTTTTCGCACTTGTGTTGGTGCAGTAAACAACTTTTGTACTTGTATTAGTGTGGAAAAACCAATTTTTGCACTTGTGATAGTGTCGAAAAACCACTTTTCGCACTTGTGTTAGTGTTGAAAAACCACTTTTCGCACTTGTGTTAGTGTTGAAAAACCACTTTTTGCACTTGTGTTGTTGCAGAAAAACCACTTTCTGCACTTGTGTTAGTGTTGAAAAACCACTTTTTGCACTTGTGATGATGTTGAAAAACCACTTTTCGCACTTGTGTTGGTGCAGGAAACCACTTTTGCACTTGCATTAGTGTGGAAAAACCACTTTTTGCACTTGTGATAGTGTCGAAAAACCACTTTTCGCACTTGTGTTAGTGTTGAAAAACCACTTTTCGCACTTGTGTTAGTGTTGAAAAACCACTTTTTGCACTTGTGTTGTTGCAGGAAACCACTTTTGCACTTGTATTAGTGTGGAAAAACCACTTTTCGCACTTGTGTTATTGTTGAAAAACCACTTTTCGCACTTGTGTTAGTGTTGAAAAACCACTTTTCGCACTTGTGTTGGTGCAGGAAACCACGTTTGCACTTGTATTAGTGTGGAAAAAACACTTTTTGCACTTGTGATAGTGTTGAAAAACCACTTTTCACACTTGTATTGGTGCAGGAAACCACTTTTGCACTTGTATTCGTGTGGAAAAACCACTTTTCGCACTTGTGTTAGTGTTGAAAAACCACTTTTCGCACTTGTGTTAGTGTTGAAAAACCACTTTTCGCACTTGTGTTAGTGTTGAAAAACCACTTTTCGCACTTGTGTTGGTGCAGTAAACCACTTTTGCACTTGTATTAGTGTGGAAAAACCACTTTTTGCACTTGTGATAGTGTCGAAAAACCACTTTTCGCACTTGTGTTAGTGTTGAAAAACCACTTTTCGCACTTGTGTTAGTGTTGAAAAACCACTTTTTGCACTTGTGTTGTTGCAGGGAACCACTTTTGCACTTGTATTAGTGTGGAAAAACCACTTTTCGCACTTGTGTTAGTGTTGAAAAACCACTTTTTGCACTTGTGATGGTGTTGAAAAACCACTTTTCGCACTTGTGTTGGTGCAGGAAACCACTTTTGCACTTGTATTAGTGTGGAAAAACCACTTTTCGCACTTGTGTTAGTGTTGAAAAACCACTTTTCGCACTTGTGTTAGTGTTAAAAAACCACTTTTCGCACTTGTGTTGGTGCAGGAAACCACTTTTGCACTTGTATTAGTGTGGAAAAAACACTTTTTGCACTTGTGATAGTGTTGAAA
Organism: Myxine glutinosa; assembly: GCF_964187855.1. Classification (NCBI taxonomy): domain Eukaryota; kingdom Metazoa; phylum Chordata; class Myxini; order Myxiniformes; family Myxinidae; genus Myxine; species Myxine glutinosa. The sequence goes on along the minus strand of NC_136270.1, from coordinate 59,465,637 downwards.
AACCACTTTTCGCACTTGTGTTAGTGTTGAAAAACCACTTTTCGCACTTGTGTTGGTGCAGGAAACCACTTTTGCACTTGTATTAGTGTGGAAAAACCACTTTTCGCACTTGTGTTAGTTTTGAAAAACCACTTTTCACACTTGTGTTAGTGTTGAAAAACCACTTTTCGCACTTGTGTTGGTGCAGGAAACCACTTTTGCACTTGTATTAGTGTGGATAAAACACTTTTTGCACTTGTGATAGTGTTGAAAAACCACTTTTCGCACTTGTGTTAGTGATCAAAAACCACTTTTCGCACTTGTGTTGGTGCAGGAAACCACTTTTGCACTTGTGTTAGTGTTGAAAAACCACTTTTCGCACTTGTGTTAGTGTTGAAAAACCACTTTTCGCACTTGTGTTGGTGCAGGAAACCACTTTTGCTCTTGTATTAGTGTGGAAAAAACACTTTTTGCACTTGTGATAGTGTTGAAAAACCACTTTTCGCACTTGTGTTAGTGTTGAAAAACCACTTTTCGCACTTGTGTTAGTGTTGAAAAACCACTTTTCGCACTTGTGTTGGTGCAGGAAACCACTTTTGCTCTTGTATTAGTGTGGAAAAAACACTTTTTGCACTTGTGATAGTGTTGAAAAACCACTTTTCGCACTTGTGTTAGTGTTGAAAAACCACTTTTCGCACTTGTGTTGGTGCAGGAAACCACTTTTGCACTTGTATTAGTGTGGAAAACCACTTTTCGCACTTGTGTTAGTGTTGAAAAACCACTTTTCGCACTTGTGTTGGTGTTGGAAAACCACTTTTCGCACTTGTGTTGGTGCAGGAAACCACTTTTGCACTTGTATTAGTGTGGAAAAAACACTTTTTGCACTTGTGATAGTGTTGAAAAACCACTTTTCGCACTTGTGTTAGTGTTGAAAAACCACTTTTCGCACTAGTGTTGGTGCAGGAAACCACTTTTGCACTTGTATTAGTGTGGAAAAACCACTTTTCGCACTTGTGTTAGTGTTGAAAAACCACTTTTCGCACTTGTGTTAGTGTTCGAAAACCACTTTTCGCACTTGTGTTGGTGCAGGAAACCACTTTTGCACTTGTATTAGTGTGGAAAAAACACTTTTTGCACTTGTGATAGTGTTGAAAAACCACTTTTCGCACTTGTGTTAGTGTTGAAAAACCACTTTTCGCACTTGTGTTGGTGCAGGAAACCACTTTTGCACTTGGATTAGTGTGGAAAAACCACTTTTCGCACTTGTGTTAGTGTTGAAAAACGACTTTTCGCACTTGTGTTAGTGTTGAAAAACCACTTGTCGCACTTGTGTTGGTGCAGGAAACCACTTTTGCACTTGTATTAGTGTGGAAAAACCACTCTTCACACTTGTGTTAGTGTTGAAAAACCACTTTTTGCACTTGTGTTAGTGTTAAAAAACGACTTTTCGCACTTGTGTTGGTGCAGGAAACCACTTTTGCACTTGTATTAGTGTGGAAAAAACACTTTTCGCACTTGTGTTAGTGTTGAAAAACCACTTTTCGCACTTGTCTTAGTGTTGAAAAACCACTTTTCGCACTTGTGTTAGTGTTGAAAAACCACTTTTTGCACTTGTGTTAGTGCAGGAAACCACTTTTGCACTTGTATTAGTGTGGAAAAAAACACTTTTTGCACTTGTGATAGTGATGTAAAACCACTTTTCGCACTTGTGTTAGTGTTGAAAAACCACTTTTCGCACTTGTGTTAGTGTTGAAAAACCACTTTTCGCACTTGTGTTGGTGCAGGAAACCACTTTTGCTCTTGTATTAGTGTGGAAAAAACACTTTTTGCACTTGTGATAGTGTTGAAAAACCACTTTTCGCACTTGTGTTAGTGTTGAAAAACCACTTTTCGCACTTGTGTTGGTGCAGGAAACCACTTTTGCACTTGTATTAGTGTGGAAAAACCACTTTTCGCACTTGTGTTAGTGTGAAAACCCCTTTTCGCACTTGTGTTAGTGTTGAAAAACCACTTTTCGCACTTGTGTTGGTGCAGGAAACCACTTTTGCACTTGTATTAGTATGGAAAAAACACTTTTTGCACTTGTGATAGTGTTGAAAAACCACTTTTCGCACTTGTGTTAGTGTTGAAAAACCGCTTTTTGCACTTGGTGCAGGAAATTGGTGCAGGAAACCACTTTTGCACTTGTATTAGTGTGGAAAAACCACTTTTCGCACTTATGTTAGTGTTGAAAAACCACTTTTCGCACTTGTGTTAGTGTTGAAAAACCACTTTTTGCACTTGTGTTTGTGTTGAAAAACCACTTTTCGCACTTGTGTTAGTGTTGAAAAACCACTTTTCGCACTTGTGTTGTTGCAGGAAACCACTTTTGCACTTGTATTAGTGTGGAAAAACCACTTTTCGCACTTGTGTTATTGTTGAAAAACCACTTTTTGCACTTGGGTTAGTGTTGAAAAAACACTTTTCGCACCTGTGTTAGTGTTGAAAAACCACTTTTTGCACTTGTGATGGTGTTGAAAAACCACTTTTCGCACTTGTGTTAGTGATGAAAAACCATTTTCGCACTTGTGTTGGTGCAGGAAACCACTTTTGCACTTGTATTAGTGTGGAAAAACCACTTTTCACACTTGTGTTAGTGTTGAAAAACCACTTTTCGCACTTGTGTTAGTGTTGAAAAACCACTTTTCGCACTTGTGTTGGTGCAGGAAACCACTTTTGCACTTGTATTAGTGTAGAAAAACCACTTTTCGCACTTGTGTTAGTGTTGAAACCACTTTTTGCACTTGTGTTAGTGTTGAAAAACCACTTTTCGCACTTGTGTTGGTGCAGGAAACCACTTTTGCACTTGTATTAGTGTGGAAAAACCACTTTTCGCACTTGTGTTAGTTTTGAAAAACCACTTTTCACACTTGTGTTAGTGTTGAAAAACCACTTTTCGCACTTGTGTTGGTGCAGGAAACCACTTTTGCACTTGTATTAGTGTGGATAAAACACTTTTTGCACTTGTGATAGTGTTGAAAAACCACTTTTCGCACTTGTGTTAGTGATCAAAAACCACTTTTCGCACTTGTGTTGGTGCAGGAAACCACTTTTGCACTTGTATTAGTGTGGAAAAACCACTTTTCGCACTTGTGTTAGTGTTGAAAAACCACTTTTTGCACTTGTGTTAGTGTTGAAAAACCACTTTTCACACTTGTGTTTGTGTTGAAAAACCACTTTTCGCACTAGTGTTGGTGCAGGAAACCACTTTTGCACTTGTATTAGTGTGGAAAAAACACTTTTTGCACTTGTGATAGTGTTGAAAAACCACTTTTCGCACTTGTGTTATTGTTGAAAAACCACTTTTCGCACTTTTGTTAGTGTTGAAAAACCACTTTTCGCACTTGTGTTGTTGCAGGAAACCACGTTTGCACTTGTATTAATGTGGAAAAAACACTTTTTGCACTTGTGATAGTGTTGAAAAACCACTTTTCACACTTGTATTGGTGCAGGAAACCACTTTTGCACTTGTATTCGTGTGGAAAAACCACTTTTCGCACTTGTGTTAGTGTTGAAAAACCACTTTTCGCACTTGTGTTAGTGTTGAAAAACCACTTTTCGCACTTGTGTTAGTGTTGAAAAACCACTTTTTGCACTTGTGTTGGTGCAGTAAACCACTTTTGTACTTGTATTAGTGTGGAAAAACCAATTTTTGCACTTGTGATAGTGTCGAAAAACCACTTTTCGCACTTGTGTTAGTGTTGAAAAACCACTTTTCGCACTTGTGTTAGTGTTGAAAAACCACTTTTTGCACTTGTGTTGTTGCAGGAAACCACTTTTGCACTTGTATTAGTGTGGAAAAACCACTTTCTGCACTTGTGTTAGTGTTGAAAAACCACTTTTTGCACTTGTGATGGTGTTGAAAAACCACTTTTCGCACTTGTGTTGGTGCAGGAAACCACTTTTGCACTTGCATTAGTGTGGAAAAACCACTTTTTGCACTTGTGATAGTGTCGATCAACCACTTTTCGCACTTGTGTTAGTGTTGAAAAACCACTTTTCGCACTTGTGTTAGTGTTGAAAAACCACTTTTTGCACTTGTGTTGTTGCAGGAAACCACTTTTGCACTTGTATTAGTGTGGTAAAACCACTTTTCGCACTTGTGTTAGTGTTGAAAAACCACTTTTCGCACTTGTGTTATTGTTGAAAAACCACTTTTCGCACTTGTGTTAGTGTTGAAAAACCACTTTTCGCACTTGTGTTGGTGCAGGAAACCACGTTTGCACTTGTATTAGTGTGGAAAAAACACTTTCTGCACTTGTGATAGTGTTGAAAAACCACTTTTCACACTTGTATTGGTGCAGGAAACCACTTTTGCACTTGTATTCGTGTGGAAAAACCACTTTTCGCACTTGTGTTAGTGTTGAAAAACCACTTTTCGCACTTGTGTTAGTGTTGAAAAACCACTTTTCGCACTTGTGTTAGTGTTGAAAAACCACTTTTCGCACTTGTGTTGGTGCAGTAAACCACTTTTGCACTTGTATTAGTGTGGAAAAACCACTTTTTGCACTTGTGATAGTGTCGAAAAACCACTTTTCGCACTTGTGTTAGTGTTGAAAAACCACTTTTCGCACTTGTGTTAGTGTTGAAAAACCACTTTTTGCACTTGTGTTGTTGCAGGAAACCACTTTTGCACTTGTATTAATGTGGAAAAACCACTTTTCGCACTTGTGTTAGTGTTGAAAAACCACTTTTTGCACTTGTGATGGTGTTGAAAAACCACTTTTCGCACTTGTGTTGGTGCAGGAAACCACTTTTGCACTTGTATTAGTGTGGAAAAAACCACTTTTCGCACTTGTGTTGGTGTTGAAAAACCACTTTTCGCACTTGTGTTAGTGTTAAAAAACCACTTTTCGCACTTGTGTTGGTGCAGGAAACCACTTTTGCACTTGTATTAGTGTGGAAAAAACACTTTTTGCACTTGTGATAGTGTTGAAAAACGACTTTTCGCACTTGTGTTAGTGTTGAAAAACCACTTTTCGCACTTGTGTTGGTGCAGGAAACCACTTTTGCACTTGTATTAGTGTGGAAAAACCACTTTTCGCACTTGTGTTAGTTTTGAAAAACCACTTTTCACACTTGTGTTAGTGTTGAAAAACCACTTTTCGCACTTGTGTTGGTGCAGGAAACCACTTTTGCACTTGTATTAGTGTGGATAAAACACTTTTTGCACTTGTGATAGTGTTGAAAAACCACTTTTCGCACTTGTGTTAGTGATCAAAAACCACTTTTCGCACTTGTGTTGGTGCAGGAAACCACTTTTGCACTTGTATTAGTGTGGAAAAACCACTTTTCACACTTGTGTTAGTGTTGAAAAACCACTTTTCGCACTTGTGTTAGTGTTGAAAAACCACTTTTCGCACTTGTGTTGGTGCAGGAAACCACTTTTGCTCTTGTATTAGTGTGGAAAAAACACTTTTTGCACTTGTGTTAGTGTTGAAAAACCACTTTTCGCACTTGTGTTAGTGTTGAAAAACCACTTTTCGCACTTGTGTTGGTGCAGGAAACCACTTTTGCTCTTGTATTAGTGTGGAAAAAACACTTTTTGCACTTGTGATAGTGTTGAAAAACCACTTTTCGCACTTGTGTTAGTGTTGAAAAACCACTTTTCGCACTTGTGTTGGTGCAGGAAACCACTTTTGCACTTGTATTAGTGTGGAAAACCACTTTTCGCACTTGTGTTAGTGTTGAAAAACCACTTTTCGCACTTGTGTTGGTGTTGGAAAACCACTTTTCGCACTTGTGTTGGTGCAGGAAACCACTTTTGCACTTGTATTAGTGTGGAAAAAACACTTTTTGCACTTGTGATAGTGTTGAAAAACCACTTTTCGCACTTGTGTTAGTGTTGAAAAACCACTTTTCGCACTAGTGTTGGTGCCGGAAACCACTTTTGCACTTGTATTAGTGTGGAAAAACCACTTTTCGCACTTGTGTTAGTGTTGAAAAACCACTTTTCGCACTTGTGTTAGTGTTCGAAAACCACTTTTCGCACTTGTGTTGGTGCAGGAAACCACTTTTGCACTTGTATTAGTGTGGATAAAACACCTTTTGCACTTGTGATAGTGTTGAAAAACCACTTTTCGCACTTGTGTTAGTGATCAAAAACCACTTTTTGCACTTGTGTTGGTGCAGGAAACCACTTTTGCACTTGTATTAGTGTGGAAAAACCACTTTTCGCACTTGTGTTAGTGTTGAAAAACCACTTTTTGCACTTGTGTTAGTGTTGAAAATCCACTTTTCACACTTGTGTTTGTGTTGAAAAACCACTTTTCGCACTAGTGTTGGTGCAGGAAACCACTTTTGCACTTGTATTAGTGTGGAAAAAACACTTTTTGCACTTGTGATAGTGTTGAAAAACCACTTTTCGCACTTGTGTTATTGTTGAAAAACCACTTTTCGCACTTGTGTTAGTGTTGAAAAACCACTTTTCGCACTTGTGTTGTTGCAGGAAACCACGTTTGCACTTGTATTAGTGTGGAAAAAACACTTTTTGCACTTGTGATAGTGTTGAAAAACCACTTTTCACACTTGTATTGGTGCAGGAAACCACTTTTGCACTTGTATTCGTGTGGAAAAACCACTTTTCGCACTTGTGTTAGTGTTGAAAAACCACTTTTCGCACTTGTGTTAGTGTTGAAAAACCACTTTTCGCACTTGTGTTAGTGTTGAAAAACCACTTTTCGCACTTGTGTTGGTGCAGTAAACAACTTTTGTACTTGTATTAGTGTGGAAAAACCAATTTTTGCACTTGTGATAGTGTCGAAAAACCACTTTTCGCACTTGTGTTAGTGTTGAAAAACCACTTTTCGCACTTGTGTTAGTGTTGAAAAACCACTTTTTGCACTTGTGTTGTTGCAGGAAACCACTTTTGCACTTGTATTAGTGTGGAAAAACCACTTTCTGCACTTGTGTTAGTGTTGAAAAACCACTTTTTGCACTTGTGATGGTGTTGAAAAACCACTTTTCGCACTTGTGTTGGTGCAGGAAACCACTTTTGCACTTGCATTAGTGTGGAAAAACCACTTTTTGCACTTGTGATAGTGTCGAAAAACCACTTTTCGCACTTGTGTTAGTGTTGAAAAACCACTTTTCGCACTTGTGTTAGTGTTGAAAAACCACTTTTTGCACTTGTGTTGTTGCAGGAAACCACTTTTGCACTTGTATTAGTGTGGAAAAACCACTTTTCGCACTTGTGTTATTGTTGAAAAACCACTTTTCGCACTTGTGTTAGTGTTGAAAAATCACTTTTCGCACTTGTGTTGGTGCAGGAAACCACGTTTGCACTTGTATTAGTGTGGAAAAAACACTTTTTGCACTTGTGATAGTGTTGAAAAACCACATTTCACACTTGTATTGGTGCAGGAAACCACTTTTGCACTTGTATTCGTGTGGAAAAACCACTTTTCGCACTTGTGTTAGTGTTGAAAAACCACTTTTCGCACTTGTGTTAGTGTTGAAAAACCACTTTTCGCACTTGTGTTAGTGTTGAAAAACCACTTTTCGCACTTGTGTTGGTGCAGTAAACCACTTTTGCACTTGTATTAGTGTGGAAAAACCACTTTTTGCACTTGTGATAGTGTCGAAAAACCACTTTTCGCACTTGTGTTAGTGTTGAAAAACCACTTTTCGCACTTGTGTTAGTGTTGAAAAACCACTTTTTGCACTTGTGTTGTTGCAGGAAACCACTTTTGCACTTGTATTAGTGTGGAAAAACCACTTTTCGCACTTGTGTTAGTGTTGAAAAACCACTTTTTGCACTTGTGATGGTGTTGAAAAACCACTTTTCGCACTTGTGTTGGTGCAGGAAACCACTTTTGCACTTGTATTAGTGTGGAAAAACCACTTTTCGCACTTGTGTTAGTGTTGAAAAACCACTTTTCGCACTTGTGTTAGTGTTAAAAAACCACTTTTCGCACTTGTGTTGGTGCAGGAAACCACTTTTGCACTTGTATTAGTGTGGAAAAAACACTTTTTGCACTTGTGATAGTGTTGAAAAACCACTTTTCGCACTTGTGTTAGTGTTGAAAAACCACTTTTCGCACTTGTGTTGGTGCAGGAAACCACTTTTGCACTTGTATTAGTGTGGAAAAACCACTTTTCGCACTTGTGTTAGTTTTGAAAAACCACTTTTCACACTTGTGTTAGTGTTGAAAAACAACTTTTCGCACTTGTGTTGGTGCAGGAAACCACTTTTGCACTTGTATTAGTGTGGATAAAACACTTTTTGCACTTGTGATAGTGTTGAAAAACCACTTTTCGCACTTGTGTTAGTGATCAAAAACCACTTTTCGCACTTGTGTTGGTGCAGGAAACCACTTTTGCACTTGTATTAGTGTGGAAAAACCACTTTTCACACTTGTGTTAGTGTTGAAAAACCACTTTTCGCACTTGTGTTAGTGTTGAAAAACCACTTTTCGCACTTGTGTTGGTGCAGGAAACCACTTTTGCTCTTGTATTAGTGTGGAAAAAACACTTTTTGCACTTGTGATAGTGTTGAAAAACCACTTTTCGCACTTGTGTTAGTGTTGAAAAACCACTTTTCGCACTTGTGTTAGTGTTGAAAAACCACTTTTCGCACTTGTGTTGGTGCAGGAAACCACTTTTGCTCTTGTATTAGTGTGGAAAAAACACTTTTTGCACTTGTGATAGTGTTGAAAAACCACTTTTCGCACTTGTGTTAGTGTTGAAAAACCACTTTTCGCACTTGTGTTAGTGTTGAAAAACCACTTTTCGCACTTGTGTTAGTGTTGAAAAACCACTTTTCGCACTTGTGTTGGTGCAGTAAACCACTTTTGCACTTGTATTAGTGTGGAAAAACCACTTTTTGCACTTGTGATAGTGTCGAAAAACCACTTTTCGCACTTGTGTTAGTGTTGAAAAACCACTTTTCGCACTTGTGTTAGTGTTGAAAAACCACTTTTTGCACTTGTGTTGTTGCAGGAAACCACTTTTGCACTTGTATTAATGTGGAAAAACCACTTTTCGCACTTGTGTTAGTGTTGAAAAACCACTTTTTGCACTTGTGATGGTGTTGAAAAACCACTTTTCGCACTTGTGTTGGTGCAGGAAACCACTTTTGCACTTGTATTAGTGTGGAAAAACCACTTTTCGCACTTGTGTTGGTGTTGAAAAACCACTTTTCGCACTTGTGTTAGTGTTAAAAAACCACTTTTCGCACTTGTGTTGGTGCAGGAAACCACTTTTGCACTTGTATTAGTGTGGAAAAAACACTTTTTGCACTTGTGATAGTGTTGAAAAACGACTTTTCGCACTTGTGTTAGTGTTGAAAAACCACTTTTCGCACTTGTGTTGGTGCAGGAAACCACTTTTGCACTTGTATTAGTGTGGAAAAACCACTTTTCGCACTTGTGTTAGTTTTGAAAAACCACTTTTCACACTTGTGTTAGTGTTGAAAAACCACTTTTCGCACTTGTGTTGGTGCAGGAAACCACTTTTGCACTTGTATTAGTGTAGATAAAACACTTTTTGCACTTGTGATAGTGTTGAAAAACCACTTTTCGCACTTGTGTTAGTGATCAAAAACCACTTTTCGCACTTGTGTTGGTGCAGGAAACCACTTTTGCACTTGTATTAGTGTGGAAAAACCACTTTTCACACTTGTGTTAGTGTTGAAAAACCACTTTTCGCACTTGTGTTAGTGTTGAAAAACCACTTTTCGCACTTGTGTTGGTGCAGGAAACCACTTTTGCTCTTGTATTAGTGTGGAAAAAACACTTTTTGCACTTGTGTTAGTGTTGAAAAACCACTTTTCGCACTTGTGTTAGTGTTGAAAAACCACTTTTCGCACTTGTGTTGGTGCAGGAAACCACTTTTGCTCTTGTATTAGTGTGGAAAAAACACTTTTTGCACTTGTGATAGTGTTGAAAAACCACTTTTCGCACTTGTGTTAGTGTTGAAAAACCACTTTTCGCACTTGTGTTGGTGCAGGAAACCACTTTTGCACTTGTATTAGTGTGGAAAACCACTTTTCGCACTTGTGTTAGTGTTGAAAAACCACTTTTCGCACTTGTGTTGGTGTTGGAAAACCACTTTTCGCACTTGTGTTGGTGCAGGAAACCACTTTTGCACTTGTATTAGTGTGGAAAAAACACTTTTTGCACTTGTGATAGTGTTGAAAAACCACTTTTCGCACTTGTGTTAGTGTTGAAAAACCACTTTTCGCACTAGTGTTGGTGCCGGAAACCACTTTTGCACTTGTATTAGTGTGGAAAAACCACTTTTCGCACTTGTGTTAGTGTTGAAAAACCACTTTTCGCACTTGTGTTAGTGTTCGAAAACCACTTTTCGCACTTGTGTTGGTGCAGGAAACCACTTTTGCACTTGTATTAGTGTGGATAAAACACCTTTTGCACTTGTGATAGTGTTGAAAAACCACTTTTCGCACTTGTGTTAGTGATCAAAAACCACTTTTTGCACTTGTGTTGGTGCAGGAAACCACTTTTGCACTTGTATTAGTGTGGAAAAACCACTTTTCGCACTTGTGTTAGTGTTGAAAAACCACTTTTTGCACTTGTGTTAGTGTTGAAAATCCACTTTTCACACTTGTGTTTGTGTTGAAAAACCACTTTTCGCACTAGTGTTGGTGCAGGAAACCACTTTTGCACTTGTATTAGTGTGGAAAAAACACTTTTTGCACTTGTGATAGTGTTGAAAAACCACTTTTCGCACTTGTGTTATTGTTGAAAAACCACTTTTCGCACTTGTGTTAGTGTTGAAAAACCACTTTTCGCACTTGTGTTGTTGCAGGAAACCACGTTTGCACTTGTATTAGTGTGGAAAAAACACTTTTTGCACTTGTGATAGTGTTGAAAAACCACTTTTCACACTTGTATTGGTGCAGGAAACCACTTTTGCACTTGTATTCGTGTGGAAAAACCACTTTTCGCACTTGTGTTAGTGTTGAAAAACCACTTTTCGCACTTGTGTTAGTGTTGAAAAACCACTTTTCGCACTTGTGTTAGTGTTGAAAAACCACTTTTCGCACTTGTGTTGGTGCAGTAAACAACTTTTGTACTTGTATTAGTGTGGAAAAACCAATTTTTGCACTTGTGATAGTGTCGAAAAACCACTTTTCGCACTTGTGTTAGTGTTGAAAAACCACTTTTCGCACTTGTGTTAGTGTTGAAAAACCACTTTTTGCACTTGTGTTGTTGCAGGAAACCACTTTTGCACTTGTATTAGTGTGGAAAAACCACTTTCTGCACTTGTGTTAGTGTTGAAAAACCACTTTTTGCACTTGTGATGGTGTTGAAAAACCACTTTTCGCACTTGTGTTGGTGCAGGAAACCACTTTTGCACTTGCATTAGTGTGGAAAAACCACTTTTTGCACTTGTGATAGTGTCGAAAAACCACTTTTCGCACTTGTGTTAGTGTTGAAAAACCACTTTTCGCACTTGTGTTAGTGTTGAAAAACCACTTTTTGCACTTGTGTTGTTGCAGGAAACCACTTTTGCACTTGTATTAGTGTGGAAAAACCACTTTTCGCACTTGTGTTATTGTTGAAAAACCACTTTTCGCACTTGTGTTAGTGTTGAAAAACCACTTTTCGCACTTGTGTTAGTGTTGAAAAACCACTTTTCGCACTTGTGTTGGTGCAGTAAACCACTTTTGCACTTGTATTAGTGTGGAAAAACCACTTTTTGCACTTGTGATAGTGTCGAAAAACCACTTTTCGCACTTGTGTTAGTGTTGAAAAACCACTTTTCGCACTTGTGTTAGTGTTGAAAAACCACTTTTTGCACTTGTGTTGTTGCAGGAAACCACTTTTGCACTTGTATTAGTGTGGAAAAACCACTTTTCGCACTTGTGTTAGTGTTGAAAAACCACTTTTTGCACTTGTGATGGTGTTGAAAAACCACTTTTCGCACTTGTGTTGGTGCAGGAAACCACTTTTGCACTTGTATTAGTGTGGAAAAACCACTTTTCGCACTTGTGTTAGTGTTGAAAAACCACTTTTCGCACTTGTGTTAGTGTTAAAAAACCACTTTTCGCACTTGTGTTGGTGCAGGAAACCACTTTTGCACTTGTATTAGTGTGGAAAAAACACTTTTTGCACTTGTGATAGTGTTGAAAAACCACTTTTCGCACTTGTGTTAGTGTTGAAAAACCACTTTTCGCACTTGTGTTGGTGCAGGAAACCACTTTTGCACTTGTATTAGTGTGGAAAAACCACTTTTCGCACTTGTGTTAGTTTTGAAAAACCACTTTTCACACTTGTGTTAGTGTTGAAAAACAACTTTTCGCACTTGTGTTGGTGCAGGAAACCACTTTTGCACTTGTATTAGTGTGGATAAAACACTTTTTGCACTTGTGATAGTGTTGAAAAACCACTTTTCGCACTTGTGTTAGTGATCAAAAACCACTTTTCGCACCTGTGTTGGTGCAGGAAACCACTTTTGCACTTGTATTAGTGTGGAAAAACCACTTTTCACACTTGTGTTAGTGTTGAAAAACCACTTTTCGCACTTGTGTTAGTGTTGAAAAACCACTTTTCGCACTTGTGTTGGTGCAGGAAACCACTTTTGCTCTTGTATTAGTGTGGAAAAAACACTTTTTGCACTTGTGATAGTGTTGAAAAACCACTTTTCGCACTTGTGTTAGTGTTGAAAAACCACTTTTCGCACTTGTGTTAGTGTTGAAAAACCACTTTTCGCACTTGTGTTGGTGCAGGAAACCACTTTTGCTCTTGTATTAGTGTGGAAAAAACACTTTTTGCACTTGTGATAGTGTTGAAAAACCACTTTTCGCACTTGTGTTAGTGTTGAAAAACCACTTTTCGCACTTGTGTTGGTGCAGGAAACCACTTTTGCACTTGTATTAGTGTGGAAAACCACTTTTCGCACTTGTGTTAGTGTTGAAAAACCACTTTTCGCACTTGTGTTGGTGTTGGAAAACCACTTTTCGCACTTGTGTTGGTGCAGGAAACCACTTTTGCACTTGTATTAGTGTGGAAAAACCACTTTTCGCACTTGTGATAGTGTTGAAAAACCACTTTTCGCACTTGTGTTAGTGTTGAAAAACCACTTTTCGCACTAGTGTTGGTGCAGGAAACCACTTTTGCACTTGTATTAGTGTGGAAAAACCACTTTTCGCACTTGTGTTAGTGTTGAAAAACCACTTTTCGCACTTGTGTTAGTGTTCGAAAACCACTTTTCGCACTTGTGTTGGTGCAGGAAACCACTTTTGCACTTGTATTAGTGTGGAAAAAACACTTTTTGCACTTGTGATAGTGTTGAAAAACCACTTTTCGCACTTGTGTTAGTGTTGAAAAACCACTTTTCGCACTTGTGTTGGTGCAGGAAACCACTTTTGCACTTGGATTAGTGTGGAAAAACCACTTTTCGCACTTGTGTTAGTTTTGAAAAACCACTTTTCACACTTGTGTTAGTGTTGAAAAACCACTTTTCGCACTTGTGTTGGTGAAGGAAACCACTTTTGCACTTGTATTAGTGTGGATAAAACACTTTTTGCACTTGTGATAGTGTTGAAAAACCACTTTTCGCACTTGTGTTAGTGATCAAAAACCACTTTTCGCACTTGTGTTGGTGCAGGAAACCACTTTTGCACTTGTATTAGTGTGGAAAAACCACTTTTCGCACTTGTGTTAGTGTTGAAAAACCACTTTTTGCACTTGTATTAGTGTTGAAAAACCACTTTTCACACTTGTGTTTGTGTTGAAAAACCACTTTTCGCACTAGTGTTGGTGCAGGAAACCACTTTTGCACTTGTATTAGTGTGGAAAAAACACTTTTTGCACTTGTGATAGTGTTGAAAAACCACTTTTCGCACTTGTGTTATTGTTGAAAAACCACTTTTCGCACTTGTGTTAGTGTTGAAAAACCACTTTTCGCACTTGTGTTGTTGCAGGAAACCACGTTTGCACTTGTATTAGTGTGGAAAAAACACTTTTTGCACTTGTGATAGTGTTGAAAAACCACTTTTCACACTTGTATTGGTGCAGGAAACCACTTTTGCACTTGTATTCGTGTGGAAAAACCACTTTTCGCACTTGTGTTAGTGTTGAAAAACCACTTTTCGCACTTGTGTTAGTGTTGAAAAACCACTTTTCGCACTTGTGTTAGTGTTGAAAAACCACTTTTCGCACTTGTGTTGGTGCAGTAAACCACTTTTGTACTTGTATTAGTGTGGAAAAACCAATTTTTGCACTTGTGATAGTGTCGAAAAACCACTTTTCGCACTTGTGTTAGTGTTGAAAAACCACTTTTCGCACTTGTGTTAGTGTTGAAAAACCACTTTTTGCACTTGTGTTGTTGCAGGAAACCACTTTTGCACTTGTATTAGTGTGGAAAAACCACTTTCTGCACTTGTGTTAGTGTTGAAAAACCACTTTTTGCACTTGTGATGGTGTTGAAAAACCACTTTTCGCACTTGTGTTGGTGCAGGAAACCACTTTTGCACTTGCATTAGTGTGGAAAAACCACTTTTTGCACTTGTGATAGTGTCGAAAAACCACTTTTCGCACTTGTGTTAGTGTTGAAAAACCACTTTTCGCACTTGTGTTAGTGTTGAAAAACCACTTTTTGCACTTGTGTTGTTGCAGGAAACCACTTTTGCACTTGTATTAGTGTGGAAAAACCACTTTTCGCACTTGTGTTAGTGTTGAAAAACCACTTTTCGCACTTGTGTTATTGTTGAAAAACCACTTTTCGCACTTGTGTTAGTGTTGAAAAACCACATTTCGCACTTGTGTTGGTGCAGGAAACAACGTTTGCACTTGTATTAGTGTGGAAAAAACACTTTTTGCACTTGTGATAGTGTTGAAAAACCACTTTTCACACTTGTATTGGTGCAGGAAACCACTTTTGCACTTGTATTCGTGTGGAAAAACCACTTTTCGCACTTGTGTTAGTGTTGAAAAACCACTTTTCGCACTTGTGTTAGTGTTGAAAAACCACTTTTCGCACTTGTGTTAGTGTTGAAAAACCACTTTTCGCACTTGTGTTGGTGCAGTAAACCACTTTTGCACTTGTATTAGTGTGGAAAAACCACTTTTTGCACTTGTGATAGTGTCGAAAAACCACTTTTCGCACTTGTGTTAGTGTTGAAAAACCACTTTTCGCACTTGTGTTAGTGTTGAAAAACCACTTTTTGCACTTGTGTTGTTGCAGGAAACCACTTTTGCACTTGTATTAGTGTGGAAAAACCACTTTTCGCACTTGTGTTAGTGTTGAAAAACCACTTTTTGCACTTGTGATGGTGTTGAAAAACCACTTTTCGCACTTGTGTTGGTGCAGGAAACCACTTTTGCACTTGTATTAGTGTGGAAAAACCACTTTTCGCACTTGTGTTAGTGTTGAAAAAACACTTTTCGCACTTGTGTTAGTGTTAAAAAACCACTTTTCGCACTTGTGTTGGTGCAGGAAACCACTTTTGCACTTGTATTAGTGTGGAAAAAACACTTTTTGCACTTGTGATAGTGTTGAAAAACCACTTTTCGCACTTTAGTTAGTGTTGAAAAACCACTTTTCGCACTTGTGTTGGTGCAGGAAACCACTTTTGCACTTGTATTAGTGTGGAAAAACCACTTTTCGCACTTGTGTTAGTTTTGAAAAACCACTTTTCACACTTGTGTTAGTGTTGAAAAACCACTTTTCGCACTTGTGTTGGTGCAGGAAACCACTTTTGCACTTGTATTAGTGTGGATAAAACACTTTTTGCACTTGTGATAGTGTTGAAAAACCACTTTTCGCACTTGTGTTAGTGATCAAAAACCACTTTTCGCACTTGTGTTGGTGCAGGAAACCACTTTTGCACTTGTATTAGTGTGGAAAAACCACTTTTCACACTTGTGTTAGTGTTGAAAAACCACTTTTCGCACTTGTGTTAGTGTTGAAAAACCACTTTTCGCACTTGTGTTGGTGCAGGAAACCACTTTTGCTCTTGTATTAGTGTGGAAAAAACACTTTTTGCACTTGTGATAGTGTTGAAAAACCACTTTTCGCACTTGTGTTAGTGTTGAAAAAACACTTTTCGCACTTGTGTTAGTGTTGAAAAACCACTTTTCGCACTTGTGTTGGTGCAGGAAACCACTTTTGCTCTTGTATTAGTGTGGAAAAAACACTTTTTGCACTTGTGATAGTGTTGAAAAACCACTTTTCGCACTTGTGTTAGTGTTGAAAAACCACTTTTCGCACTTGTGTTGGTGCAGGAAACCACTTTTGCATTTGTATTAGTGTGGAAAACCACTTTTCGCACTTGTGTTAGTGTTGAAAAACCACTTTTCGCACTTGTGTTCGTGTTGGAAAACCACTTTTCGCACTTGTGTTGGTGCAGGAAACCACTTTTGCACTTGTATTAGTGTGGAAAAAACACTTTTTGCACTTGTGATAGTGTTGAAAAACCACTTTTCGCACTTGTGTTAGTGTTGAAAAACCACTTTTCGCACTAGTGTTGGTGCAGGAAACCACTTTTGCAGTTGTATTATTGTGGAAAAACCACTTTTCGCACTTGTGTTAGTGTTGAAAAACCACTTTTCGCACTTGTGTTAGTGTTGGAAAACCACTTTTCGCACTTGTGTTGGTGCAGGAAACCACTTTTGCACTTGTATTAGTGTGGAAAAAACACTTTTTGCACTTGTGATAGTGTTGAAAAACCACTTTTCGCACTTGTGTTAGTGTTGAAAAACCACTTTTCGCACTTGTGTTGGTGCAGGAAACCACTTTTGCACTTGGATTAGTGTGGAAAAACCACTTTTCGCACTTGTGTTAGTGTTGAAAAACGACTTTTCGCACTTGTGTTAGTGTTGAAAAACCACTTGTCGCACTTGTGTTGGTGCAGGAAACCACTTTTGCACTTGTATTAGTGTGGAAAAACCACTCTTCACAATTGTGTTAGTGTTGAAAAACCACTTTTTGCACTTGTGTTAGTGTTAAAAAACGACTTTTCGCACTTGTGTTGGTGCAGGAAACCACTTTTGCACTTGTATTAGTGTGGAAAAAACACTTTTTGCACTTGTGATAGTGTTGAAAAACCACTTTTCGCACTTGTGTTAGTGTGGAAAAAACACTTTTCGCACTTGTGTTAGTGTTGAAAAACCACTTTTCGCACTTGTCTTAGTGTTGAAAAACCACTTTTCGCACTTGTGTTAGTGTTGAAAAACCACTTTTTGCACTTGTGTTAGTGCAGGAAACCACTTTTGCACTTGTATTAGTGTGGAAAAAACACTTTTTGCACTTGTGATAGTGATGAAAAACCACTTTTCGCACTTGTGTTAGTGTTGAAAAACCACTTTTCGCACTTGTGTTAGTGTTGAAAAACCACTTTTCGCACTTGTGTTGGTGCAGGAAACCACTTTTGCTCTTGTATTAGTGTGGAAAAAACACTTTTTGCACTTGTGATAGTGTTGAAAAACCACTTTTCGCACTTGTGTTAGTGTTGAAAAACCACTTTTCGCACTAGTGTTGGTGCAGGAAACCACTTTTGCAGTTGTATTATTGTGGAAAAACCACTTTTCGCACTTGTGTTAGTGTTGAAAAACCACTTTTCGCACTTGTGTTAGTGTTGGAAAACCACTTTTCGCACTTGTGTTGGTGCAGGAAACCACTTTTGCACTTGTATTAGTGTGGAAAAAACACTTTTTGCACTTGTGATAGTGTTGAAAAACCACTTTTCGCACTTGTGTTAGTGTTGAAAAACCACTTTTCGCACTTGTGTTGGTGCAGGAAACCACTTTTGCACTTGGATTAGTGTGGAAAAACCACTTTTCGCACTTGTGTTAGTGTTGAAAAACGACTTTTCGCACTTGTGTTAGTGTTGAAAAACCACTTGTCGCACTTGTGTTGGTGCAGGAAACCACTTTTGCACTTGTATTAGTGTGGAAAAACCACTCTTCACAATTGTGTTAGTGTTGAAAAACCACTTTTTGCACTTGTGTTAGTGTTAAAAAACGACTTTTCGCACTTGTGTTGGTGCAGGAAACCACTTTTGCACTTGTATTAGTGTGGAAAAAACACTTTTTGCACTTGTGATAGTGTTGAAAAACCACTTTTCGCACTTGTGTTAGTGTGGAAAAAACACTTTTCGCACTTGTGTTAGTGTTGAAAAACCACTTTTCGCACTTGTCTTAGTGTTGAAAAACCACTTTTCGCACTTGTGTTAGTGTTGAAAAACCACTTTTTGCACTTGTGTTAGTGCAGGAAACCACTTTTGCACTTGTATTAGTGTGGAAAAAACACTTTTTGCACTTGTGATAGTGATGAAAAACCACTTTTCGCACTTGTGTTAGTGTTGAAAAACCACTTTTCGCACTTGTGTTAGTGTTGAAAAACCACTTTTCGCACTTGTGTTGGTGCAGGAAACCACTTTTGCTCTTGTATTAGTGTGGAAAAAACACTTTTTGCACTTGTGATAGTGTTGAAAAACCACTTTTCGCACTTGTGTTAGTGTTGAAAAACCACTTTTCGCACTTGTGTTGGTGCAGGAAACCACTTTTGCACTTGTATTAGTGTGGAAAAACCACTTTTCGCACTTGTGTTAGTGTGAAAACCCCTTTTCGCACTTGTGTTAGTGTGAAAACCCCTTTTTGCACTTGTGTTAGTGTTGAAAAACCACTTTTCGCACTTGTGTTGGTGCAGGAAACCACTTTTGCACTTGTATTAGTGTGGAAAACCACTTTTCGCACTTGTGTTAGTGTTGAAAAACCACTTTTCGCACTTGTGTTGGTGTTGGAAAACCACTTTTCGCACTTGTGTTGGTGCAGGAAACCACTTTTGCACTTGTATTAGTGTGGAAAAACCACTTTTCGCACTTGTGATAGTGTTGAAAAACCACTTTTCGCACTTGTGTTAGTGTTGAAAAACCACTTTTCGCACTAGTGTTGGTGCAGGAAACCACTTTTGCACTTGTATTAGTGTGGAAAAACCACTTTTCGCACTTGTGTTAGTGTTGAAAAACCACTTTTCGCACTTGTGTTAGTGTTCGAAAACCACTTTTCGCACTTGTGTTGGTGCAGGAAACCACTTTTGCACTTGTATTAGTGTGGAAAAAACACTTTTTGCACTTGTGATAGTGTTGAAAAACCACTTTTCGCACTTGTGTTAGTGTTGAAAAACCACTTTTCGCACTTGTGTTGGTGCAGGAAACCACTTTTGCACTTGGATTAGTGTGGAAAAACCACTTTTCGCACTTGTGTTAGTTTTGAAAAACCACTTTTCACACTTGTGTTAGTGTTGAAAAACCACTTTTCGCACTTGTGTTGGTGAAGGAAACCACTTTTGCACTTGTATTAGTGTGGATAAAACACTTTTTGCACTTGTGATAGTGTTGAAAAACCACTTTTCGCACTTGTGTTAGTGATCAAAAACCACTTTTCGCACTTGTGTTGGTGCAGGAAACCACTTTTGCACTTGTATTAGTGTGGAAAAACCACTTTTCGCACTTGTGTTAGTGTTGAAAAACCACTTTTTGCACTTGTATTAGTGTTGAAAAACCACTTTTCACACTTGTGTTTGTGTTGAAAAACCACTTTTCGCACTAGTGTTGGTGCAGGAAACCACTTTTGCACTTGTATTAGTGTGGAAAAAACACTTTTTGCACTTGTGATAGTGTTGAAAAACCACTTTTCGCACTTGTGTTATTGTTGAAAAACCACTTTTCGCACTTGTGTTAGTGTTGAAAAACCACTTTTCGCACTTGTGTTGTTGCAGGAAACCACGTTTGCACTTGTATTAGTGTGGAAAAAACACTTTTTGCACTTGTGATAGTGTTGAAAAACCACTTTTCACACTTGTATTGGTGCAGGAAACCACTTTTGCACTTGTATTCGTGTGGAAAAACCACTTTTCGCACTTGTGTTAGTGTTGAAAAACCACTTTTCGCACTTGTGTTAGTGTTGAAAAACCACTTTTCGCACTTGTGTTAGTGTTGAAAAACCACTTTTCGCACTTGTGTTGGTGCAGTAAACCACTTTTGTACTTGTATTAGTGTGGAAAAACCAATTTTTGCACTTGTGATAGTGTCGAAAAACCACTTTTCGCACTTGTGTTAGTGTTGAAAAACCACTTTTCGCACTTGTGTTAGTGTTGAAAAACCACTTTTTGCACTTGTGTTGTTGCAGGAAACCACTTTTGCACTTGTATTAGTGTGGAAAAACCACTTTCTGCACTTGTGTTAGTGTTGAAAAACCACTTTTTGCACTTGTGATGGTGTTGAAAAACCACTTTTCGCACTTGTGTTGGTGCAGGAAACCACTTTTGCACTTGCATTAGTGTGGAAAAACCACTTTTTGCACTTGTGATAGTGTCGAAAAACCACTTTTCGCACTTGTGTTAGTGTTGAAAAACCACTTTTCGCACTTGTGTTAGTGTTGAAAAACCACTTTTTGCACTTGTGTTGTTGCAGGAAACCACTTTTGCACTTGTATTAGTGTGGAAAAACCACTTTTCGCACTTGTGTTAGTGTTGAAAAACCACTTTTCGCACTTGTGTTATTGTTGAAAAACCACTTTTCGCACTTGTGTTAGTGTTGAAAAACCACATTTCGCACTTGTGTTGGTGCAGGAAACAACGTTTGCACTTGTATTAGTGTGGAAAAAACACTTTTTGCACTTGTGATAGTGTTGAAAAACCACTTTTCACACTTGTATTGGTGCAGGAAACCACTTTTGCACTTGTATTCGTGTGGAAAAACCACTTTTCGCACTTGTGTTAGTGTTGAAAAACCACTTTTCGCACTTGTCTTAGTGTTGAAAAACCACTTTTCGCACTTGTGTTAGTGTTGAAAAACCACTTTTCGCACTTGTGTTAGTGCAGGAAACCACTTTTGCACTTGTATTAGTGTGGAAAAAACACTTTTTGCACTTGTGATAGTGATGAAAAACCACTTTTCGCACTTGTGTTAGTGTTGAAAAACCACTTTTCGCACTTGTGTTAGTGTTGAAAAACCACTTTTCGCACTTGTGTTGGTGCAGGAAACCACTTTTGCTCTTGTATTAGTGTGGAAAAAACACTTTTTGCACTTGTGATAGTGTTGAAAAACCACTTTTCGCACTTGTGTTAGTGTTGAAAAACCACTTTTCGCACTTGTGTTGGTGCAGGAAACCACTTTTGCACTTGTATTAGTGTGGAAAAACCACTTTTCGCACTTGTGTTAGTGTGAAAACCCCTTTTCGCACTTGTGTTAGTGTGAAAACCCCTTTTTGCACTTGTGTTAGTGTTGAAAAACCACTTTTCGCACTTGTGTTGGTGCAGGAAACCACTTTTGCACTTGTATTAGTATGGAAAAAACACTTTTTGCACTTGTGATAGTGTTGAAAAACCACTTTTCGCACTTGTGTTAGTGTTGAAAAACCGCTTTTTGCACTTGGTGCAGGAAATTGGTGCAGGAAACCACTTTTGCACTTGTATTAGTGTGGAAAAACCACTTTTCGCACTTATGTTAGTGTTGAAAAACCACTTTTCGCACTTGTGTTAGTGTTGAAAAACCACTTTTTGCACTTGTGTTTGTGTTGAAAAACCACTTTTCGCACTTGTGATAGTGTTGAAAAACCACTTTTCGCACTTGTGTTGTTGCAGGAAACTACTTTTGCACTTGTATTAGTGTGGAAAAACCACTTTTCGCACTTGTGTTAGTGTTGAAAAACCACTTTTTGCACTTGTGATGGTGTTGAAAAACCACTTTTCGCACTTGTGTTGGTGCAGGAAACCACTTTTGCACTTGTATTAGTGTGGAAAAACCACTTTTCGCACTTGTGTTAGTGTTGAAAAACCACTTTTCGCACTTGTGTTAGTGTTAAAAAACCACTTTTCGCACTTGTGTTGGTGCAGGAAACCACTTTTGCACTTGTATTAGTGTGGAAAAAACACTTTTTGCACTTGTGATAGTGTTGAAAAACCACTTTTCGCACTTGTGTTAGTGTTGAAAAACCACTTTTCGCACTTGTGTTGGTGCAGGAAACCACTTTTGCACTTGTATTAGTGTGGAAAAACCAGTTTTCGCACTTGTGTTAGTTTTGAAAAACCACTTTTCACACTTGTGTTAGTGTTGAAAAACCACTTTTCGCACTTGTGTTGGTGCAGGAAACCACTTTTGCACTTGTATTAGTGTGGATAAAACACTTTTTGCACTTGTGATAGTGTTGAAAAACCACTTTTCGCACTTGTGTTAGTGATCAAAAACCACTTTTTGCACTTGTGTTGGTGCAGGAAACCACTTTTGCACTTGTATTAGTGTGGAAAAACCACTTTTCGCACTTGTGTTAGTGTTGAAAAACCACTTTTTGCACTTGTGTTAGTGTTGAAAAACCACTTTTCACACTTGTGTTTGTGTTGAAAAACCACTTTTCGCACTAGTGTTGGTGCAGGAAACCACTTTTGCACTTGTATTAGTGTGGAAAAAACACTTTTTGCACTTGTGATAGTGTTGAAAAACCACTTTTCGCACTTGTGTTATTGTTGAAAAACCACTTTTCGCACTTGTGTTAGTGTTGAAAAACCACTTTTCGCACTTGTGTTGTTGCAGGAAACCACGTTTGCACTTGTATTAGTGTGGAAAAAACACTTTTTGCACTTGTGATAGTGTTGAAAAACCACTTTTCACACTTGTATTGGTGCAGGAAACCACTTTTGCACTTGTATTCGTGTGGAAAAACCACTTTTCGCACTTGTGTTAGTGTTGAAAAACCACTTTTCGCACTTGTGTTAGTGTTGAAAAACCACTTTTCGCACTTGTGTTAGTGTTGAAAAACCACTTTTCGCACTTGTGTTGGTGCAGTAAACAACTTTTGTACTTGTATTAGTGTGGAAAAACCAATTTTTGCACTTGTGATAGTGTCGAAAAACCACTTTTCGCACTTGTGTTAGAGTAGTGTAATAATGTTGCTTCTGGGACACCTCCGTTTAACATGGGAAATCCCTATCTAATGTCATTTACCCCCTTGTCTTTTTCAAAAATCATAAACACCTCTATTTCTCCCACCCTCATCTTTATGAACCTTTTGTCTGTAGTACCTATCCTTAATGTTGTTCATTAGACCACTCAAACACTACAAATATTTGTTTTCTCTTATAGACCTATCATCCTTCTTCTACATATCATCTGGCAGATTAATCTTTGACCCATTCACTTCCATATTAATTCTTTCCCTCCCTCATTGCCCCTAAACACCTATATTTCTCTCACCCTGTTCTTTACGAACCTTCTAACCTTTTGACATGTTATCCTTATTCATTAGACCACTTAAACACCTGTGATCCTTCTGACCTCATGGACCTTTTAACCTTTTACTCTTAATATCATCTGGTGAATATAACCCACTCAAACAACGACCCTACAAATATTTGTTTATGTGTGGGAAATAATTTAATTCTCCTACAACTCTCCTCACCGTCTAATACATTAACAAAAAATATGTTTGAGTTTGGTTCTTTATTAAGATATTTTAACTGAGCTAAGATAAAATGGTAAACCTCCCTCAATGTTCTTATTTGAGCGCCTCCAGTGCCACATACCATTTTTTGGTAAGCTCCGCCCACTTTTTGGGTAAACCACGCCCATTTTTTACTAAGCCCCGCCCACTTTTTGTTAAGCCACGCCCGCTTTTTACTAAGCCCCGCCCACTTTTGCTAAGCTCCTCCCACTTTTGCTAAGTCCCACCCACTTTATAAACTCTTCAGCATTGTATCATTTCCAGGTAATACATTACATCATTTTCAGGGAATTTCCATCACATCATTTCCAGTTAAGACACGCCCAGGGAATTTCCACAGGAAGACACACCCAGTCCTTATAAAAGGCACCGACCACACAGGCTTTTTCAAACACGCTTTCTGCTTCACTTGAGAATGGACTACTATGCCGAAATGGAATGGGATAACTTTGCTATTCCATGGAGTCCTACTACCTGTGTAGAACTCAACCTTCACATTGATGAACTGGACTCGAACCTCTTATCAATGGAGGTAAGTTTGTTTATTTATTTATTTAATTTTTTTTTTTTTTTTTTTTTTTTTTTTTTTTTTAAGATGAGACTCGTGTAAGAGTTAACAAAGTTTATTTTAATATTCATAGAGCTTGATTTATACAAATAAAAAATATTGTATTAAATTAATACATTGTTATTTTCTTTCACAGGAAATTGTATCTGAGATACGAAATGAAAATTCTGCTTTTAACACAACTTGGGATGAAGTTATTTTTTTGTTTGAAGACATTTTGAACAACCAAGACCCCCAGAACGAGTTCTACCTTGATGACCCAGCCAAAGAGTTATACCTTGGAGATCCACAAAATCCTGAAAAAGAGTTTTACCATGATGATACTTGTTGTGAGTTATCAAAACAAAACCCACTGAACAAGTTCTACCTTGATGAGCCAGAATACAAGTCATACATTGGAGACCCACAAATTTCTGAAAATTGGGAAAGGAGAGTTCTCCCTGATGGTCCGCAGTTATACTATGTGAGACACATCATAGAAACCCTAAAAAATTGGGCAAGGAGAGTTCTCCCTGATGGTCCGCAGTTATACTATGTGAGACACATCATAGAAACCCTAAAAAATTGGGCAAGGAGAGTTCTCCCTGATGGTCCGCAGTTATACTATGTGAGACACATCATAGAAACCCTAAAAAATTGGGCAAGGAGAGTTCTCCCTGATGGTCCGCAGTTATACTATGTGAGACACATCATAGAAACCCTAAAAAATTGGGCAAGGAGAGTTCTCCCTGATGGTCCGCAGTTATACTATGTGAGACACATCATAGAAACCCTAAAAAATTGTGAAATGGGAATTCTCCCTGATGGTCCGCAGTTATACTATGTGAGACACATCATAGAAACCCTAAAAAATTGGGAAAGGGAAGTTTTCCCTGATGGTCCGCAGTTATACTATGTGAGACTTATCACGGAAACCCCCAATATTTCTGAAAATTGTGGTTTTACCTTGGGGACTTGGAAAGATGGTTATATTTTTGGAGACTCGGAATGGGGGTTTTGTTTTGATGACTCGGAATGTGATACCTATCTTGGAGGCTCAACAGGAATGTGGTTATACCTTGGGAACTTGGAAAGTTGGTTTTATTTTGGAGACTCTACCTGTGGGGTTCCTCTTGGAGACTCTTTGGATTCTAAAGCAATGAACAATGTTCTTTATTTAATGACGCTTGATTTAAGCAATATCAAGAAAGTTCGAGGAAGAAAATGCTGGAAAATTCTTTCTTCCCATTTCTACTTCTTCAAACTTAAAAGCCTTGAAAGACAGAATTGGAGGAAGAGGAAAAAAAAAAAAAGAAATACGTATTTAAAAAAGAAGAAAAGAAAGATTATGTTAGGGTTTGGGTGGGATTTTGAATGTGAGGGTTAGGGATGGGGTTGGGTTAGGGTTGGGATTTTGAATGTGAGGGTTAGGGTTGGGGTTGGGTTAGGGATGGGGTTGGGTTAGGGATGGGGTTGGGTTAGGGATGGGTTGGGTTAGGGTTGGGATTTTGAATGTGAGGGTTAGGGTTGGGGTTGGGTTAGGGATGGGATTGGGTTAGGGTTGGGATTTTGAATGTGAGGGTTAGGGATGGGTTGGGTTAGGGATGGGGTTGGGTTAGGGATGGGGTTGGGTTAGGGTTGGGGTTGGGTTAGGGATGGGGTTGGGTTAGGGCTTGGGTTGGGTTAGGGTTTGTATATTATTATGACTCACTCGCACATACACACACACACAAAAGTTAAGCCCCAACTAAAAAGTTGTGGGATTCTGTGTTTGGGGTTCACAGATTTAAAAACGTATCCCCATTATACACACACAAAAGTTAAGCCCCAACTAAAAAGTTGTGGGATTCTGTGTTTGGGGTTCACAGATTTAAAAACGTATCCCCATTATACACACACAAAAGTTAAGCCCCAACTAAAAAGTTGTGGGATTCTGTGTTTGGGGTTCACAGATTTAAAAACGTATCCCCATTATACACACACAAAAGTTAAGCCCCAACTAAAAAGTTGTGGGATTCTGTGTTTGGGGTTCACAGATTTAAAAACGTATCCCCATTATACACACACAAAAGTTAAGCCCCAACTAAAAAGTTGTGGGATTCTGTGTTTGGGGTTCACAGATTTAAAAACGTATCCCCATTATACACACACAAAAGTTAAGCCCCAACTAAAAAGTTGTGGGATTCTGTGTTTGGGGTTCACAGATTTAAAAACGTATCCCCATTATACACACACAAAAGTTAAGCCCCAACTAAAAAGTTGTGGGATTCTGTGTTTGGGGTTCACAGATTTAAAAACGTATCCCCATTACATTTTATTTATTTATTTATTATTTTCAAGGGTATTATCTGCTTACTTGTGTTTTTTGTAATTCTTGTGAGTAAAATGAACCCAAGATTTCTTCTCCATTTAAATCATATAATTTGTAGGTCCAAGGGACTGTATCCATTACATCAATGATTTTAAATAATTCACGAGTCCATTTTTGTGTATAACCTTTCTCAAAATGACTTTTCCATTTGTATATTCTTACAATATCACCAACTTTAAACTTGGGCTTTCTCAAATTAATCTCCTTTTCATATTCTAATTTTGTAAATGTTTCTGATGGTTTTGATTGTGTTGATGAATGAACTGTATTATTGTAATTATCTACAATATCCTGAATTAAATACACCCATTTTTGAGAACCGAGTTGTGTGAATTTTTTATATAATTTCTCTTTTAAAGTACGATTAAAACGCTCAATAACAACTGCCTTTCCTTCATTAAAGGTGCTGTATAATTTAATACCCTTCCCCTTAAGAAATTTCATGAATATTTTGTTATAGAACTCTGTTCCCTCATCAGTCCATAACTTCTTTGGTTTCCTTTTATCCCGATCAAATATTAGCTTAAAGGCTAACATTAAAGTATCACCCCTTTTATTTTTTAAAGGGACAACCCAGGCAAATCTACTCCTCAAATCAATAACGGTTAAAGCATACCTGTATCCCCTGTCATTATTCAATTCAATTAAATCAGCGGACCATATGTGGTCGGTGTATTTAGAATAAACCTTCCTTCTTTTAAACTTTGTGATTATAGGTTTGTGTAATTCTTCAGCCAAAAGCTCCTCAGTCTTGATGACATCATTAGAGCCTAATAGTTTTTTGAGGAATAACCAAGACCAAGTTTCAATTTAGCATTTATCAAATTTCTCACAATAAACCGATCAACTTTCTCTCTCAACGTTGGATTTTGTATCAAAGACAAATTATACAACATTTCGCTGTCGGCTTTATGTTTTTCAGTCAACGTAGTGGTATCCCCATAAGCAATATCATGCTTCATACACACTTCATCAACCCTATTTGTAGGTTTAGACCAAGGTTTAGGATTGTCAGCCTCATCTAATCTTTTATCCAAGTTTGTTCCTGGACCACAGAAAGAATACCCTGGAAGGTGTAATTCCCCTGGAATTCCAGTTGTTGTAAATTTACTTCCTGACAGAAACTTTTGTATGTCTCCTCCTCTTTTAGGAGAGATGAATTGGCACTTTTTAGAGCCACATACTTGACATATTCCTTTTTGATAAACTCTATTATTTTTAGCTTTAACATAAGAGATATTTTTAGATTTAGTTTTCTTTTTACATTTGAGACAATAACTCATATTTATTTATCAGAAAAATTCCGACAGAGTATCAAAACCTTTTTGGTTTTCAACATATACATTTCAATCTTTATTTTTAAAACATAAAGAATCCTAAGGAATGCCTTCACTCTCTCCTCCATTTATTTACAAATAAAAACTAACTAAAGTCAATGACACCAACATCATCAATCACATAATCTTTTCCTTCTTCTTCTTCTTCTTCTTCACCACTTTCTCGTTTAAATCTCCTCCCTGAAATTGAAGACATTGACGTTCTTATTTTTGAAACCATTATCTTCATAAGAGTTGTTAATTCTTTAATTTCCTCTTCGGTGCGTTGAGATTGATTTATTTGCTTTAATACACTCAATCTTTTATGAATCTCACTGATTTCCATCTCCCTCTCCTCCCTCTCTCTTTGCTCCCTCTCCTCCTCCTCCATTTTCTCCCTCTCCTCCTTCTCCTTTTTCTCCCTTTTCTCCCTTTCCTCCTTCTCCCTTTTCTCCCTTTCCTCCTTCTCCTTTTTCTCCCTCTCCTCCTTCTCCTCCTTTTTCTCCCTCTCCTCCTTCTCCTCCCTCTCCCTTTCCTCCTTCTCCTTTTTCTCTCTTTCCTCCTTCTCTTCTTCAACTCCTTCCTCATCCCTTGCTACCCTTGAGTTTGAACCCCAAAGAATATTATACATATACTCATCTGGATTTTGAGATATTCTTGTATCTATAATTATTTTTCTCATAATAGGATACCAATAAGATTTGTTGACGATTTCTAAAAGAGTTTTATATTTCATAACTTTGAGAAGTTCATTTTTATTTAATATTTTAAACAAGTCTCTATTTGTGGGTTTAACAATATCAGTATAAGGCCAGTTTTTAATGACAAAATTCCCATGTATATGCTCCAAATCATAAGGTATGTAATACCGAGCACCCTTTTCTTGTAGGTATCCTTGAATACAAAAATTATAATTCTCTTGTAGTCTTCTTCCTGCCATTTATGTATCAGAAATATATGTGAGATTAATATTATGACAGGTAATACCACCCCATCTTCCCACTACCAAATCGGTTTGTATTCCTCGGCTTTCTATCCTTATCTCATTACCTTCCTTCTTTGTCATGCGAACCATCGCTATACTATCATATATTTTTATTTTCTTAAAATCACGTATTTGTTGTTTACTAATTGTACTTCCACATAAATCCTTATCTTCACCAAGTGGATAATATTCTTCTTTACGAGACTGATTTAAATCATGTAGGTCTTCTATGTTTATTGAAAAAGACCAATTATACCCTAAATCAGGCATATCATACCCCCATTTATTAATTCGCATATTAACTAAATGTCCTTCTTTATAAAATTCAATTGTAAGCAGGTAGTTAAATTCAATGAGGAAAGGTGTATGGTCAGTATAACCAGGTGTTGTGGTTGTAAATTTTACTTCTTTCACAAAACGTGCTGTTTTCTTTAAAAATATATATTGTGATAAATCACTTAATCTAATTAAGTCATTCGCATCTGTAGGGTTTGGATAATTGATTAATTTATAAGTATTCTTCATATTAATATTTTTACTTACACTATATTTTTGTCGTTCAGCCTGTGCCTTTGTATAATAATTTGATAAATCAATATCCTGAGAGGATTTTCCAAAGATAGAACCATCTTTTCCAACATAAGTCATTTATATTAGATTAAAAATGATATCATAAAAATTTTCATTATTGTTGAGTTGAAATAATACATATAAACATAATTGACCACAACATTTAGAATTAATTTCTTGAACTTGAAATGTTTGATAAACACCATTCTGTAAGAATTGTATTACTTCAACAGGTGGTGGCATACCATAACTATCAAAATAATATTTATCCTGACTATTATGAATACAAACCCAATGAGAACCATTCTGTGTGTCTAAATTCATAATAATATTCTTTGTATTCTTATTTATATGTATTAATTCATCTCTCATACAAATAACCACATTATCAATTTTTAGTGTTTTACAATACTTAGCTAGTTCTATATTTGACGTTGTATTCTTTCCAAATTGTTTAAACCATTTATCCATTTATTTATGAGAAAGATACAATCCATTACCCCGTTTAGTTAGTTTAACACCCGCTTGAGCGATAGAGGAAAGCATATCTCCAACCAACAATCTAGCTTTATCAGGTAGACTTTCAAGTTTTTGAGCAAAATCTACAATTACACCACTTCCACTAATTTGTTTCTCCAACTCCTTGTTATGTCTTTCCAATTCTTTTTGAGCTTTTAGTTGTGCCTTCCTTTCGTTAGCAGTTTTTACCGCTGCTGAAATACCACCAGTCAATGCTCCCGCCGCACTTAAACCAGCAAATAAAGGAATTAGAAACGGGAGAAATCCTCCTCTTGACTCGTCTATTGAATATTTCTTTAACATAGGTTTCGTCATTTTAATTTTAAGTGATCCAACATCATTTAGTGTTTTTACTTGTGTGTGTGTGAGTAAAACATCAATTCTTACAGCTCCTTTTCTTTGAATTGTATTAACATTAATAATACAAGGCTTTTGATTTTGAATACAAGATGTTAATTTATTAAGATTGATTTGATTAACATATACCCCAACCATTTATTTATGAGAAAAAACCTATGTGATATTAATCATAACACCATTATCTGTATTAATCTGTAATTCTGTTTCCTCCAAAAGCAAACAATATGCATTAACCTCTTCACTCTCCCCTCTTTCAATGTATAGAGAAGTATCCACTCGATTAGACTTTATAGTTTCCTTTTGAGAACTCAGGTCAATTGCGTAGATTGTATAAAGTTTTTGAAACGCAACCATATCCAAAATAGGATCATTATTACCATTACTTTCACACACCTTTTGGTAGGACTTGTAGGCTTCCGCATAATCATTTTTTTCCCAATCAATTTCCAATCTATCTCGCGGATAAAATGTGCCATCAAGAGAAACCCGAAGTTGTTTCACCTTTGCATTATCACTCAGGGCATTATTCTTATTAGTACCGTCCTCTCCATCTGGTTTTTTAAAAATGAGCCAGAGGTATCGTGGCTTTCCTTGAAGAACACCTAAATTCCAAGTGTAGGTAGTGTGTTCCAGTTTAACGTGTTGACATCTTCTTTTAAGGTATGATACATTTAGCGGTTTCTTTGAGTTAAGTCTTCTATTTAACATCTCTTCCGTTTTAAGATTAGGAGTATATTCACTGATATACCAACACAAATCATTAATAACAAATTTATTATTTTCTCCAAAAGCATTTTCATCCCCAAAAAGCAATCTATTTACATTATCATTCCTTTGTAGTTGAAATCTAATTTTAAGCCCATACAAAACTTTATCATAATCACAAAATCCAAATATACCTTTCAGAGGTACTGCTACGGTAAAACTATTCTCAGCTTTTGCGTCATCATTATACATTGACTTCCTTTGACTATAACCAGGGTCTGCGTTTGTACCCGTTGACATATCAGGAATAAAACCCTCAACAGCTCCCTTACCCATTCTATCACTAAACGAATATAGTGTAAATTTCATCATTTCAGATGTAGCAGAGACATAATCAACCGCTTCAACCTCTTGTGTTCCAATATACAGGCGGACACTGTCAAACATTTTCCAGAAGAAATCATTTACGAGTGTAGCATTAGTATTATTCGCAGCCTTAGTGAATTTAAATTTACACAGCAAGAAACTATCAGCTATATTCAAGTAAGTTTGTTGATTATTTATTTCAAAACTTTTTGTTCCGTTTGAATTCCAGTCTGTTCCTGTTATAGCATTTACCTTAAAATAGTCTTCCTTTTTAGTGGAGTTTGAAATGATAATCGTATCATCCAAATCATAGATACTATCAATCGCTTCCATACTTGTATTTATATAGCATTAAAATTGTTGAAACCCTGACCCAAGTATTTTAATGATTTTTTGTCGTTGTTGTGAAGATAGTTGAGTTTTACCTTTTTTTATTTCTTTGATTGCTTGTAATTTATGAGACTCCTTTTGAGCATCTTTTATACTCTTTATAGCACCCGCAACGGAGCCCACGGCAGAAGCAGTTGAACCAATTAGGTCTTTATGTTTAAGGATGGTTGAACCAATACCCATTAGAGTATCAATTATCCCATCTCCTTTATTTCGAAATTGATGACCTACACCTCGTTGTCTCTTAGGTTTATAGTATCCTCTACCCACATACCTTGTATAGTCTGGTGAAAGGAACATGCCCTCCCCTGTAATTATTTTATATTTTCCCAACTCGTGTTTTCTCACAATAACCATTATTTATTTATTGAAAAACTTCACGTAGGTGAATTCTGATGGATATAATTTCATCATTAAAGGATATCATACGATTATCTTGGTCGGTTATCCTAAAATTTACTCTGTATATGGTTTTTCCTGACACAGGTAAATAGACAAGATTTTTTGGTTCCATATTAAATTTATAACCAATCGGGGTTGAGTATGCACTGAATGAAAATATTGTATTTGTTCTTATTCCATTGTTATAAGCACCATCAATCAAATCACAATGAATTAATACTGAATTTATACCGGAGGATATTTGGATAACATTATCACTGTAAAACGTCCCGTTATTTTCAATCTTTTTTGAAGAGAAACCCAATAGCTCTCTAAACGAATTTTCAATCGTGAAATCAACTTTATAATTATTTTTAAGTTTAATAGTTGATTTTGAAGTGTGTTTTTGAATATCTATTACAATATTTTTTGGTTCATCACCTTTTTCTTTCATAAGGCGAGAGACTTCTGAAGATATTTGAGAAATCTCGTAAGCTCCAGGTGAAACGGTTATAGTTTTATATCCACTTCCTGGATTATAACTAAACTTGTTGTTTTTCTCTGTGATATTAAAAAGGGTATTGTAAGTTTCCATTGACAACAAAGATGCCTCATATGAGGTAAGGGGGTCAAGTTGTAGTGGGTAAGGGAATGAAGCTGTGTAATCGCTCGTTGTGAAATTAAAACTAAGAATTGTGCTTCTCATCTTATTTAATATCTAATAAAATATCTTTGTATTGACATTTATTAATTATTTTCATGTTCATCAACTGATCTAAAATGGCTGAGGATTCATTAAAACAATTGTTGTTTCCAGCCTTCTTACTACCTAACAACAATAATAGCCTATTAACTAATTGTGATGGGTCATTTGGAAGAAAACTAACACCCGAACCAAGCTTACTTAAAGCATCAATAATATGTTTCTCCTTCTCATTCTTCTTACTTTTACCAGCAACAGAAACTCCATAATCAAGTGCATTTAGCAACTCAATATATACCCTATCTTCCTCTCTTTCCATATCAAGTGGTTCCTCAAAATATTTTGAACCGCTGAATCCGGGGTTTGTTAGAAGAAACATTAATCTTGGAGTTAATTTAACATTTGGTTGAGTAGAACTCAAGAACATCAATTCATCATTAAATATCAATACCTTTTCTTCCACAAGATGAAACACTGCTGGTTCTTCTGTTGGAATGAGACCTGCTCTGGTTTTTGAACCCGCCGAATATTCATTGTTTTGAAGAGCTTCCACAACATAATTAGGGGGTTGATTTACCTCCTCAAGTTTCCGAAATAATCCCTCGTCATCATATTCTAATTCACCAAGTTCTTGTTTTGTTATCTGACTAAAATCTTTGAGCATTTGAAGTTTTTTCGGAGTAAATTCTACCGTGGGAACTGTAGGGTGTTGAGTTTTCAAAAGTGGTTTAAAGAATTTCTCTTGTTTTCTTTCAAAGGCTTCTTCACCAGTTAGTTTCTGTCTCCGTTTCTTCTTTATCTCTTCCTGTTGTTTAACAACTTTTGAAACTAATTGTTGATGTTCCTTAAACTTTCTTTCTCTTTCTTCAGTATTCATTTTCTGTATTTATTTATTGAAAAATATCATTTAGTATCTCATCTTGTTTCACAACAATATATTTATATTTTCCAATCGTGTGTTTCATATAATTTTCAAATTCTTTTTTACTACATAACGTAGAGCAATTATCTCTCCAAAAATTATTTACATCTATTGAATTTAACTTAAATAAAATAAAAGTATTGGCATTGTTTCTTATTGAGCGTCGAGGGAGTTGAAAATATGATTGACTAAGATATATACAATTACAAGAAGAATGTCTCCCTCTTGTATAGTAGCTATCCATTACTGTTTGGTTTCTCTCATTAACACAATCATCAAAGATGACAAGGTTCTTTTTTGATTTATCTAAATCTTGAGGTGAAGGTATATCATCCGTATTATCACTGAGAATACAAGTTATGGGTTTCGATTTTGATTTCTGTGTATCACAAAATAATTGTATTATATCATCAATATTATAATCATTTAGTTTGTTTTGAAGTTTAAATAAACCGATAATGTCTTCCTTTTTAAGACCCGCATTAAAACCCTGTGAGAGTAGTTGATACTCGGGTTGAAAACTTGACTTTGTAAAAATTATTAAATTATCATAATCTAAAAAATTAGAACCAAGGAGCATCTTTAAAAGTAAACAGGTTTTTCCACATCCGCTTGAACCAACTATTAGACATCTCAATGAATTTGGAATGTTTTTATGGTTATTAAATTTTATCTTATTTTCCCAAACGGGTAAAAAATCATTCATTTATATATTTGGAAAACAAGTTATCCAACTTTTTTTGAGCTATTTGAGAAACTCTATATTTTATCCTGAGTTCGGGTTTAATTTCAAAATAATCCATTATTTTATTTATATAGTATCTTGTATTAACATTTCCATTAAAATTATTTTGAATAATAAATATCATTAAACCCTTATACATTTCCTCAATACAATTAGTCTCTTCCCTTGAAAGAAATGGTGTATTATCATCACAATACTTAACATTCATCTCTCTTATTAATCTTGTAAAGTAATTCATTTTTGGTTCTAATTTAAAAGAGTTATATATTTTTTTATATTTCTTATTATCATTAATTAAAATTAAATCACAGAAAATACATTGTTTATATGAATCCTCATCATTAAGCCCCACTCTATCACAAGCCGGACAATTCTCTAATTTATCATATGGAGAGTCTGGAAATTCTAAATATCCTTCAGAACTTATCATATTTATGTGGTAAATTTTTACTTAAACTAAACGCAAGTTTATTCATTAATAAATACAATGTTTCAAAGCACAAAAGACAAATTTCAATCAATCTCTACTTCGGTGGAAGATATAGAAAAATATGTCAAAGATGTTAAATTGAACAAAGATAAATATGGAAATTTTTGGGTAAAACCAGTTATGGAAAATAACATGAGCCCCTCTATTTCATTTAAAGGAAGAGCTCTAACTATACCTGGAAAGACATCCATTAAAGTAAATCTAACAAAAGTTTCTCCTCTACTCCTGGCAATTTATTCAAAGCTTGAAAAAGTGATTGACCACGATACTTTGAAAAAGAATGATAAGACCATTAATAATTCTAGAGGAGACATTTGTATTTTCTTTAATAATCCAAAGGGTGTAGATCTAAGTAAAATGAATGATGTTAATATTTCTGGTGAAATGTCATTTCGTTCTATGATAGTTAGAGATTATTTAAAGATAACTTTTGATATAAAAATTGTAGAGATTGAATCTGTTAATGAAAGAAAGTATATAGATATTGATGGGAATATTTTTCTTGCTAATTAAATATGAGTCAATACAGCAGTGAAGATTTTACTATTTCATTGAACTCAGACGATAGTGATGATAGTATTTCATTGAACTTGGACGATGGTGATGATAGTATTTCATTGAACACAGATGATAGTTATGATACTAATAGTTTGTGCTCAAATGATAGTTATGAGAGTAGCTTTATTGATGACTCTGAGTATGATTCTGAGTATTCATGTGATAGTTATGACTTAGATGATTCTGAGTGAAAAAGTGTTTTAGTTTAAGCACAGCGATATATATAAAACGGAGCTGTAAAGCTCAAAAGTGTTTTATTTTAAGCACAGTGATATATATAAAACACCACGTTTTCTCACGCTATAAATATGGTTTATTGTGATACTTGCGAGAAGGAAGTAAAATATTATAAACAACATATTCTCACCGCAAAACATACATACAACATTTTAAACAAACTTTCCCCTCTTCCACCTGAAACAAAACACTGTTCTACATGTAATAAAAATATCCTCAAGAAAGGCTTCAAAATACATCTTAAAACAAATCTACATTTATCAAATTTTATCACAACTAAAAACTCTGATGGAGCATTCAAAGGACATATTAAAATAAGAGTCTTTAACTTCAAACCTCCTGAACCAGAGTCTATAGTTGATGCTGTAGAAATAGTTAAACCTGCTGTTCAAACGTTGATTGAAAAAACACTAAAGGAAATGAAACCACTTAAATTTTATATGGGAGTAAAATTAGAAATGACAAAGGATGAAGGAGTTATAGATGCACCATACATGAGAACTGAGCCACACTTTATATCTTCATATCAAGATTTTAAAACATCAGGAGTCTATGATGAACTTATTAAACAAGAGCAAGATGTGGATAATTCAATCGTAGGAAGTGGATTCAATATAGGAAAAATTATTTACATAGACATTCATATTCTTAAATCAGATCCTCTAAAAGCTTCTTCTTACATTGATTTACCCAGTGTTATCAAAAATAGAAAAGCAGTTATCAATATCAAAAATAAAGACAATAAATGTTTTCTCTGGTCTATTTTAGCACACTTACATCCTCCACATTTTCATGATGAAAGAGTATCTCATTATAAAAAATATGAGAATACATTAAATACGAAAGATCTAAAGTTTCCGATGACTTTAAATGATATTCCTAAATTTGAAAAGATGAATAATTTATCAGTTAATGTTTATGGTCTAACAGAAACAAACAACATTCAGGTTTTAAAGCTTTCTGACAATTGTAAACAAACTCATATTAATCTTCTATATTTTAATTCAGACGAAAATTCACATTATACATACATCAAAGATATTGCTAAATTAATAAAACCACAAGTCTGTAAGAGAACAAATAAAATATATATTTGTTTGCGTTGTCTTAACTTCTTCAATTCACAAGAAAGATTAGATAAACATTCAAATTATTGTGGCGAACATAAATCAACGGTAATCAATATGCCTAAAGAAGGCTCAAAGATCACATTCAAAGATGAAAATAAAAAGATCAAACATCCATTTGTTATATATGCTGATTTTGAAAGTATTTTAGAAAAAATTGATACTGCTTCTCAAGATCCAAAAGAATCATACACAAATAAATATCAAAAACATACTCCTTGTGGTTTTTGTTATTATATCAAATCATCCGTTGGTGATAAATATAACAAGTTAGAGATGTATAGAGGCTCAAATACCCCAGAGGAGTTTGTGAAACGACTAGAAAAAGACTGTGTTCGATTAACCAAGATAATGAGAGAAACCAATAAACCAATGTCCTTAACAAGTAAAGAAAAAAGGGAATTTATAAAAAACAATGTCTGTCATATTTGTGAGGAGAAAATTGGTAAAGGTCTAAAGGTTAGAGACCATTGTCATCTCACTGGTAAATATAGAGGTCCGGCTCATCAAAGTTGTAATATTAATTATCAACTCCCCTCTTTCATTCCTGTCTTTCTTCATAACAACGCTCATTATGATACACATCTATTTATCAAGGAACTCTCAAAGACTTCTGGAAGTATCTCAGCAATTCCAAACACGGATCAGAAATACATTTCATTCACAAAAACAATTCACACATCTCCTATTACTCATATCAGATTTCTTGATACATTTAAATTCATGGCAAGTCCATTGGTTAACTTGGTTCAAAATCTAAAAGAGTTTCCATGTCTTTCAGAGTATTTTTTAGATAAAGATTTTCTAACACAAAAGGGAATTTACCCCTATGACTATATGGACTCATTTGAGAGATTCAATGAAACACAACTTCCTTCAAAAGAAAATTTCTATAACAAATTAAATAATAGTCATATATCTGATAAAGATTATGTACACGCACAAAATGTTTGGGAAAAATATAACATCAAGAATCTTGGCGAGTATCACGATTTGTATCTCAAAACTGATGTGCTTTTATTGGCCGATGTATTTGAAGCCTTTAGATCTGTTTGTCGCACTGGATATGGATTGGATCCTGCTCACTACTACACAGCACCTGGATTGGCCTGGAGTGCGATGTTGAAAATGACAAAACAAGATTTGGATTTGATAACCGATGTTGATATGCTTTTGATGATTGAAAAGGCAAAAAGAGGTGGAATTTCACAAGTCTGCTCGAGTAGATACGCAAAAGCAAATAACAAATATCTTCCAAATTATGATCCAACGAAAGAGAGTTCTTACTTGATGTACTATGACGCGAACAACCTGTATGGCTGGGCAATGTCTCAGGCTCTTCCTTATGGAAAACTTAGATGGGTAAAGGAAAAAGACTACAAAAACGTTTTACAAGATGTATGTATCTCTACACAAAAAGAATTGGATGAAGAAAAAGTTGGTTATTATTTTGAAATTGATTTAAAATATCCAGAGGAACTCCATAACCTACACAAAGATCTCCCATTTGCTTGTGAGAAAGCAAGTCCAAAGAAAGAATGGTTGAGTGATTATCAACGATCGTTTGATATAGGTGAATCAACAGAAAAATTACTTACTACATTATATAACAAGAAAAATTATGTTCTACACCAAAGAAATTTGCGACAATATTTATCAAAAGGTCTAAGAGTAGAGAAGATCCATAGGGTTCTAAAGTTCAATCAAAGTCATTGGTTAAAGGGGTACATTGATTTTAATACACAAAGAAGAACAGAGTCAAAAACAGATTTTGAGAAAGACTTTTATAAATTGATGAATAATGCGGTCTTTGGTAAGACTATGGAGAATGTGAGGAAAAGACAAAATATCAGACTATCAACATCTTGGGAACAAGCATCAAAATTAATTAATAGACCGAGTTTTACTCGAGCTGAGGTCTTTACTGAGAACTTTTGTGCGATCCATTTGATTAAAGAGAGTATTGAAATGAACAAACCTATTTATATTGGAACAACAATTCTTGATTTATCAAAGTCATTAATGTATGATTACTTTTATAATAACTTGAGGAAGAAATATCAAAATGATGTTAATCTACTTTATATGGATACAGATAGTTTTATTTTGAAAATTAATACCAACGATGTTTATTCAGACATGAAAAGAGACATTAATATCTATGACACGAGTAATTACAGTCCAGAGAGTGAGTTGTTCTCTTCTAAAAATAAAAAGGTGATTGGAAAGTTCAAGGATGAATTAGGAGGAAATGTTATGAGTGAATTTGTGGGATTGAGGTCAAAGGCTTATGCTTATAAATACATTGTGAATAACGTTGAAAAGACTGATAAGAAGTTAAAAGGTGTAAAGAAAAATGTTATTAAAGAAACAATAAACTTTAAGGATTATTATAACTGTTTAACAACAAAGAAAGAAGAGTTTAGAAAGATTAATGGAATAAGAAGTTATAAACATCAATTATATTCAGAAGAGATAAATAAGAAAGCATTGGGGGCTTTTGATGATAAGAGGTTTATTTTAGAAAATGGAATTGATAGTCTCCCTTATGGTTATATAAGTATATAAGTGATAAGATATATATATAAGTGATAAGATATATATATAAGTGATAAGATATACATAAGTGATAAGATATATATAAGTGATAAGATATATATAAGTGATAAGTTAAAAAGGGGGGGGGGGTTGGGGATTTTAACGGGCTACCGCCGCCTTTTTTACGATTATATAAATGATAGAACCAAGTATCAACCAGACTAAAGAGTGGAGGTGTAATCAACCTTGGTATATAAATGGAAAACATAATGAATGTGAAAAATATCAAATAGGTATAATTGAAAAGGCAACTGGTAAAAAAGTTCACAAAACAAATAAGAGAATTAATTTAAATACCGGTGAATTGGGTAAAAAAGATGGAAATATTTTTGAGTGGACGGAAAACTTTGATGGTTGTCAGGAAAATATATACTTTAATTTAAAAATGGTATGTGGCACTGGAGGCGCTCAAACAAGAACATTGAGGGAGGTTTACCATTTTATCTTAGCTCAGTTAAAATATCTTAATAAAGAACCAAACTCAAACATATTTTTTGTTAATATATTAGATGGTGAAGAGAGTTGTAGGAGAATTAAATTATTTCCCACGCATAAACAAATATTTGTAGGGTCGTTGTTTGAGTGGGTTATATTCACCAGATGATATTAAGAGTAAAAGGTTAAAAGGTCCATGAGGTCAGAAGGATCACAGGTGTTTAAGTGGTCTAATGAATAAGGATAACATGTCAAAAGGTTAGAAGGTTCGTAAAGAACAGGGTGAGAGAAATATAGGTGTTTAGGGGCAATGAGGGAGGGAAAGAATTAATATGGAAGTGAATGGGTCAATGTTTGAGTGGGTCAAAGATTAATCTGCCAGATGATATGTAGAAGAAGGATGATAGGTCTATAAGAGAAAACAAATATTTGTAGTGTTTGAGTGGTCTAATGAACAACATTAAGGATAGGTACTACAGACAAAAGGTTCATAAAGATGAGGGTGGGAGAAATAGAGGTGTTTATGATTTTTGAAAAAGACAAGGGGGTAAATGACATTAGATAGGGATTTCACATGTTAAACGGAGGTGTCCCAGAAGCAACATTATTACACTACTCACAAGTACGAAAAGTGGTTTTTCAACACTAACACAAGTGCGAAAAGTGTTTTTTCCACACCAATACAAGTGTAAAAGTGGTTTCCTGCACCAACACAAGTGCGAAAAGTGGTTTTTCAACACTAACACAAGTGTGAAAAGTGGTTTTTCAACACTAACACAAGTGGGAAAAGTGGTTTTTCAACACTAACACAAGTGCGAAAAGTGTTTTTTCCACACTAATACAAGTGCAAAAGTGGTTTCCTGCACCAACACAAGTGCGAAAAGTGGTTTTTCAACACTAACACAAGTGTGAAAAGTGGTTTTTCAACACTAACACAAGTGCGAAAAGTGGTTTTTCAACACCAACACAAGTGCGAAAAGTGGTTTTTCAACACTCACACAAGTGCAAAAGTAGATTCCTGCACCAACACAAGTGCGAAAAGTGGTTTTTCAACACTAACACAAGTGCGAAAAGTGGTTTTTCAACACTAACACAAGTGCGAAAAGTGGTTTTTCCACACTAATACAAGTGCAAAAGTGGTTTCCTGCACCAACACAAGTGCGAAAAGTGGTTTTTCAACACTAACACAAGTGCGAAAAGTGGTTTTTCAACACTATCACAAGTTCAAAAAGTGTTTTTTCCACACTAATACAAGTGCAAAAGTGGTTTCCTGCACCAACACAAGTGCGAAAAGTGCTTTTTCAACACTAACACAAGTGCGAAAAGTGGTTTTTCAACACTAACACAAGTGCGAAAAGTGGTTTTTCAACAATAACACAAGTGCAAAAAGTGGTTTATCCACACTAATACA
This sequence comes from Myxine glutinosa, assembly GCF_964187855.1. NCBI lineage: Eukaryota > Metazoa > Chordata > Myxini > Myxiniformes > Myxinidae > Myxine > Myxine glutinosa. Next base: position 59,424,478 of record NC_136270.1, on the reverse strand, counting down.
AGTGCAAAAGTGGTTTCCTGCACCAACACAAGTGCGAAAAATGGTTTTTCAACACTAACACAAGTGTGAAAAGTGGTTTTTCAACACTATCACAAGTGCAAAAAGTGATTTTTCCACACATATACAAGTGCAAAAGTGGTTTCCTGCAACAACACAAGTGCGAAAAGTGGTTTTTCAACACTAACACAAGTGCGAAAAGTGGTTTTTCAACACTATCACAAGTGCAACAAGTGTTTTTTCACACTAATGCAAGTGCAAAAGTGGTTTCCTGCACCAACACAAGTGCGAAAAGTGGTTTTTCAACACTAACACAAGTGCGAAAAGTGTTTTTTCCACACTAATACAAGTGCAAAAGTGGTTTCCTGCACCAACACAAGTGCGAAAAGTGGTTTTTCTACACTAACACAAGTGCGAAAAGTGGTTTTTCCACACTAATACAAGTGCAAAAGTGGTTTCCTGCACCAACACAAGTGCGAAAAGTGGTTTTTCAACACTAACACAAGTGTGAAAAGTGGTTTTTCAACACTAATACAAGTGCAAAAGTGGTTTCCTGCACCAACACAAGTGCGAAAAGTGGTTTTTCAACACTAACACAAGTGCGAAAAGTGGTTTTTCAACACTAACACAAGTGCGAAAAGTGGTTTTTCCACACTAATACAAGTGCAAAAGTGATTTCCTGCACCAACACAAGTGCGAAAAGTGGTTTTTCAACACTAACACAAGTGCGAAAAGTGGTTTTTCAACACTATCACAAGTGCAAAAAGTGTTTTTTCGACACTAATACAAGTGCAAAAGTGGTTTCCTGCACCAACACAAGTGCGAAAAGTGGTTTATCAACACTAACACAAGTGCGAAAAGTGGTTTTTCAACACTATCACAAGTGCAAAAAGTGTTTTTTTCCACACTAATACAAGTGCAAAAGTGGTTTCCTGCAGCAACACAAGTGCGAAAAGTGGTTTATCAACACTAACACAAGTGCAAAAAGTGGTTTTTCAACACTAACACAAGTGCGAAAAGTGTTTTTTCCACACTAATACAAGTGCAAAAGTGGTTTCCTGCAGCAACACAAGTGCGAAAAGTGGTTTATCAACACTAACACAAGTGCAAAAAGTGGTTTTTCAACACTAACACAAGTGCGAAAAGTGGTTTTTCAACACTAACACAAGTGTGAAAAGTGGTTTTTCAACACTAACACAAGTGCGAAAAGTGGTTTTTCAACACTAACACAAGTGCGAAAAGTGTTTTTTCCACACTAATACAAGTGCAAAAGTGGTTTCCTGCACCAACACAAGTGCGAAAAGTGGTTTTTCAACACTAACACAAGTGTGAAAAGTTGTTTTTCAACACTAACACAAGTGCGAAAAGTGGTTTTTCAACACTATCACAAGTGCAAAAAGTGTTTTTTCCACACTAATACAAGTGCAAAAGTGGTTTCCTGCACCAACACAAGTGCGAAAAGTGGTTTTTCAACACTAACACAAGTGCGAAAAGTGGTTTTTCAACACTAACACAAGTGCGAAAAGTGCTTTTCAACACTAACACAAGTGCGAAAAGTGGTTTTTCCACACTAATACAAGTGCAAAAGTGGTTTCCTGCACCAACACAAGTGCGAAAAGTGGTTTTTCAACACTAACACAAGTGTGAAAAGTGGTTTTTCAACACTATCACAAGTGCAAAAAGTGTTTTTTCCACACAAATACAAGTGCAAAAGTGGTTTCCTGCAACAACACAAGTGCGAAAAGTGGTTATTCAACACTAACACAAGTGCGAAAAGTGGTTTTTCAACACTATCACAAGTGCAAAAAGTGTTTTTTCACACTAATGCAAGTGCAAAAGTGGTTTCCTGCACCAACACAAGTGCGAAAAGTGGTTTTTCAACACTAACACAAGTGCGAAAAGTGGTTTTTCAAAACTAACACAAGTGCGAAAAGTGTTTTTTCCACACTAATACAAGTGCAAAAGTGGTTTCCTGCACCAACACAAGTGCGAAAAGTGGTTTTTCAACACTAACACAAGTGCGAAAAGTGTTTTTTCCACACTAATACAAGTGCAAAAGTGGTTTTTCCACAATAATACAAGTGCAAAAGTGGTTTCCTGCACCAACACAAGTGTGAAAAGTGGTTTTTCAACACTAACACAAGTGTGAAAAGTGGTTTTTCAACACTAACACAAGTGCAAAAAGTGGTTTTTCAACACTAACACAAGTGCGAAAAGTGGTTTTTCCACACTAATACAAGTGCAAAAGTGGTTTCCTGCACCAACACAAGTGCGAAAAGTGGTTTTTCAACACTAACACAAGTGTGAAAAGTGGTTTTTCAACACTAATACAAGTGCAAAAGTGGTTTCCTGCACCAACACAAGTGCGAAAAGTGGTTTTTCAACACTAACACAAGTGCGAAAAGTGGTTTTTCAACACTAACACAAGTGCGAAAAGTGGTTTTTCCACACTAATACAAGTGCAAAAGTGATTTCCTGCACCAACACAAGTGCGAAAAGTGGTTTTTCAACACTAACACAAGTGCGAAAAGTGGTTTTTCAACACTATCACAAGTGCAAAAAGTGTTTTTTCAACACTAATACAAGTGCAAAAGTGGTTTCCTGCACCAACACAAGTGCGAAAAGTGGTTTATCAACACTAACACAAGTGCGAAAAGTGGTTTTTCAACACTATCACAAGTGCAAAAAGTGTTTTTTTCCACACTAATACAAGTGCAAAAGTGGTTTCCTGCAGCAACACAAGTGCGAAAAGTGGTTTATCAACACTAACACAAGTGCAAAAAGTGGTTTTTCAACACTAACACAAGTGCGAAAAGTGTTTTTTTCCACACTAATACAAGTGCAAAAGTGGTTTCCTGCACCAACACAAGTGCGAAAAGTGGTTTTTCAACACTAACACAAGTGTGAAAAGTGGTTTTTCAACACTAACACAAGTGCGAAAAGTGGTTTTTCAACACTAACACAAGTGCGAAAAGTGTTTTTTCCACACTAATACAAGTGCAAAAGTGGTTTCCTGCACCAACACAAGTGCGAAAAGTGGTTTTTCAACACTAACACAAGTGCGAAAAGTGGTTTTTCAACACTATCACCAGTGCAAAAAGTGTTTTTTCCACACTAATACAAGTGCAAAAGTGGTTTCCTGCAGCAACACAAGTGCGAAAAGTGGTTTATCAACACTAACACAAGTGCAAAAAGTGGTTTTTCAACACTAACACAAGTGCGAAAAGTGTTTTTTCCACACTAATACAAGTGCAAAAGTGGTTTCCTGCACCAACACAAGTGCGAAAAGTGGTTTTTCAACACTAACACAAGTGTGAAAAGTGGTTTTTCAACACTAACACAAGTGCGAAAAGTGGTTTTTCAACACTAACACAAGTGCGAAAAGTGTTTTTTCCACACTAATACAAGTGCAAAAGTGGTTTCCTGCACCAACACAAGTGCGAAAAGTGGTTTTTCAACACTAACACAAGTGTGAAAAGTTGTTTTTCAACACTAACACAAGTGCGAAAAGTGGTTTTTCAACACTATCACAAGTACAAAAAGTGTTTTTTCCACACTAATACAAGTGCAAAAGTGGTTTCCTGCACCAACACAAGTGCGAAAAGTGGTTTTTCAACACTAACACAAGTGCGAAAAGTGGTTTTTCAACACTAACACAAGTGCGAAAAGTGGTTTTTCAACACTAACACAAGTGCGAAAAGTGGTTTTTCCACACTAATACAAGTGCAAAAGTGGTTTCCTGCACCAACACAAGTGCGAAAAGTGGTTTTTCAACACTAACACAAGTGTGAAAAGTGGTTTTTCAACACTATCACAAGTGCAAAAAGTGTTTTTTCCACACAAATACAAGTGCAAAAGTGGTTTCCTGCAACAACACAAGTGCGAAAAGTGGTTTTTCAACACTAACACAAGTGCGAAAAGTGGTTTTTCAACACTATCACAAGTGCAAAAAGTGTTTTTTCACACTAATGCAAGTGCAAAAGTGGTTTCCTGCACCAACACAAGTGCGAAAAGTGGTTTTTCAACACTAACACAAGTGCGAAAAGTGGTTTTTCAACACTAACACAAGTGCGAAAAGTGGTTTTTCAACACTATCACAAGTGCGAAAAGTGGTTTTTCAACACTAACACAAGTGTGAAAAGTGGTTTTTCAACACTAACACAAGTGCGAAAAGTGGTTTTTCAACACTAACACAAGTGCGAAAAGTGGTTTTTCTACACTAATACAAGTGCAAAAGTGGTTTCCTGCACCAACACAAGTGCGAAAAGTGGTTTTTCAACACTAACACAAGTGCGAAAAGTGGTTTTTCAACACTATCACCAGTGCAAAAAGTGTTTTTTCCACACTAATACAAGTGCAAAAGTGGTTTCCTGCACCACCACAAGTGCAAAAAGTGGTTTTTCAACACTAACACAAGTGCGAAAAGTGTTTTTTCCACACTAATACAAGTGCAAAAGTGGTTTCCTGCACCAACACAAGTGCGAAAAGTGGTTTTTCAACACTAACACAAGTGTGAAAAGTGGTTTTTCAACACTAACACAAGTGCGAAAAGTGGTTTTTCAACACTAACACAAGTGCGAAAAGTGGTTTTTCTCCACTAATACAAGTGCAAAAGGGGTTTCCTGCACCAACACAAGTGCGAAAAGTGGTTTTTCAACACTAACACAAGTGCGAAAAGTGGTTTTTCAACACTATCACAAGTGCAAAAAGTGTTTTTTCCACACTAATACAAGTGCAAAAGTGGTTTCCTGCACCAACACAAGTGCGAAAAGTGGTTTTTCAACACTAACACAAGTGCAAAAAGTGGTTTTTCAACACTAACACAAGTGCAAAAAGTGGTTTTTCAACACTAACACAAGTGCGAAAAGTGGTTTTTCAACACTAACACAAGTGCGAAAAGTGGTTTTACCACACTAACACAAGTGCGAAAAGTGGTTTATCAACACTAACACAAGTACGAAAAGTGGTTTTTCAACACTAACACAAGTGCGAAAAGTGTTTTTTCCACACCAATACAAGTGCAAAAGTGGTTTCCTGCACCAACACAAGTGCGAAAAGTGGTTTTTCAACACTAACACAAGTGTGAAAAGTGGTTTTTTAACACTAACACAAGTGGGAAAAGTGGTTTTTCAACACTAACACAAGTGCGAAAAGTGTTTTTTCCACACTAATACAAGTGCAAAAGTGGTTTCCTGCACCAACACAAGTGCGAAAAGTGGTTTTTCAACACTAACACAAGTGTGAAAAGTGGTTTTTCAACACTAACACAAGTGCGAAAAGTGGTTTTTCAACACCAACACAAGTGCGAAAAGTGGTTTTTCAACACTCACACAAGTGCAAAAGTAGTTTCCTGCACCAACACAAGTGCGAAAAGTGGTTTTTCAACACTAACACAAGTGCGAAAAGTGTTTTTTCCACACTAATACAAGTGCAAAAGTGGTTTACTGCACCAACACAAGTGCGAAAAGTGGTTTTTCAACACTAACACAAGTGCGAAAAGTGGTTTTTCAACACTAACACAAGTGCGAAAAGTGTTTTTTCCACAATAATACAAGTGCAAAAGTGGTTTCCTGCACCAACACAAATGCGAAAAGTGGTTTTTCAACACTAACACAAGTGCGAAAAGTGGTTTTTCAACACTAACACAAGTGCAAAAAGTGGTTTTTCAACACTATCACAAGTGCAAAAAGTGTTTTTTCCACACTAATACAAGTGCAAAAGTAGTTTCCTGCACCAACACAAGTGCGAAAAGTGGTTTTTCAACACTAACACAAGTGTGAAAAGTGGTTTTTCAAAACTAACACAAGTGCGAAAAGTGTTTTTTTCCACACTAATACAAGTGCAAAAGTGGTTTCCTGCACCAACACAAGTGCGAAAAGTGGTTTTTCAACACTAACACAAGTGCGAAAAGTGTTTTTTCCACACTAATACAAGTGCAAAAGTGGTTTTTCCACAATAATACAAGTGCAAAAGTGGTTTCCTGCACCAACACAAGTGTGAAAAGTGGTTTTTCAACACTAACACAAGTGTGAAAAGTGGTTTTTCAACACTAACACAAGTGCAAAAAGTGGTTTTTCAACACTAACACAAGTGCGAAAAGTGTTTTTTCCACACTAATACAAGTGCAAAAGTGGTTTCCTGCACCAACACAAGTGCGAAAAGTGGTTTTTCAACACTAACACAAGTGCAAAAAGTGGTTTTTCAACACTAACACAAGTGCAAAAAGTGGTTTTTCAACACTAACACAAGTGCGAAAAGTGGTTTTTCAACACTAACACAAGTGCGAAAAGTGGTTTTTCCACACTAACACAAGTGCGAAAAGTGGTTTATCAACACTAACACAAGTACGAAAAGTGGTTTTTCAACACTAACACAAGTGCGAAAAGTGTTTTTTCCACACCAATACAAGTGTAAAAGTGGTTTCCTGCACCAACACAAGTGCGAAAAGTGGTTTTTCAACACTAACACAAGTGTGAAAAGTGGTTTTTCAACACTAACACAAGTGGGAAAAGTGGTTTTTCAACACTAACACAAGTGCGAAAAGTGTTTTTTCCACACTAATACAAGTGCAAAAGTGGTTTCCTGCACCAACACAAGTGCGAAAAGTGGTTTTTTCAACACTAACACAAGTGTGAAAAGTGGTTTTTCAACACTAACACAAGTGCGAAAAGTGGTTTTTCAACACTATCACAAGTGCAAAAAGTGTTTTTTCGACACTAATACAAGTGCAAAAGTGGTTTCCTGCACCAACACAAGTGCGAAAAGTGGTTTATCAACACTAACACAAGTGCGAAAAGTGGTTTTTCAACACTATCACAAGTGCAAAAAGTGTTTTTTCCACACTAATACAAGTGCAAAAGTGGTTTCCTGCAGCAACACAAGTGCGAAAAGTGGTTTATCAACACTAACACAAGTGCAAAAAGTGGTTTTTCAACACTAACACAAGTGCGAAAAGTGTTTTTTCCACACTAATACAAGTGCAAAAAGTGGTTTCCTGCAGCAACACAAGTGCGAAAAGTGGTTTATCAACACTAACACAAGTGCAAAAAGTGGTTTTTCAACACTAACACAAGTGCGAAAAGTGGTTTTTCAACACTAACACAAGTGTGAAAAGTGGTTTTTTCAACACTAACACAAGTGCGAAAAGTGGTTTTTCAACACTAACACAAGTGCGAAAAGTGTTTTTTCCACACTAATACAAGTGCAAAAGTGGTTTCCTGCACCAACACAAGTGCGAAAAGTGGTTTTTCAACACTAACACAAGTGTGAAAAGTTGTTTTTCAACACTAACACAAGTGCGAAAAGTGGTTTTTCAACACTATCACAAGTGCAAAAAGTGTTTTTTCCACACTAATACAAGTGCAAAAGTGGTTTCCTGCACCAACACAAGTGCGAAAAGTGGTTTTTCAACACTAACACAAGTGCGAAAAGTGGTTTTTCAACACTAACACAAGTGCGAAAAGTGCTTTTTCAACACTAACACAAGTGCGAAAAGTGGTTTTTCCACACTAATACAAGTGCAAAAGTGGTTTCCTGCACCAACACAAGTGCGAAAAGTGGTTTTTCAACACTAACACAAGTGTGAAAAGTGGTTTTTCAACACTATCACAAGTGCAAAAAGTGTTTTTTCCACACAAATACAAGTGCAAAAGTGGTTTCCTGCAACAACACAAGTGCGAAAAGTGGTTATTCAACACTAACACAAGTGCGAAAAGTGGTTTTTCAACACTATCACAAGTGCAAAAAGTGTTTTTTTCACACTAATGCAAGTGCAAAAGTGGTTTCCTGCACCAACACAAGTGCGAAAAGTGGTTTTTCAACACTAACACAAGTGCGAAAAGTGGTTTTTCAAAACTAACACAAGTGCGAAAAGTGTTTTTTTCCACACTAATACAAGTGCAAAAGTGGTTTCCTGCACCAACACAAGTGCGAAAAGTGGTTTTTCAACACTAACACAAGTGCGAAAAGTGTTTTTTCCCACACTAATACAAGTGCAAAAGTGGTTTTTCCACAATAATACAAGTGCAAAAGTGGTTTCCTGCACCAACACAAGTGTGAAAAGTGGTTTTTCAACACTAACACAAGTGTGAAAAGTGGTTTTTCAACACTAACACAAGTGCAAAAAGTGGTTTTTCAACACTAACACAAGTGCGAAAAGTGGTTTTTCCACACTAATACAAGTGCAAAAGTGGTTTCCTGCACCAACACAAGTGCGAAAAGTGGTTTTTCAACACTAACACAAGTGTGAAAAGTGGTTTTTCAACACTAATACAAGTGCAAAAGTGGTTTCCTGCACCAACACAAGTGCGAAAAGTGGTTTTTCAACACTAACACAAGTGCGAAAAGTGGTTTTTCAACACTAACACAAGTGCGAAAAGTGGTTTTTCCACACTAATACAAGTGCAAAAGTGATTTCCTGCACCAACACAAGTGCGAAAAGTGGTTTTTCAACACTAACACAAGTGCGAAAAGTGGTTTTTCAACACTATCACAAGTGCAAAAAGTGTTTTTTCAACACTAATACAAGTGCAAAAGTGGTTTCCTGCACCAACACAAGTGCGAAAAGTGGTTTATCAACACTAACACAAGTGCGAAAAGTGGTTTTTCAACACTATCACAAGTGCAAAAAGTGTTTTTTTCCACACTAATACAAGTGCAAAAGTGGTTTCCTGCAGCAACACAAGTGCGAAAAGTGGTTTATACTAACACAAGTGCAAAAAGTGGTTTTTCAACACTAACACAAGTGCGAAAAGTGTTTTTTCCACACTAATACAAGTGCAAAAGTGGTTTCCTGCACCAACACAAGTGCGAAAAGTGGTTTTTCAACACTAACACAAGTGTGAAAAGTGGTTTTTCAACACTAACACAAGTGCGAAAAGTGGTTTTTCAACACTAACACAAGTGCGAAAAGTGTTTTTTCCACACTAATACAAGTGCAAAAGTGGTTTCCTGCACCAACACAAGTGCGAAAAGTGGTTTTTCAACACTAACACAAGTGCGAAAAGTGGTTTTTTCAACACTATCACCAGTGCAAAAAGTGTTTTTTCCACACTAATACAAGTGCAAAAGTGGTTTCCTGCAGCAACACAAGTGCGAAAAGTGGTTTATCAACACTAACACAAGTGCAAAAAGTGGTTTTTCAACACTAACACAAGTGCGAAAAGTGTTTTTTCCACACTAATACAAGTGCAAAAGTGGTTTCCTGCACCAACACAAGTGCGAAAAGTGGTTTTTCAACACTAACACAAGTGTGAAAAGTGGTTTTTCAACACTAACACAAGTGCGAAAAGTGGTTTTTCAACACTAACACAAGTGCGAAAAGTGTTTTTTTCCACACTAATACAAGTGCAAAAGTGGTTTCCTGCACCAACACAAGTGCGAAAAGTGGTTTTTCAACACTAACACAAGTGTGAAAAGTTGTTTTTCAACACTAACACAAGTGCGAAAAGTGGTTTTTCAACACTATCACAAGTACAAAAAGTGTTTTTTCCACACTAATACAAGTGCAAAAGTGGTTTCCTGCACCAACACAAGTGCGAAAAGTGGTTTTTCAACACTAACACAAGTGCGAAAAGTGGTTTTTCAACACTAACACAAGTGCGAAAAGTGGTTTTTTCAACACTAACACAAGTGCGAAAAGTGGTTTTTCCACACTAATACAAGTGCAAAAGTGGTTTCCTGCACCAACACAAGTGCGAAAAGTGGTTTTTCAACACTAACACAAGTGTGAAAAGTGGTTTTTCAACACTATCACAAGTGCAAAAAGTGTTTTTTCCACACAAATACAAGTGCAAAAGTGGTTTCCTGCAACAACACAAGTGCGAAAAGTGGTTTTTCAAACACTAACACAAGTGCGAAAAGTGGTTTTTCAACACTATCACAAGTGCGAAAAGTGGTTTTTCAACACTATCACAAGTGCGAAAAGTGGTTTTTCAACACTAACACAAGTGTGAAAAGTGGTTTTTCAACACTAACACAAGTGCGAAAAGTGGTTTTTCAACACTAACACAAGTGCGAAAAGTGGTTTTTCTACACTAATACAAGTGCAAAAGTGGTTTCCTGCACCAACACAAGTGCGAAAAGTGGTTTTTCAACACTAACCACAAGTGCGAAAAGTGTTTTTTCAACACTATCACCAGTGCAAAAAGTGTTTTTTCCACACTAATACAAGTGCAAAAGTGGTTTCCTGCACCACCACAAGTGCAAAAGTGGTTTTTCAACACTAACACAAGTGCGAAAAGTGTTTTTTCCACACTAATACAAGTGCAAAAGTGGTTTCCTGCACCAACACAAGTGCGAAAAGTGGTTTTTCAACACTAACACAAGTGTGAAAAGTGGTTTTTCAACACTAACACAAGTGCGAAAAGTGGTTTTTCACACTAACACAAGTGCGAAAAGTGGTTTTTCTCCACTAATACAAGTGCAAAAGGGGTTTCCTGCACCAACACAAGTGCGAAAAGTGGTTTTTCAACACTAACACAAGTGCGAAAAGTGGTTTTTCAACACTATCACAAGTGCAAAAAAGTGTTTTTTCCACACTAATACAAGTGCAAAAGTGGTTTCCTGCACCAACACAAGTGCGAAAAGTGGTTTTTCAACACTAACACAAGTGCAAAAAGTGGTTTTTCAACACTAACACAAGTGCAAAAAGTGGTTTTTCAACACTAACACAAGTGCGAAAAGTGGTTTTTCAACACTAACACAAGTGCGAAAAGTGGTTTTACCACACTAACACAAGTGCGAAAAGTGGTTTATCAACACTAACACAAGTACGAAAAGTGGTTTTTCAACACTAACACAAGTGCGAAAAGTGTTTTTTCCACACCAATACAAGTGCAAAAGTGGTTTCCTGCACCAACACAAGTGCGAAAAGTGGTTTTCAACACTAACACAAGTGTGAAAAGTGGTTTTTTAACACTAACACAAGTGGGAAAAGTGGTTTTTCAACACTAACACAAGTGCGAAAAGTGTTTTTTCCACACTAATACAAGTGCAAAAGTGGTTTCCTGCACCAACACAAGTGCGAAAAGTGGTTTTTCAACACTAACACAAGTGTGAAAAGTGGTTTTTCAACACTAACACAAGTGCGAAAAGTGGTTTTTCAACACCAACACAAGTGCGAAAAGTGGTTTTTCAACACTCACACAAGTGCAAAAGTAGTTTCCTGCACCAACACAAGTGCGAAAAGTGGTTTTTCAACACTAACACAAGTGCGAAAAGTGTTTTTTCCACACTAATACAAGTGCAAAAGTGGTTTACTGCACCAACACAAGTGCGAAAAGTGGTTTTTCAACACTAACACAAGTGCGAAAAGTGGTTTTTCAACACTAACACAAGTGCGAAAAGTGTTTTTTCCACAATAATACAAGTGCAAAAGTGGTTTCCTGCACCAACACAAATGCGAAAAGTGGTTTTTCAACACTAACACAAGTGCGAAAAGTGGTTTTTCAACACTAACACAAGTGCAAAAAGTGGTTTTTCAACACTATCACAAGTGCAAAAAGTGTTTTTTCCACACTAATACAAGTGCAAAAGTAGTTTCCTGCACCAACACAAGTGCGAAAAGTGGTTTTTCAACACTAACACAAGTGTGAAAAGTGGTTTTTCAAAACTAACACAAGTGCGAAAAGTGTTTTTTCCACACTAATACAAGTGCAAAAGTGGTTTCCTGCACCAACACAAGTGCGAAAAGTGGTTTTTCAACACTAACACAAGTGCGAAAAGTGTTTTTTCCACACTAATACAAGTGCAAAAGTGGTTTTTCCACAATAATACAAGTGCAAAAGTGGTTTCCTGCACCAACACAAGTGTGAAAAGTGGTTTTTCAACACTAACACAAGTGTGAAAAGTGGTTTTTCAACACTAACACAAGTGCAAAAAGTGGTTTTTCAACACTAACACAAGTGCGAAAAGTGTTTTTTCCACACTAATACAAGTGCAAAAGTGGTTTCCTGCACCAACACAAGTGCGAAAAGTGGTTTTTCAACACTAACACAAGTGCAAAAAGTGGTTTTTCAACACTAACACAAGTGCAAAAAGTGGTTTTTCAACACTAACACAAGTGCGAAAAGTGGTTTTTCAACACTAACACAAGTGCGAAAAGTGGTTTTTCCACACTAACACAAGTGCGAAAAGTGGTTTATCAACACTAACACAAGTACGAAAAGTGGTTTTTCAACACTAACACAAGTGCGAAAAGTGTTTTTTCCACACCAATACAAGTGTAAAAGTGGTTTCCTGCACCAACACAAGTGCGAAAAGTGGTTTTTCAACACTAACACAAGTGTGAAAAGTGGTTTTTCAACACTAACACAAGTGGGAAAAGTGGTTTTTCAACACTAACACAAGTGCGAAAAGTGTTTTTTCCACACTAATACAAGTGCAAAAGTGGTTTCCTGCACCAACACAAGTGCGAAAAGTGGTTTTTCAACACTAACACAAGTGTGAAAAGTGGTTTTTCAACACTAACACAAGTGCGAAAAGTGGTTTTTCAACACCAACACAAGTGCGAAAAGTGGTTTTTCAACACTCACACAAGTGCAAAAGTAGATTCCTGCACCAACACAAGTGCGAAAAGTGGTTTTTCAACACTAACACAAGTGCGAAAAGTGGTTTTTCAACACTAACACAAGTGCGAAAAGTGGTTTTTCCACACTAATACAAGTGCAAAAGTGGTTTCCTGCACCAACACAAGTGCGAAAAGTGGTTTTTCAACACTAACACAAGTGCGAAAAGTGGTTTTTCAACACTATCACAAGTTCAAAAAGTGTTTTTTCCACACTAATACAAGTGCAAAAGTGGTTTCCTGCACCAACACAAGTGCGAAAAGTGCTTTTTCAACACTAACACAAGTGCGAAAAGTGGTTTTTCAACACTAACACAAGTGCGAAAAGTGGTTTTTCAACAATAACACAAGTGCAAAAAGTGGTTTATCCACACTAATACAAGTGCAAAAGTGGTTTCCTGCACCAACACAAGTGCGAAAAATGGTTTTTCAACACTAACACAAGTGTGAAAAGTGGTTTTTCAACACTATCACAAGTGCAAAAAGTGATTTTTCCACACATATACAAGTGCAAAAGTGGTTTCCTGCAACAACACAAGTGCGAAAAGTGGTTTTTCAACACTAACACAAGTGCGAAAAGTGGTTTTTCAACACTATCACAAGTGCAACAAGTGTTTTTTCACACTAATGCAAGTGCAAAAGTGGTTTCCTGCACCAACACAAGTGCGAAAAGTGGTTTTTCAACACTAACACAAGTGCGAAAAGTGTTTTTTCCACACTAATACAAGTGCAAAAGTGGTTTCCTGCACCAACACAAGTGCGAAAAGTGGTTTTTCTACACTAACACAAGTGCGAAAAGTGGTTTTTCCACACTAATACAAGTGCAAAAGTGGTTTCCTGCACCAACACAAGTGCGAAAAGTGGTTTTTCAACACTAACACAAGTGTGAAAAGTGGTTTTTCAACACTAATACAAGTGCAAAAGTGGTTTCCTGCACCAACACAAGTGCGAAAAGTGGTTTTTCAACACTAACACAAGTGCGAAAAGTGGTTTTTCAACACTAACACAAGTGCGAAAAGTGGTTTTTCCACACTAATACAAGTGCAAAAGTGATTTCCTGCACCAACACAAGTGCGAAAAGTGGTTTTTCAACACTAACACAAGTGCGAAAAGTGGTTTTTCAACACTATCACAAGTGCAAAAAGTGTTTTTTCGACACTAATACAAGTGCAAAAGTGGTTTCCTGCACCAACACAAGTGCGAAAAGTGGTTTATCAACACTAACACAAGTGCGAAAAGTGGTTTTTCAACACTATCACAAGTGCAAAAAGTGTTTTTTCCACACTAATACAAGTGCAAAAGTGGTTTCCTGCAGCAACACAAGTGCGAAAAGTGGTTTATCAACACTAACACAAGTGCAAAAAGTGGTTTTTCAACACTAACACAAGTGCGAAAAGTGTTTTTTCCACACTAATACAAGTGCAAAAGTGGTTTCCTGCAGCAACACAAGTGCGAAAAGTGGTTTATCAACACTAACACAAGTGCAAAAAGTGGTTTTTCAACACTAACACAAGTGCGAAAAGTGGTTTTTCAACACTAACACAAGTGTGAAAAGTGGTTTTTCAACACTAACACAAGTGCGAAAAGTGGTTTTTCAACACTAACACAAGTGCGAAAAGTGTTTTTTCCACACTAATACAAGTGCAAAAGTGGTTTCCTGCACCAACACAAGTGCGAAAAGTGGTTTTTCAACACTAACACAAGTGTGAAAAGTTGTTTTTCAACACTAACACAAGTGCGAAAAGTGGTTTTTCAACACTATCACAAGTGCAAAAAGTGTTTTTTCCACACTAATACAAGTGCAAAAGTGGTTTCCTGCACCAACACAAGTGCGAAAAGTGGTTTTTCAACACTAACACAAGTGCGAAAAGTGGTTTTTCAACACTAACACAAGTGCGAAAAGTGCTTTTTCAACACTAACACAAGTGCGAAAAGTGGTTTTTCCACACTAATACAAGTGCAAAAGTGGTTTCCTGCACCAACACAAGTGCGAAAAGTGGTTTTTCAACACTAACACAAGTGTGAAAAGTGGTTTTTCAACACTATCACAAGTGCAAAAAGTGTTTTTTCCACACAAATACAAGTGCAAAAGTGGTTTCCTGCAACAACACAAGTGCGAAAAGTGGTTATTCAACACTAACACAAGTGCGAAAAGTGGTTTTTCAACACTATCACAAGTGCAAAAAGTGTTTTTTCACACTAATGCAAGTGCAAAAGTGGTTTCCTGCACCAACACAAGTGCGAAAAGTGGTTTTTCAACACTAACACAAGTGCGAAAAGTGGTTTTTCAAAACTAACACAAGTGCGAAAAGTGTTTTTTCCACACTAATACAAGTGCAAAAGTGGTTTCCTGCACCAACACAAGTGCGAAAAGTGGTTTTTCAACACTAACACAAGTGCGAAAAGTGTTTTTTCCACACTAATACAAGTGCAAAAGTGGTTTTTCCACAATAATACAAGTGCAAAAGTGGTTTCCTGCACCAACACAAGTGTGAAAAGTGGTTTTTCAACACTAACACAAGTGTGAAAAGTGGTTTTTCAACACTAACACAAGTGCAAAAAGTGGTTTTTCAACACTAACACAAGTGCGAAAAGTGGTTTTTCCACACTAATACAAGTGCAAAAGTGGTTTCCTGCACCAACACAAGTGCGAAAAGTGGTTTTTCAACACTAACACAAGTGTGAAAAGTGGTTTTTCAACACTAATACAAGTGCAAAAGTGGTTTCCTGCACCAACACAAGTGCGAAAAGTGGTTTTTCAACACTAACACAAGTGCGAAAAGTGGTTTTTCAACACTAACACAAGTGCGAAAAGTGGTTTTTCCACACTAATACAAGTGCAAAAGTGATTTCCTGCACCAACACAAGTGCGAAAAGTGGTTTTTCAACACTAACACAAGTGCGAAAAGTGGTTTTTCAACACTATCACAAGTGCAAAAAGTGTTTTTTCAACACTAATACAAGTGCAAAAGTGGTTTCCTGCACCAACACAAGTGCGAAAAGTGGTTTATCAACACTAACACAAGTGCGAAAAGTGGTTTTTCAACACTATCACAAGTGCAAAAAGTGTTTTTTCCACACTAATACAAGTGCAAAAGTGGTTTCCTGCAGCAACACAAGTGCGAAAAGTGGTTTATCAACACTAACACAAGTGCAAAAAGTGGTTTTTCAACACTAACACAAGTGCGAAAAGTGTTTTTTCCACACTAATACAAGTGCAAAAGTGGTTTCCTGCACCAACACAAGTGCGAAAAGTGGTTTTTCAACACTAACACAAGTGTGAAAAGTGGTTTTTCAACACTAACACAAGTGCGAAAAGTGGTTTTTCAACACTAACACAAGTGCGAAAAGTGTTTTTTCCACACTAATACAAGTGCAAAAGTGGTTTCCTGCACCAACACAAGTGCGAAAAGTGGTTTTTCAACACTAACACAAGTGTGAAAAGTTGTTTTTCAACACTAACACAAGTGCGAAAAGTGGTTTTTCAACACTATCACAAGTGCAAAAAGTGTTTTTTCCACACTAATACAAGTGCAAAAGTGGTTTCCTGCACCAACACAAGTGCGAAAAGTGGTTTTTCAACACTAACACAAGTGCGAAAAGTGGTTTTTCAACACTAACACAAGTGCGAAAAGTGGTTTTTCAACACTAACACAAGTGCGAAAAGTGGTTTTTCCACACTAATACAAGTGCAAAAGTGGTTTCCCGCACCAACACAAGTGCGAAAAGTGGTTTTTCAACACTAACACAAGTGTGAAAAGTGGTTTTTCAACACTATCACAAGTGCAAAAAGTGTTTTTTCCACACAAATACAAGTGCAAAAGTGGTTTCCTGCAACAACACAAGTGCGAAAAGTGGTTTTTCAACACTAACACAAGTGCGAAAAGTGGTTTTTCAACACTATCACAAGTGCAAAAAGTGTTTTTTCACACTAATGCAAGTGCAAAAGTGGTTTCCTGCACCAACACAAGTGCGAAAAGTGGTTTTTCAACACTAACACAAGTGCGAAAAGTGTTTTTTCCACACTAATACAAGTGCAAAAGTGGTTTCCTGCACCAACACAAGTGCGAAAAGTGGTTTTTCAACACTAACACAAGTGCGGAAAGTGGTTTTTCCACACTAATACAAGTGCAAAAGTGGTTTCATGCACCAACACAAGTGCGAAAAGTGGTTTTTCAACACTAACACAAGTGTGAAAAGTGGTGTTTCAACACTATCACAAGTGCAAAAAGTGTTTTTTCCACACTAATACAAGTGCAAAAGTGGTTTCCTGCACCGACACAAGTGCGAAAAGTGGTTTTTCAACACTAACACAAGTGCGAAAAGTGGTTTTTCAACACTAACACAAGTGCGAAAAGTGGTTTTTCCACACTAATACAAGTGCAAAAGTGGTTTCCTGCACCAACACAAGTGCGAAAAGTGGTTTTTCAACACTAACACGAGTGCGAAAAGTGGTTTTTCAACACTATCACAAGTGCAAAAAGTGTTTTTTCGACACGAATACAAGTGCAAAAGTGGTTTCCTGCACCAACACAAGTGCGAAAAGTGGTTTATCAACACTAACACAAGTGCGAAAAGTGGTTTTTCAACACTATCACAAGTGCAAAAAGTGTTTTTTCCACACTAATACAAGTGCAAAAGTGGTTTCCTGCACCAACACAAGTGCAAAAAGTGGTTTATCAACACTAACACAAGTGCGAAAAGTGGTTTTTCAACACTAACACAAGTGCGAAAAGTGTTTTTTCCACACTAATGCAAGTGCAAAAGTGGTTTCCTGCACCAACACAAGTGCGAAAAGTGGTTTTTCAACACTAACACAAGTGTGAAAAGTTGTTTTTCAACACTAACACAAGTGCGAAAAGTGGTTTTTCAACACTATCACAAGTGCAAAAAGTGTTTTTTCCACACTAATACAAGTGCAAAAGTGGTTTCCTGCACCAACACAAGTGCGAAAAGTGGTTTTTCAACACTAACACAAGTGCGAAAAGTGGTTTTTCAACACTAACACAAGTGCGAAAAGTGGTTTTTCAACACTAACACAAGTGCGAAAAGTGGTTTTTCCACACTAATACAAGTGCAAAAGTGGTTTCCTGCACCAACACAAGTGCGAAAAGTGGTTTTTCAACACTAACACAAGTGTGAAAAGTGCTTTTCAACACTAACACAAGTGCGAAAAGTGGTTTTTCAACACTAACACAAGTGTGAAAAGTGGTTTTTCCACACTAATACAAGTGCAAAAGTGGTTTCCTGCACCAACACAAGTGCGAAAAGTGGTTTTTCAACACTAACACAAGTGTGAAAAGTGGGTTTTCAACACTATCACAAGTGCAAAAAGTGTTTTTTCCACACGAATACAAGTACAAAAGTGGTTTCCTGCACCAACACAAGTGCAAAAAGTGGTTTTTCAACACTAACACAAGTGCGAAAAGTGGTTTTTCCACACTAATACAAGTGCAAAAGTGGTTTCCTGCACCAACACAAGTGCGAAAAGTGGTTTTTCAACACTAACACAAGTGCGAAAAGTGGTTTTTCAACACTAACACAAGTGCGAAAAGTGGTTTTTCAACACTAACACAAGTGCGAAAAGTGGTTTTTCCACACTAATACAAGTGCAAAAGTCGTTTCCTGCACCAACACAAGTGCGAAAAGTGGTTTTTCAACACCATCACAAGTGCAAAAAGTGTTTTTTCCACACCAACACAAGTGCAAAAGTGGTTTCCTGCACCAACACAAGTGCGAAAAGTGGTTTATCAACACTAACACAAGTGCGAAAAGTGGTTTTTCAACACTAACACAAGTGCGAAAAGTGTTTTTTCCACACTAATACAAGTGCAAAAAGTGTTTTTTCCACACTAATACAAGTGCAAAAGTGGTTTCCTGCACCAACACAAGTGCGAAAAGTGGTTTATCAACACTAACACAAGTGCGAAAAGTGGTTTTTCAACACTAACACAAGTGTGAAAAGTGGTTTTTCAACACTAACACAAGTGCGAAAAGTGGTTTTTCAACACTAACACAAGTGTGAAAAGTGGTTTTTCTACACTAATACAAGTGCAAAAGTGGTTTCCTGCACCAACACAAGTGCGAAAAGTGGTTTTTCAACACTAACACAAGTGCGAAAAGTGGTTTTTCAACACTATCACCAGTGCAAAAAGTGTTTTTTCCACACTAATACAAGTGCAAAAGTGGTTTCCTGCAGCAACACAAGTGCGAAAAGTGGTTTATCAACACTAACACAAGTGCAAAAAGTGGTTTTTCAACACTAACACAAGTGCGAAAAGTGTTTTTTCCACACTAATACAAGTGCAAAAGTGGTTTCCTGCACCAACACAAGTGCGAAAAGTGGTTTTTCAACACTAACACAAGTGTGAAAAGTGGTTTTTCAACACTAACACAAGTGCGAAAAGTGGTTTTTCAACACTAACACAAGTGCGAAAAGTGTTTTTTCCACACTAATACAAGTGCAAAAGTGGTTTCCTGCACCAACACAAGTGCGAAAAGTGGTTTTTCAACACTAACACAAGTGTGAAAAGTTGTTTTTCAACACTAACACAAGTGCGAAAAGTGGTTTTTCAACACTATCACAAGTACAAAAAGTGTTTTTTCCACACTAATACAAGTGCAAAAGTGGTTTCCTGCACCAACACAAGTGCGAAAAGTGGTTTTTCAACACTAACACAAGTGCGAAAAGTGGTTTTTCAACACTAACACAAGTGCGAAAAGTGGTTTTTCAACACTAACACAAGTGCGAAAAGTGGTTTTTCCACACTAATACAAGTGCAAAAGTGGTTTCCTGCACCAACACAAGTGCGAAAAGTGGTTTTTCAACACTAACACAAGTGTGAAAAGTGGTTTTTCAACACTATCACAAGTGCAAAAAGTGTTTTTTCCACACAAATACAAGTGCAAAAGTGGTTTCCTGCAACAACACAAGTGCGAAAAGTGGTTTTTCAACACTAACACAAGTGCGAAAAGTGGTTTTTCAACACTATCACAAGTGCAAAAAGTGTTTTTTCACACTAATGCAAGTGCAAAAGTGGTTTCCTGCACCAACACAAGTGCGAAAAGTGGTTTTTCAACACTAACACAAGTGCGAAAAGTGGTTTTTCAACACTAACACAAGTGCGAAAAGTGGTTTTTCAACACTATCACAAGTGCGAAAAGTGGTTTTTCAACACTAACACAAGTGTGAAAAGTGGTTTTTCAACACTAACACAAGTGCGAAAAGTGGTTTTTCAACACTAACACAAGTGCGAAAAGTGGTTTTTCTACACTAATACAAGTGCAAAAGTGGTTTCCTGCACCAACACAAGTGCGAAAAGTGGTTTTTCAACACTAACACAAGTGCGAAAAGTGGTTTTTCAACACTATCACCAGTGCAAAAAGTGTTTTTTCCACACTAATACAAGTGCAAAAGTGGTTTCCTGCACCACCACAAGTGCAAAAAGTGGTTTTTCAACACTAACACAAGTGCGAAAAGTGTTTTTCCCACACTAATACAAGTGCAAAAGTGGTTTCCTGCACCAACACAAGTGCGAAAAGTGGTTTTTCAACACTAACACAAGTGTGAAAAGTGGTTTTTCAACACTAACACAAGTGCGAAAAGTGGTTTTTCAACACTAACACAAGTGCGAAAAGTGGTTTTTCTCCACTAATACAAGTGCAAAAGGGGTTTCCTGCACCAACACAAGTGCGAAAAGTGGTTTTTCAACACTAACACAAGTGCGAAAAGTGGTTTTTCAACACTATCACAAGTGCAAAAAGTGTTTTTTCCACACTAATACAAGTGCAAAAGTGGTTTCCTGCACCAACACAAGTGCGAAAAGTGGTTTTTCAACACTAACACAAGTGCAAAATGTGGTTTTTCAACACTAACACAAGTGCAAAAAGTGGTTTTTCAACACTAACACAAGTGCGAAAAGTGGTTTTTCAACACTAACACAAGTGCGAAAAGTGGTTTTACCACACTAACACAAGTGCGAAAAGTGGTTTATCAACACTAACACAAGTACGAAAAGTGGTTTTTCAACACTAACACAAGTGCGAAAAGTGTTTTTTCCACACCAATACAAGTGCAAAAGTGGTTTCCTGCACCAACACAAGTGCGAAAAGTGGTTTTTCAACACTAACACAAGTGTGAAAAGTGGTTTTTCAACACTAACACAAGTGGGAAAAGTGGTTTTTCAACACTAACACAAGTGCGAAAAGTGTTTTTTCCACACTAATACAAGTGCAAAAGTGGTTTCCTGCACCAACACAAGTGCGAAAAGTGGTTTTTCAACACTAACACAAGTGTGAAAAGTGGTTTTTCAACACTAACACAAGTGCGAAAAGTGGTTTTTCAACACCAACACAAGTGCGAAAAGTGGTTTTTCAACACTCACACAAGTGCAAAAGTAGTTTCCTGCACCAACACAAGTGCGAAAAGTGGTTTTTCAACACTAACACAAGTGCGAAAAGTGTTTTTTCCACACTAATACAAGTGCAAAAGTGGTTTACTGCACCAACACAAGTGCGAAAAGTGGTTTTTCAACACTAACACAAGTGCGAAAAGTGGTTTTTCAACACTAACACAAGTGCGAAAAGTGTTTTTTCCACACTAATACAAGTGCAAAAGTGGTTTCCTGCACCAACACAAATGCGAAAAGTGGTTTTTCAACACTAACACAAGTGCGAAAAGTGGTTTTTCAACACTAACACAAGTGAAAAAAGTGGTTTTTCAACACTATCACAAGTGCAAAAAGTGTTTTTTCCACACTAATACAAGTGCAAAAGTAGTTTGCTGCACCAACACAAGTGCGAAAAGTGGTTTTTCAACACTAACACAAGTGTGAAAAGTGGTTTTTCAAAACTAACACAAGTGCGAAAAGTGTTTTTTCCACACTAATACAAGTGCAAAAGTGGTTTCCTGCACCAACACAAGTGCGAAAAGTGGTTTTTCAACACTAACACAAGTGCGAAAAGTGTTTTTTCCACACTAATACAAGTGCAAAAGTGGTTTTTCCACAATAATACAAGTGCAAAAGTGGTTTCCTGCACCAACACAAGTGTGAAAAGTGGTTTTTCAACACTAACACAAGTGTGAAAAGTGGTTTTTCAACACTAACACAAGTGCAAAAAGTGGTTTTTCAACACTAACACAAGTGCGAAAAGTGTTTTTTCCACACTAATACAAGTGCAAAAGTGGTTTCCTGCACCAACACAAGTGCGAAAAGTGGTTTTTCAACACTAACACAAGTGCAAAAAGTGGTTTTTCAACACTAACACAAGTGCAAAAAGTGGTTTTTCAACACTAACACAAGTGCGAAAAGTGGTTTTTCAACACTAACACAAGTGCGAAAAGTGGTTTTTCCACACTAACACAAGTGCGAAAAGTGGTTTATCAACACTAACACAAGTACGAAAAGTGGTTTTTCAACACTAACACAAGTGCGAAAAGTGTTTTTTCCACACCAATACAAGTGCAAAAGTGGTTTCCTGCACCAACACAAGTGCGAAAAGTGGTTTTTCAACACTAACACAAGTGTGAAAAGTGGTTTTTCAACACTAACACAAGTGGGAAAAGTGGTTTTTCAACACTAACACAAGTGCGAAAAGTGTTTTTTCCACACTAATACAAGTGCAAAAGTGGTTTCCTGCACCAACACAAGTGCGAAAAGTGGTTTTTCAACACTAACACAAGTGTGAAAAGTGGTTTTTCAACACTAACACAAGTGCGAAAAGTGGTTTTTCAACACCAACACAAGTGCGAAAAGTGGTTTTTCAACACTCACACAAGTGCAAAAGTAGTTTCCTGCACCAACACAAGTGCGAAAAGTGGTTTTTCAACACTAACACAAGTGCGAAAAGTGGTTTTTCAACACTAACACAAGTGCGAAAAGTGGTTTTTCCACACTAATACAAGTGCAAAAGTGGTTTCCTGCACCAACACAAGTGCGAAAAGTGGTTTTTCAACACTAACACAAGTGCGAAAAGTGGTTTTTCAACACTATCACAAGTTCAAAAAGTGTTTTTTCCACACTAATACAAGTGCAAAAGTGGTTTCCTGCACCAACACAAGTGCGAAAAGTGGTTTTTCAACACTAACACAAGTGCGAAAAGTGGTTTTTCAACACTAACACAAGTGCGAAAAGTGGTTTTTCAACAATAACACAAGTGCAAAAAGTGGTTTATCCACACTAATACAAGTGCAAAAGTGGTTTCCTGCACCAACACAAGTGCGAAAAGTGGTTTTTCAACACTAACACAAGTGTGAAAAGTGGTTTTTCAACACTATCACAAGTGCAAAAAGTGATTTTTCCACACAAATACAAGTGCAAAAGTGGTTTCCTGCAACAACACAAGTGCGAAAAGTGGTTTTTCAACACTAACACAAGTGCGAAAAGTGGTTTTTCAACACTATCACAAGTGCAACAAGTGTTTTTTCACACTAATGCAAGTGCAAAAGTGGTTTCCTGCACCAACACAAGTGCGAAAAGTGGTTTTTCAACACTAACACAAGTGCGAAAAGTGTTTTTTCCACACTAATACAAGTGCAAAAGTGGTTTCCTGCACCAACACAAGTGCGAAAAGTGGTTTTTCAACACTAACACAAGTGCGAAAAGTGGTTTTTCCACACTAATACAAGTGCAAAAGTGGTTTCCTGCACCAACACAAGTGCGAAAAGTGGTTTTTCAACACTAACACAAGTGTGAAAAGTGGTTTTTCAACACTCACACAAGTGCGAAAAGTGGTTTTACCACACTAACACAAGTGCGAAAAGTGGTTTATCAACACTAACACAAGTACGAAAAGTGGTTTTTCAACACTATCACAAGTGCAAAAAGTGATTTTTCCACACAAATACAAGTGCAAAAGTGGTTTCCTGCAACAACACAAGTGCGAAAAGTGGTTTTTCAACACTAACACAAGTGCGAAAAGTGGTTTTTCAACACTATCACAAGTGCAAAAAGTGTTTTTTCACACTAATGCAAGTGCAAAAGTGGTTTCCTGCACCAACACAAGTGCGAAAAGTGGTTTTTCAACACTAACACAAGTGCGAAAAGTGTTTTTTCCACACTAATACAAGTGCAAAAGTGGTTTCCTGCACCAACACAAGTGCGAAAAGTGGTTTTTCAACACTAACACAAGTGCGGAAAGTGGTTTTTCCACACTAATACAAGTGCAAAAGTGGTTTCATGCACCAACACAAGTGCGAAAAGTGGTTTTTCAACACTAACACAAGTGTGAAAAGTGGTGTTTCAACACTATCACAAGTGCAAAAAGTGTTTTTTCCACACTAATACAAGTGCAAAAGTGGTTTCCTGCACCAACACAAGTGCGAAAAGTGGTTTTTCAACACTAACACAAGTGCGAAAAGTGGTTTTTCAACACTAACACAAGTGCGAAAAGTGGTTTTTCCACACTAATACAAGTGCAAAAGTGGTTTCCTGCACCAACACAAGTGCGAAAAGTGGTTTTTCAACACTAACACGAGTGCGAAAAGTGGTTTTTCAACACTATCACAAGTGCAAAAAGTGTTTTTTCGACACGAATACAAGTGCAAAAGTGGTTTCCTGCACCAACACAAGTGCGAAAAGTGGTTTATCAACACTAACACAAGTGCGAAAAGTGGTTTTTCAACACTATCACAAGTGCAAAAAGTGTTTTTTCCACACTAATACAAGTGCAAAAGTGGTTTCCTGCACCAACACAAGTGCAAAAAGTGGTTTATCAACACTAACACAAGTGCGAAAAGTGGTTTTTCAACACTAACACAAGTGCGAAAAGTGTTTTTTCCACACTAATACAAGTGCAAAAGTGGTTTCCTGCACCAACACAAGTGCGAAAAGTGGTTTTTCAACACTAACACAAGTGTGAAAAGTTGTTTTTCAACACTAACACAAGTGCGAAAAGTGGTTTTTCAACACTATCACAAGTGCAAAAAGTGTTTTTTCCACACTAATACAAGTGCAAAAGTGGTTTCCTGCACCAACACAAGTGCGAAAAGTGGTTTTTCAACACTAACACAAGTGCGAAAAGTGGTTTTTCAACACTAACACAAGTGCGAAAAGTGGTTTTTCAACACTAACACAAGTGCGAAAAGTGGTTTTTCCACACTAATACAAGTGCAAAAGTGGTTTCCTGCACCAACACAAGTGCGAAAAGTGGTTTTTCAACACTAACACAAGTGTGAAAAGTGCTTTTCAACACTAACACAAGTGCGAAAAGTGGTTTTTCAACACTAACACAAGTGTGAAAAGTGGTTTTTCCACACTAATACAAGTGCAAAAGTGGTTTCCTGCACCAACACAAGTGCGAAAAGTGGTTTTTCAACACTAACACAAGTGCGAAAAGTGGTTTTTCAACACTAACACAAGTGCGAAAAGTGGTTTTTCCACACTAATACAAGTGCAAAAGTGGTTTCCTGCACCAACACAAGTGCGAAAAGTGGTTTTTCAACACTAACACAAGTGTGAAAAGTGGGTTTTCAACACTATCACAAGTGCAAAAAGTGTTTTTTCCACACGAATACAAGTACAAAAGTGGTTTCCTGCACCAACACAAGTGCAAAAAGTGGTTTTTCAACACTAACACAAGTGCGAAAAGTGGTTTTTCCACACTAATACAAGTGCAAAAGTGGTTTCCTGCACCAACACAAGTGCGAAAAGTGGTTTTTCAACACTAACACAAGTGCGAAAAGTGGTTTTTCAACACTAACACAAGTGCGAAAAGTGGTTTTTCAACACTAACACAAGTGCGAAAAGTGGTTTTTCCACACTAATACAAGTGCAAAAGTCGTTTCCTGCACCAACACAAGTGCGAAAAGTGGTTTTTCAACACTATCACAAGTGCAAAAAGTGTTTTTTCCACACTAACACAAGTGCAAAAGTGGTTTCCTGCACCAACACAAGTGCGAAAAGTGGTTTATCAACACTAACACAAGTGCGAAAAGTGGTTTTTCAACACTAACACAAGTGCGAAAAGTGTTTTTTCCACACTAATACAAGTGCAAAAAGTGTTTTTTCCACACTAATACAAGTGCAAAAGTGGTTTCCTGCACCAACACAAGTGCGAAAAGTGGTTTATCAACACTAACACAAGTGCGAAAAGTGGTTTTTCAACACTAACACAAGTGTGAAAAGTGGTTTTTCAACACTAACACAAGTGCGAAAAGTGGTTTTTCAACACTAACACAAGTGTGAAAAGTGGTTTTTCTACACTAATACAAGTGCAAAAGTGGTTTCCTGCACCAACACAAGTGCGAAAAGTGGTTTTTCAACACTAACACAAGTGCGAAAAGTGGTTTTTCAACACTATCACCAGTGCAAAAAGTGTTTTTTCCACACTAATACAAGTGCAAAAGTGGTTTCCTGCAGCAACACAAGTGCGAAAAGTGGTTTATCAACACTAACACAAGTGCAAAAAGTGGTTTTTCAACACTAACACAAGTGCGAAAAGTGTTTTTTCCACACTAATACAAGTGCAAAAGTGGTTTCCTGCACCAACACAAGTGCGAAAAGTGGTTTTTCAACACTAACACAAGTGTGAAAAGTGGTTTTTCAACACTAACACAAGTGCGAAAAGTGGTTTTTCAACACTAACACAAGTGCGAAAAGTGTTTTTTCCACACTAATACAAGTGCAAAAGTGGTTTCCTGCACCAACACAAGTGCGAAAAGTGGTTTTTCAACACTAACACAAGTGTGAAAAGTTGTTTTTCAACACTAACACAAGTGCGAAAAGTGGTTTTTCAACACTATCACAAGTACAAAAAGTGTTTTTTCCACACTAATACAAGTGCAAAAGTGGTTTCCTGCACCAACACAAGTGCGAAAAGTGGTTTTTCAACACTAACACAAGTGCGAAAAGTGGTTTTTCAACACTAACACAAGTGCGAAAAGTGGTTTTTCAACACTAACACAAGTGCGAAAAGTGGTTTTTCCACACTAATACAAGTGCAAAAGTGGTTTCCTGCACCAACACAAGTGCGAAAAGTGGTTTTTCAACACTAACACAAGTGTGAAAAGTGGTTTTTCAACACTATCACAAGTGCAAAAAGTGTTTTTTCCACACAAATACAAGTGCAAAAGTGGTTTCCTGCAACAACACAAGTGCGAAAAGTGGTTTTTCAACACTAACACAAGTGCGAAAAGTGGTTTTTCAACACTATCACAAGTGCAAAAAGTGTTTTTTCACACTAATGCAAGTGCAAAAGTGGTTTCCTGCACCAACACAAGTGCGAAAAGTGGTTTTTCAACACTAACACAAGTGCGAAAAGTGGTTTTTCAACACTAACACAAGTGCGAAAAGTGGTTTTTCAACACTATCACAAGTGCGAAAAGTGGTTTTTCAACACTAACACAAGTGTGAAAAGTGGTTTTTCAACACTAACACAAGTGCGAAAAGTGGTTTTTCAACACTAACACAAGTGCGAAAAGTGGTTTTTCTACACTAATACAAGTGCAAAAGTGGTTTCCTGCACCAACACAAGTGCGAAAAGTGGTTTTTCAACACTAACACAAGTGCGAAAAGTGGTTTTTCAACACTATCACCAGTGCAAAAAGTGTTTTTTCCACACTAATACAAGTGCAAAAGTGGTTTCCTGCACCACCACAAGTGCAAAAAGTGGTTTTTCAACACTAACACAAGTGCGAAAAGTGTTTTTCCCACACTAATACAAGTGCAAAAGTGGTTTCCTGCACCAACACAAGTGCGAAAAGTGGTTTTTCAACACTAACACAAGTGTGAAAAGTGGTTTTTCAACACTAACACAAGTGCGAAAAGTGGTTTTTCAACACTAACACAAGTGCGAAAAGTGGTTTTTCTCCACTAATACAAGTGCAAAAGGGGTTTCCTGCACCAACACAAGTGCGAAAAGTGGTTTTTCAACACTAACACAAGTGCGAAAAGTGGTTTTTCAACACTATCACAAGTGCAAAAAGTGTTTTTTCCACACTAATACAAGTGCAAAAGTGGTTTCCTGCACCAACACAAGTGCGAAAAGTGGTTTTTCAACACTAACACAAGTGCAAAAAGTGGTTTTTCAACACTAACACAAGTGCAAAAAGTGGTTTTTCAACACTAACACAAGTGCGAAAAGTGGTTTTTCAACACTAACACAAGTGCGAAAAGTGGTTTTACCACACCTAACACAAGTGCGAAAAGTGGTTTATCAACACTAACACAAGTACGAAAAGTGGTTTTTCAACACTAACACAAGTGCGAAAAGTGTTTTTTCCACACCAATACAAGTGCAAAAGTGGTTTCCTGCACCAACACAAGTGCGAAAAGTGGTTTTCAACACTAACACAAGTGTGAAAAGTGGTTTTTCAACACTAACACAAGTGGGAAAAGTGGTTTTTCAACACTAACACAAGTGCGAAAAGTGTTTTTTCCACACTAATACAAGTGCAAAAGTGGTTTCCTGCACCAACACAAGTGCGAAAAGTGGTTTTTCAACACTAACACAAGTGTGAAAAGTGGTTTTTCAACACTAACACAAGTGCGAAAAGTGGTTTTTCAACACCAACACAAGTGCGAAAAGTGGTTTTTCAACACTCACACAAGTGCAAAAGTAGTTTCCTGCACCAACACAAGTGCGAAAAGTGGTTTTTCAACACTAACACAAGTGCGAAAAGTGTTTTTTCCACACTAATACAAGTGCAAAAGTGGTTTACTGCACCAACACAAGTGCGAAAAGTGGTTTTTCAACACTAACACAAGTGCGAAAAGTGGTTTTTCAACACTAACACAAGTGCGAAAAGTGTTTTTTCCACACTAATACAAGTGCAAAAGTGGTTTCCTGCACCAACACAAATGCGAAAAGTGGTTTTTCAACACTAACACAAGTGCGAAAAGTGGTTTTTCAACACTAACACAAGTGAAAAAAGTGGTTTTTCAACACTATCACAAGTGCAAAAAGTGTTTTTTCCACACTAATACAAGTGCAAAAGTAGTTTCCTGCACCAACACAAGTGCGAAAAGTGGTTTTTCAACACTAACACAAGTGTGAAAAGTGGTTTTTCAAAACTAACACAAGTGCGAAAAGTGTTTTTTCCACACTAATACAAGTGCAAAAGTGGTTTCCTGCACCAACACAAGTGCGAAAAGTGTTTTTCAACACTAACACAAGTGCGAAAAGTGTTTTTTCCACAGCTAATACAAGTGCAAAAGTGGTTTTTCCACAATAATACAAGTGCAAAAGTGGTTTCCTGCACCAACACAAGTGTGAAAAGTGGTTTTTCAACACTAACACAAGTGTGAAAAGTGGTTTTTCAACACTAACACAAGTGCAAAAAGTGGTTTTTCAACACTAACACAAGTGCGAAAAGTGTTTTTTCCACACTAATACAAGTGCAAAAGTGGTTTCCTGCACCAACACAAGTGCGAAAAGTGGTTTTTCAACACTAACACAAGTGCAAAAAGTGGTTTTTCAACACTAACACAAGTGCAAAAAGTGGTTTTTCAACACTAACACAAGTGCGAAAAGTGGTTTTTCAACACTAACACAAGTGCGAAAAGTGGTTTTTCCACACTAACACAAGTGCGAAAAGTGGTTTATCAACACTAACACAAGTACGAAAAGTGGTTTTTCAACACTAACACAAGTGCGAAAAGTGTTTTTTCCACACCAATACAAGTGCAAAAGTGGTTTCCTGCACCAACACAAGTGCGAAAAGTGGTTTTTCAACACTAACACAAGTGTGAAAAGTGGTTTTTCAACACTAACACAAGTGGGAAAAGTGGTTTTTCAACACTAACACAAGTGCGAAAAGTGTTTTTTCCACACTAATACAAGTGCAAAAGTGGTTTCCTGCACCAACACAAGTGCGAAAAGTGGTTTTTCAACACTAACACAAGTGTGAAAAGTGGTTTTTCAACACTAACACAAGTGCGAAAAGTGGTTTTTCAACACCAACACAAGTGCGAAAAGTGGTTTTCAACACTCACACAAGTGCAAAAGTAGTTTCCTGCACCAACACAAGTGCGAAAAGTGGTTTTTCAACACTAACACAAGTGCGAAAAGTGGTTTTTCAACACTAACACAAGTGCGAAAAGTGGTTTTTCCACACTAATACAAGTGCAAAAGTGGTTTCCTGCACCAACACAAGTGCGAAAAGTGGTTTTTCAACACTAACACAAGTGCGAAAAGTGGTTTTTCAACACTATCACAAGTTCAAAAAGTGTTTTTTCCACACTAATACAAGTGCAAAAGTGGTTTCCTGCACCAACACAAGTGCGAAAAGTGGTTTTTCAACACTAACACAAGTGCGAAAAGTGGTTTTTCAACACTAACACAAGTGCGAAAAGTGGTTTTTCAACAATAACACAAGTGCAAAAAGTGGTTTATCCACACTAATACAAGTGCAAAAGTGGTTTCCTGCACCAACACAAGTGCGAAAAGTGGTTTTTCAACACTAACACAAGTGTGAAAAGTGGTTTTTCAACACTATCACAAGTGCAAAAAGTGATTTTTCCACACAAATACAAGTGCAAAAGTGGTTTCCTGCAACAACACAAGTGCGAAAAGTGGTTTTTCAACACTAACACAAGTGCGAAAAGTGGTTTTTCAACACTATCACAAGTGCAACAAGTGTTTTTTCACACTAATGCAAGTGCAAAAGTGGTTTCCTGCACCAACACAAGTGCGAAAAGTGGTTTTTCAACACTAACACAAGTGCGAAAAGTGTTTTTTTCCACACTAATACAAGTGCAAAAGTGGTTTCCTGCACCAACACAAGTGCGAAAAGTGGTTTTTCAACACTAACACAAGTGCGAAAAGTGGTTTTTCCACACTAATACAAGTGCAAAAGTGGTTTCCTGCACCAACACAAGTGCGAAAAGTGGTTTTTCAACACTAACACAAGTGTGAAAAGTGGTTTTTCAACACTCACACAAGTGCGAAAAGTGGTTTTACCACACTAACACAAGTGCGAAAAGTGGTTTATCAACACTAACACAAGTACGAAAAGTGGTTTTTCAACACTAACACAAGTGCGAAAAGTGTTTTTTCCACACCAATACAAGTGCAAAAGTGGTTTCCTGCACCAACACAAGTGCGAAAAGTGGTTTTTCAACACTAACACAAGTGTGAAAAGTGGTTTTTCAACACTAACACAAGTGGGAAAAGTGGTTTTTCAACACTAACACAAGTGCGAAAAGTGTTTTTTCCACACTAATACAAGTGCAAAAGTGGTTTCCTGCACCAACACAAGTGCGAAAAGTGGTTTTTCAACACTAACACAAGTGTGAAAAGTGGTTTTTCAACACTAACACAAGTGCGAAAAGTGGTTTTTCAAACACCAACACAAGTGCGAAAAGTGGTTTTTCAACACTCACACAAGTGCAAAAGTAGTTTCCTGCACCAACACAAGTGCGAAAAGTGGTTTTTCAACACTAACACAAGTGCGAAAAGTGTTTTTTCCACACTAATACAAGTGCAAAAGTGGTTTACTGCACCAACACAAGTGCGAAAAGTGGTTTTTCAACACTAACACAAGTGCGAAAAGTGGTTTTTCAACACTAACACAAGTGCGAAAAGTGTTTTTTCCACACTAATACAAGTGCAAAAGTGGTTTCCTGCACCAACACAAATGCGAAAAGTGGTTTTTCAACACTAACACAAGTGCGAAAAGTGGTTTTTCAACACTAACACAAGTGCAAAAAGTGGTTTTTCAACACTATCACAAGTGCAAAAAGTGTTTTTTCCACACTAATACAAGTGCAAAAGTAGTTTCCTGCACCAACACAAGTGCGAAAAGTGGTTTTTCAACACTAACACAAGTGTAAAAAGTGGTTTTTCAACTAACACAAGTGCGAAAAGTGTTTTTTCCACACTAATACAAGTGCAAAAGTGGTTTCCTGCACCAACACAAGTGCGAAAAGTGGTTTTTCAACACTAACACAAGTGCGAAAAGTGTTTTTTCCACACTAATACAAGTGCAAAAGTGGTTTTTCCACAATAATACAAGTGCAAAAGTGGTTTCCTGCACCAACACAAGTGTGAAAAGTGGTTTTTCAACACTAACACAAGTGTGAAAAGTGGTTTTTCAACACTAACACAAGTGCAAAAAGTGGTTTTTCAACACTAACACAAGTGCGAAAAG